>NC_058415.1:27021760-27178703 GCF_002201575.2 Neomonachus schauinslandi
TTCTTTTTTCAGAATTATTTTTTTTAGATTTATTTATTTATTTAAGAGAGAGTGAGAGGGGGGAGAGGCAGAGGGAGAAGGAGAGAGAGAATCTCAAGCAGGCTCTGGGCTGAGTGCGGAGCCTGACGCTGGGCTGATCCTACAACCCTGAGGTCATGACCTGAGTCGAAACCAAGAGTCGGGCGCTTAACCAACTGAGCCACCCAGATGCCCCTCAGGTAATTATTTATTGGACACCAACATGATGCTAGACACATTGTAGGCACTGTGGACAAACTGTGAACAAAAGTATTCACTGTTCACAAAAAATTCCCCACTTTCGAGAAGCTTGTCTTTTAGTGGAATAACTAGAATATCTACTTTGATAAACCTCAAATCCTTTTTTTTTTTGTATTTTGTCTAGTTTAAAAAACTTATCTATCTAGAAAACAAGCCAAATTGATTCTCCCCCCCCAAATTGCTAAGTAATTGTTATCAAATTGATTAAATACTCCCTTCATCCCCAATTTGATATGTGATGCCTACTTCATCATACATTTTATTGAGAAAATGGACCCACTTTCACTTTTAGTATGTAATAACACAAAACAGGGTTACTGTTAAATTGATAAATATTATTGTTTCATCCAAATGCCAGAAGTTTCAAATTATAAAAGTATTTCATATTATCTCCTTTTATTTTACTATATTCCAAGGATACTATTCCTCTCAGAGCATGGCCAATTTTATCGTGGACATTGATAGTAAAATAGGATTTGGTTCAGTTTACTATCTTAGGACAGTTTCTTTGAGTACTTACTATGTAAGGAACAGATGGGAGAGACACCATTACCTTAAGGGTGTGGCATACTTGGTAAAAGATTTGGATGGATGCAGTCATAGCTCTTACATATTCAACACTGTTCCTGAATAAACAATTAAATTATTTATATTAATCTGTAGGATTACTAATGAATAATGATAAAACAGTAGAGTTACCACTAAATCTTATGGTTTGCTTGTGTTGGTTGATATTCATCTATTATCCATCCATCTACCCATCCATCCTCTACTTCTAAAAGTAACTGAAGATGGGGGGCGCCTGGGTGGCTCAGTCGGTTAAGCGACTGCCTTCGGCTCAGGTCATGATCCTGGAGTCCCGGGATCGAGTCCCGCATCGGGCTCCCTGCTCAGCGGGAAGCCTGCTTCTCCCTCTGCTTGTGCTCTCTCTCTCTGACAAATAAGTAAATAAAATCTTAAAAAAATTAAAAAAAAAAAAAGTAACTGAAGATGGTTTTGATATATTGTCACAGTTTTTTGAATTGTGGTTTGTAGGCATTTACATTAGAGTAACTCCAGGTACTCTTTAAAAAAAATGTAGATTCTTGAGCCCCACCACGAACACACTAACCCTGGAATCTCAAGTGGGTGGCGCCTGGGCACCTGCTTGGTGGCGCCTGGGCACCCCGCCCCACGTGATTCTGATGCATTCTAAAGTTTGTGAACAACTAGAGAATGTGTGGAAATCCGATCCTCCAAGCAATCCTGCTCTGTATGGAGCACAGCGGCTGTTCTAACTCTGTGGCTATTTCTTCAACCACTTGCTGTTTTTTATTACTGGGAGTCATGCAAAAAATGTTGCCCACCCTCAAATGTTATTACATAGTTTTGGAAATCCCTTCATCCCAATCCAGTGTTTTTCTCTAAGAAGAGAAACAATGTAGCGAAGGAAAACATCCGAAGAGCAATACACATTTATTTTTCAAGACTCCTTTTGAAGGAAATTGTTAGGTGTTTTCCTGAAGGCAAAGGGTGAGACGGTGGATCTTTTGAGCCACCTACCTCCACTGGAAGGGATCCACACACATGTCACTTTGGGAAGGGGCAGCAACAGTCTTTTCCTAATTCTCACAGAAAGAACCTTCTAGGGGTAACCGCCACAGATACAAAATCCAGGATTCTACTGCAAAGATGTGAAACCAGACTCTCTAGGGGAGTGCACAGAGAATCAGATTTTGAACAAGTCATGGAAGATTCTTACACTCAGGCAGGTTTGCTTTCAGAGCCAGATACACTTGGGTTTAAATCCTTGCTCTCTTAGCTTGGTGATTTTGGGTGAATTCCTTACTTAACTTCTCCAAGCCTCAGTTTCTCCATTTATAAAACTGAGGTGCTTCTTTACTTACGCATCTTACAAAGTGAAATAAACAAATAGTAGACGAAATTGGCAGCACAGTTTCTAACGTGTAGTTAGAGCTTAATAACCGTTATTTCCCATTCTACTCCCTTTAGAATGACTATGTTTGTTCAAATCCTACAGAGTTTTCCAGAGTTGATGATAGTCCCGTATGCAAATAATCCAGACTGGCTTGCTGGCTGGGAAGCATATGTCAAAACTACTAAGGGAAACATCTCCCTGTAGATCTGAGCTTTGTTTCTCAAATGGTGGTCCATGCTTCTGAATCACCTAGGGCTTGTTTTTAAAATAATTATATCAATAAACTAGATGATCCAGGCTCTCATTCCATACTCATCAGATCAGAAACTCTAGGAGCAGGATCCACGAACAGCTTTTTAAACAAATACTCTTAGTAATCCTTATATATGGGAAAGTGGGGAAGCAGAGATAAAGGGTTTTTCTCAGAATGACCTCCTTCCAAGGAGACCCCAGACTTGGCATCAGGCATGCGAGCATCTGTGCCAAAGCCCCTCTTATTCCTCAGCATCCTTCCTGGTAGACAGTCTTCTTGGTCACTCTGGCCCCACTGCCCTTTCCTTCACTGTGCCTGACTCCTAGATGTTTAGGGGACACCATCGTTCTGGCTGGAGTGGAAAAGAAATTCGATCTAGCATTTCCTGCTCTGCCTTCCGGGTTCCATCACCTTCTTTCACAGTCCTCCTCCACCCCCTCTCTCCTGGCAGTGAGGGCCATGACGTGTGCACAAACTGTTCGGTGGTATCATCTCAGGCTAACAGTGGTCCTGCTGGGCGTGCTGGCCGAGAAGACCACCTTTGTTGAAAAGCCATCTAAGAAACATGATCCCTAAAACAAAATGCGGAAGTATAGCATGTCCTGAGGGCTGCTTCGCAGAAGTGACAGGTGGTGACCGGGCTCAGCCCAGAGATGCCCAAATATTCCAAGAACAAGTGCCAAATTTTGGTCCCTCCTAGCCTCTCAGTTTTCTACTGACGCCAAGTTCAGTGTCAGTACACAGGGAGCATCTCAGTTTCTAGTGTGTTCTCATTTCAAGGATGCTTGGCTTGCCTGCCGATGGTCTCCAGGAGTCCCCGTCACTTCAAAATCAGGCTCCTGTGCCTAAGTGCTGGTCAACAGCTAATAGGTGAGAGCAGGTTCAAGCTCAGATGTAGAGCTTTGCCTCTTCCACGACTATGCCGGTGGTCAGCCATGGAGGAAGGTCTGCCCAGAAGTTGCTGTGACGGAGTCAATAAAATGGGGGGCTGAGCTTCTCAGCACTCAGGGTGGCCCTGACGTTAATACTCAGGTTTGTATTTCCAAAAGAGCACAAGGGCGGGGGGCAAAGGGGGAAAAGTTTCTGCCCTTTTCTTAGAATATACGTTCCTCCTTCTCTGAACTTTCCGAGTGGAGATAAAGGGTGATTTATGGAAAACAGTATTTGAACAGTATTCCTCATCCTGGCTTTTAATTTTAAAAGTCTGAGAAAGATCACATTTAGTCAGGTCTCCATGGCCACAATGAGTCATACAACTGAAAAAACAAAAAACAGAAAACAACGAACAGAGTTCTCCCTTTACCACATGTATCCACTCTGGTTTTCTATGCTGCTTCTTTTTATTTGATAACAGTTTGCCCCAGTGTTAATAATTCTCATATCCAAGAAACACACATTCTTGAGTCAAATGCCTCAACAAATTGATGACCCAAGTTTCCTATGGATTATTTTTCAGGCATGAGAAATGAATTGTTCAAGCATAATCCAGTGGTTTAGCTGGAGATTTAGCAAGTTTACCATAGAAAGTTGTCAAGGAAGTCCCAGATGTAGATGGTTGTAGGTCAGGAGGCAGATTCTGTGAGGGAATTTGGTTCATGCGGTATTTATTAAGGAGTGCCCTTGGGAAGGGGAATGCCAAAAGGGAGGAGAAGCAATCAGGAGTGGATAGAGTGCAGGCACATGGCAGTCTCAGGTGACTCCATGGGAGCTCTGGAAGCTAGAGTGCCCCCTCAGAGTGGCCCCAACTTGGGCTAGAATGGATCAGAAATTGTATCTGGGCCGCCCCAGAAAGGAACATGATTTTGGATGAGGCAGCTTTGCCACCATCTTGGACCCCCCCCTCCCCGCCGCCAGCACATCCGTTATAGATGGTGCTCCATCCATGTGCTGGTAACACGTTGGTGACAAATATATCATTGTGATTTTGCACCACTTCCTACTTTGCAGTGGTGATCTCCCTCTTTCTCCCTTGATCTCGTCTTATTCTCTCTCCTGCCTTTCAAGACAACTCATTACCCAGCTCCTAGCCAGGAGAAGGCAGACCATTACCATCTGTGTTAGCAATCGGTGGCTCCTTCCACACTGGACCCCAGTTTGAGAGTTGGTTTTCAAGCACTTATCCAAACCTCTGCATTCTTTATGACCTTGGGGGTCTGTGCCACACCCACACCTTCCTCTGACAAAGGCCATCACCCTTTCTGTGTATCTCGGCCCTGTTTACAAAAAGAGAACACTAAAACCCAGCTTGGATTTGAAATAAGGCAAATACCCAGAAGCCGTGTACTGTCTTCGATAGTTAGCTTTGCCATTTCCCTTGATGAAGACCCTCAAGGTTCTATTGGGACCCATCCTCAGATGTGCACATACTGCATTATTCCCGGGCTTTGTCTCTTCTAAAAAATAAACTGGCTACACATTAAGGGCCCTGTGGTCAAGCTCATATCCATGAATTTTCGAGGGCATGTCACTGAGGGTTCTTGACTACTCAAGACCTGTAAATCCGGAAGAAATGAATCTCCCTTAGTTGTTACTGTCATAGCATTAGCAATAGCAGCTGCTTCTTATTTGCTGCTCAGATTCAGCTGAAATGCATCAGAAATCAGATCTGCTGAGGGCCTTAGTTCTGATGACTACACTAACTTCATTTGATCAGATTTCCAGCAAGTCAAGCTGGTTGCTGAGTCCTTTGTCCTGTTGTTTCCTTTAGACCAATTTGGAATGGTGGTGCTTCATGAATAATCCGTGAGCATTAACTAGCTGCACTCATACGGGCATGTCCACTGTCTTTGCCATGGAATTTTAGATAGTTCTTACGTAATTCATAAATAATCTAGAAGAACCAGACTCTGACAAAGTATTTAGAGACCTTTGAGGGTCCTTTCAAGTTTCCAAAGGGAAGACACAATATTAACATATTTCTAAGTGGTCATAACAAGGGTATTTCCCCTGGAGAGTCTTTAATGTTACAGTTGGAAGTATAATAGGGACAAGGTCTATATGAAGATACTTCTCAAATTATTTGAAACAAAACTTTATGCCAGCTTTCTTTTTTTTGTCCTTTTGGTTTTTGTTGTTGTCTTAATCACCAAGTAGTGAGGGTTAAAACAAAGGCTATAATTAAATTGAACTCAGTTCGTTGAGGGGGGCAAAATTTGGGCAACTCTACTTAAACAGAAGCAGGTGGTGCTGGAATGCTCAGTGGAAGTGAGCCGTGAGGAGGGAATGCAGATTTCTGTCATTGAAAACAGTTAAAAATACTTGTGGTCTTTTGTGCCAGGCTGTGATTAAGATATATATACATATATGTACCTTAATCACATGTATAAATCCCAGTTTCAAAAAACTGTGATGGAAAAGCAATACATTTTTAATTTAAGAGTGGCCTTTTGCAGTAAGGGAGGGTGGGATTCTGTTTGTGTGCCTTTGTGTTTGTGTATTTGTGTGTGTGTGTGTTTATTTCAAGGGTTGATTTAAATAAAGATGTTCTATCCCAGGTAAAATGCATTCAGGTCCTCACTGGTGGCATAGAGCAATGCACATGTTCTATGTAGCTAGCTTCCACAGTGGAAAGGAGGAGGGATGGGAGGATTCATCTCTCACTCCGTTGGCTGCCTGGGATGGGAGAGCTGATCGGGTTGACAAGCAGGTATCCTCTTCTTCCCTAACTGCTGGGGTTTTCCCTTCTGAGATGATGTGTTTGTTCCATAGAACTCTCTCAGTAGAGTAACATGTCTCTAGGCACAGGGAATTAAGACAGGACCATAGCCCGACTGTGTGAAGTGCCAATTTCCCTTCAAAGAACATTGCCAGATAAAATGCGTGGTGCCTAGTTAAGTTCTAATTCCAGATAAATAGTGGATAGTTTTTTGGTACAAGTATGTTCCATGCAATATTTAGGACTAAAAATTATCTTTTATCTGGAGTTCAAGGTTATCTGGGTGTCCTTTATTTTTCAGTGGTTAAATCGGACACCCCTATCTGCAAGGGGCACTTCTTCCCTCGGATTGATAGTTGGCCAGACACTTCCTGAAGTCTCAGAGTTTTGTTGTTGCTATCATTTCTCTTTTGGACTTCATTAAATCACAAGTATGCCTGCATTTTTACAGCTCCTATTCCTTCATTGAAATGGAAGCAGATTTGATTATTTCTGCTTTTTTTTTTTTAAAGCGTAATTGGCCAGCATGCTCTCCTGCTTGTGAGTTACCATTCAATTTTTTTTTTTAGTTGAATGCACAATGTAATTTGCCAAGTTGGTTCTTTGAGGAGTTTTGCAGATGAGAAAAAAAACATTGGGATTGTGTCATGGGAAAGCCAGTTATAAAAATAAAGGAAGTGTATCAGAGCCCATAATGGACTGAAGATGTTCAGTCAAATGTGTGGTAATAATATAGGTTCCTGTTTCCGTCTCTGAGGCTAACTAGCTACGTGGCCTTAAGCAAAGCACTTCACTTCTCTGGGCCTTATTTTCTCCTCTTATAAAATGAGCTGGCTAGTTTAGATGACTTTTAAAGCTCATTCTGACTCTCTTATTCCACTAAAAAGAAGTAATTTTTCCAGTACTCCCCACTGCTATCCCATTTCTAATTCCGTAACTTGGGAATCTGATTCTGTGGGAAGCTAGGGGAAAGTACTTACCAGGCATGAAGGGATTTCTCCGGTGAATATGGCGCGCAGTTCTAACACGTCAGTAACAGTGGCCTGTTTCAGGAGCAGTTCTTTCTTATTTCACTTGTTCATTCCGCCATTTTGTGTAGTCATGTGGGTTTGAGAAACCAGGAAGTATAAGACAGGTTTTTTGTCTCCATCTGGGTAGAGCAAGGATGTGTATGGAGAAAGGCACAAAAAGCGAGTCAGCACCCTGCAGTAAATGCCAGGCTAGAGACAATGGTGAGGTATTATGAAATACAACACATGTGATTGATTTTAAGGAAATTGTTTTCCTAGTTGTTGCTGACTGAATTGGCTATAAATTCTAGTATCTCCAGTATTTGGCCACTCTGATCAGACGTAGTTGTCAGAATCATGTTACTCACTCCCATTATTGTGGCGTGCATGCACACATGAGTTGGTGCACGCAAACACATGCGCACGAATGAAGCCTGTCTAGAGAAGGAACAGAAGACATCCAACAAAAACATGGATGCAGAAGAAAAACAAGCTGCAGTTCAAAAGGGCCCCCTTTGTCTCCATTTTTTCTACTCTATTATATTGCTAAGATAAAGGATTAAAAATAGTAGCCAAAATCTGGGGTGCCTCGGTGGCTCAGTCAGTTAAGCCTTCAACTCTTGGTTTCGGCTCCGGTCATGATCTCGGGGTCCTGGGATTGAGCCATGCATCGAGCCCCACATTGAGCCCTGCATCGAGCCCCTCACTGGGCTCCACATTCAGTGGGGAGTCTGCTTCTTTGCCTCTCTCTCCCTCTGCCCCTCCCCCTCTCCCCACTCATGCTCTCTTTCTTTCTAAAATAAATAAATAAATCTTAAAAAAATAGTAGCCAAAATCTATGAAGTACTTATTATGTGCTAGTCACTTTTTAAAATGTGTTACACACATTTACTTATTTAATTCCCTCAACAACTCCGCAATAGGTATTAGCATTAACCCCATTTTAAGATGAGGAAACTTAGGTACAAAAATGTTTTTTTTTTTTTTTTTTTTTTTTTTTGCTTGTATGTTTTAAGTTTTCGTATGTTGTTTTAGATTAGAAGTCCCTCTGCTGTCATTAAAATGTGATTAGTACAGGTCTAAGAATACATTCAGTATTTATATGAGGGACTCTACTTCCTGAAGAACTAATAATAAGGATTTTGTGAAATCTTTTTCTATATCTGGCTTTGCATATCTCAAGCATAATGCTTTACATTACAACTACTTCATATATTTTCTCCAGAACTGACTGTTTAGTTTTTTTCCCTCATTATTTGCAAAGGGGCTGACAGTTATACAAGATGTCTATCTCCCTGCCCTGAAGATGGATCCATATGTTATTTGAATTAGTTCGCACAAATGATTGAGGAATCACTTTTTAAAGAACTAGCCAATATGAATGTGAGCATTCCAAACTGGGCATTAGATTAGAAGCCACTGGATCTTCCACCATGATTAGCATAAGAACTGTGCAAGGAACTCTCGTGAGGCTTTTTGATTAGGGGCTGGTGAAGGTGCAAAGTAGTAGTGCCCTGGAGCTTGTTCTCGGCAGTGATAATTGTCCATGCCATCCTCTTGAGGATGGAGAATAACAAAGGACAAAGCAAATGCTGACAGTCCTCTCCGTCGCGTACCTGGGAAATTCATCTTGGATTTATTAGCCACATAAATTGCTTTCCTGCAAAGCGTAGCCATAAATCACCACAGAAAGATTGAAATGGTATCATTTCCTTGGGAATAACAAGCTGGAGGTGGCATAGCAGTCCAAGAGCAATTATAACACGATTAAATGTTCAGGTTCCTCCCTCCCCCTCATGATTTATGCCTGAGAAAAGTGTACTGAAAGGTCAGAACTGTTGAGTAGCCAAGAACAACAAAAAAGACATTGAAGATTCCTAAGCAAGGGACCAGCAACTTGCCATTTCTTTCTTAGAAAGGAAAACATGTGTACCATGTAAAACATGTAAAAAACAGATATACCATTAAAAACACATATCATGTAAACACGTCAACATGTAAAAGAGACATATACCAAGACTAATGCATATTTTAATGACTTTTCTAAGAGTGCAATGGGACACAATCTGTTGGTCTTGGGAAATTAGGGTGTATCTGAAATATGATTGCAAACAGCCTTAGAACTCTAGAATGTTTGAGTTGGATGGGAAGTCAGTTATCATTCTCTTCAGCCAAATATAGGAAACCACATGACAAACATTTATTAACTTCCTACTCATTGTCTGGTGGTAATCTAGGTACTTTGGGTAAAAAAAGAAGTACAATGACGCCAAAAGCATGAGCAACAAAAGAAAAAAGGGATAATTGGACTGCTTCAAAATTAAAAACTTGCACATCAAAGGAATTATCAAGAAAGTGAAAAGACAGACTAGAGAATGGGAGAAAATATTTCCAAATTGTATATTTGATGAGGGCCTAGTATTCGGAATATGAAGAACTCCTACAACTCAATGAAAAAAAGACAAATAATCCAGTTAAAAGGGGCAAAGGACTTGAGTAGACTTCTTCAAAGAAGACATATATATATATATATATCCAATAAGCACACAAAAAGTTGCTCAACGTCAGTAGCTGCTAGAGAAATGCACATCAAAACCATAGGAGATACCACTTCACACCCACTAGGAAAACTACAACAACAAAAAAAGTTAAAGACAGGAAAATAATAGTTGTTGGAGAGGATGTGGAGAAATTGGAACCTCCCATTCATCACTGATGGGAATGTAAAATGGTTCAGCCACTGTGGAAAACAGTTTGGTGGTTCCCCAGAAAGTTAAACATAGAATTACCATACAACCCAGTGATTCTACTTCTAGCTATACACCCAAAGCACTGAAAACAGAGACTCCAACACATACATGTACATGCTTGTCCACAGCAGCATTATTCACAATAGCCAAAATGTGGAGACAATCCAAGCGTCCACGTCTATCAATGGAAGAATGGATAAACGAGTTGTGGTCTAGACACACAGTGGAATATTTCAATCACATGAAGGAATCATATAAAGGAGGTACTGATACATTCTATGACACAGGGGAACCTCAAAAATGATGCTGAGTGAAGGAAGCCATACACAAAAAGTCACTTACGGTCTGATGCTATTTGTACAAAGTATCCAGCGTAGGTAACCCAGCGAGACAGAAAACAGGCTAATGGTCATCACTATTGGTTTGGGGTGATGAAGATGTTTTGGAACTTGACAAATGTAGTGGTTGCAAAACACTGTGCATGTACTAAATGCCACTGAATTTTACACTTTAAAATGGCCGATTTTATGTTAACATGAATTTCACCTTAATGAAAAAGTAAAGGAAAAGAGTAGAGCGTGGTCTAATAAAAGAGACCCAGCGTTTGGAATCGGACTTGGGTTTGTGACTCGGCTCTGCCACTTCCTCTTTATATGAGTCTGGAGAAATCATTCAATCTCACTCTGGAAGCATGCGTATTCACGAAATAAGCAGCCTTCTAACCTGCCTCAGGCAGGCATTTAGCTAACAGTTGGTGGACAGTCGAGATCACAAATCAGATGCTTTCTGCCCCGTGCTCAGGATTTTCATATAAACTGGATATCCATGAATCTCAATGTTCCCATTTTGCTGGCAATTGCAGTCCTGCCCGTGGGACAGAATCACAAATGCAGTGGAAAGGAAGTCATGCAAGAGGAAGCTAAGGGAGGGGGAGGTGCATGCAGTGAGACCAGAAGGGCTCAGGTCCTCTGCTGGCCTTTTCACGTTTCTGGGGAGGTGGGGACACACCGTGTGAGTCAGGCAGAGGATCAGGCAATGGTGGGAGAAAAAGAAGAGGCCCCTGCCTCGGCCTCAGTGGGTCAAACCACTGCTGTAACTGACAGCTGACCAGCCCTGGGACATTAGGATCAGCCCCGCGTGAGGGGCCCTCAGCCTGGCCTGGGCCAAGCCCGCTGCTGCTGACTCAAAGGGCTGTTCATTGTATTTATTTCGCAATACGCAGACGTACTTTGTTGCCCCCGCCTGGAGGCACTACCGTGATAACCACCCAATTCATCAGCCTTGTTTCATCTTCTCCATGAAGCCAGGCCATGTGCCCACCGACAGGTGACTCTGCCAAGGAAGAGGCCGACAAGGAAGCTCCTAGTGACCCAGGAGGAGGGGTTTTCGCAGGCACGCAGGGGACAAGGGGCTGCTTCTGTCTTGAGCTGTCTGCAAACTGCTTTATCTTCAAGAGCAAGGTCACAGATGAAGCCCTTGTTCAGGAAAAAGAAATCCTCTGTGTAGTGGGTCAGCAAAAGTCAGAAAGACAAATTTGCTCTATTACTTCCCGTCATGGAAAAATACGCTGTTTGCACAGACAGGTAATGATTTATTATGTAAATATTTGGTTTTGTTCTAAATATTATCTAGATGGGTGTGTATGTGCGTGATGCGTATAATCATAGTAACGCTCACTATAACTGAACTAGAATTCCCATCCTGCAATGAAGAGCAAGAGTTGATTTGTTAGCAGTCAGTGTCTATGTCATATGAAGAGAACATTAGATTTTTTAGGCTAAAGTAGGATAAATTAAAAAATTTGGGAACCTCCAGCCTTCACTGCGTGTGCGCACATGTGTGCGCACATGAGTTTGTGTAAATGCCCACTGCTGAGGAACCACAAAGCTCTGGTGTAGATTTTGGTCTCTGGCTCATCTGATAGCCAATCTGGGGCTCAAAGCATTCATGGTTCTGATTGTCCACACTGTAAAAAGTTAGGGTAGAAGCACTGATTCCCCAAGTTTAGCTTCCACTTAAATGTCATGAGGTGTCTGTTTCTAACAGAAACGGATCTTGAACTTTTTTAGATTTGCTTTTTTTTTTTTTTTGACAAGACATAGTTTTCTATTTGAGAAGGAAAAAGACTTTATAAACCTTACAGAATAGATGAGCAGTATTTAAGTCGCCTGGACTATGTAAAGGTGAACTGACATGGAAGGTGTGACAAAGACGGGATTGTTTCCCAAGGTGTCAGTGTGGCCTTTTTTGCCGTGTCACAATGGTCCGTGGAATAGCAGGAGTGTAAACATGACAGCCTGAGCAGAAAGGTCTGATGGTCTTCTGCTGTTCGGGAGAAGAGGCCAGTGAGTTGAGGCCAGAGCTGGTCTTGAAGAGGAGAGGAGACAGAATGGGGAAGACGGAAGGGAGAACACAGTAGGGCTACTACCTTGGATGAGAGCCGTGAAAGTCCAGGAAAAACAAGTGGGAAAAATGGTTATTTTTCTCCTTTTGAAGACCTTCCCCCCCTCCCTGCCTCACACAGGGAACATTAGAAAAATGTAGAATTGTGAAATAGTTTTGAAAGATGAAAAACATGTTTGAGGCAAGTTGTTTACCTGGCACTGAATTCCCAAAATTAATTTTTAAAAATTGTGCAAGAGGAAGACTTACTTAGAAACAGTTTCCATTCATTATAAGCCACCATAATGATAAACAGCACCGTTACGACATTCCAGTCAAGGCATGAGATACACTTCGCACTGAGGGGAGTACTTTTTAATGTTGGCAGTGGCTTCTGGGGATGGAAGGCATTAAAAGATTTTATGGTGTATTAATGCCCGCCTATCAATCAATCAATCAATCAATCACTTTTCTAGATTAAGGGCATCCTCAATCTATTGTCCTTTCTAATCAAGTCTCTACAGATACGAAGTTATATAGAGAATCACCAGAAGATAAAAAGCATTTACTGATGAATTGGCCACTTAAAGCATTAGTCATCCCTCAAACACCCTTCTGTCTTGACAGTCAAGTCAATTTCGCTGTTTGTCAGATGTTGTAAACATCCAATAAAACAGCGTCAGTACAGTATCAGCTGGAGAATAGAATGCCTTCCTTGAGAATGGGGAGCGCGAGCCTCTTCAATGGCCCCATGGGGTCCGTACCCCTATCCAGGGATGTTTTTGGCAACAGCACCATGTCTTAGGGTCTTGAAATCTGGGAGCTCCCCCTGCTGATGGGGAACCTGCTGGGTGGTCCCTGATCCGTGGTCCTGGGGCTGTCCTCAGCTGTGCCTTTGTCTGCCTTTGTCTGTGTCACATCAGTGTCACCCATGGGGCGATAATGCATTTATATGCCTTAGTCCATTTGGGCTGTTCTAACAGAATAGCCCAGACTGAATGATTTCTAAAGGACAGAAATGTATTTCTTATAGTTCTGGAGGCTGGAAGTCCATGATCAAAGCGCCAGCAGATTCCATGTTTGGTGAGGATCACTTCGCGGTTCATAGGCAGTGTCTTCTCACTGTGTGCGTAGTGGAAGAGGCTCGGGGGCTCACTGAGGTTTCTTTAATGGGACTAATCTCATTTTTGAGGGCTCCACCCTCATGACCTAATCACCTCCCAAAGACCACACTCCTAATATCATCACATTGGGAGTTAGATTTCAACATACGAATTTTATGGAGACACAAAATTAAGTCCATAGCAATGTGAGTAGATGACAAATTCTGTGTAAGGGAGAAAAAGTCACCTAAAAAGCAAGAAGAATTGAAATAACACCAGACCCATGGAGTATATCGATTGTGAAATATATCAAAAACAGGGAGAAGAAAAGTATGTTTTGCTGACCATCAGGGTAAGGGCAGAGCCGTGAACTTGCCATAGCCCAGCCCTACATCATGGGGACAACACAAGACTGAATGCCTGCCCTGTCTATAGAGGCCAAAAAGCCAAGCCCTCTTGTTTTGGTCTATAGTCTATGATCTTGTTATAGTCTATAGTCTTTAGTCTTTTTTTTTTTTCCCCCAAAAGAAGCATGGAAGGACAAAGCTTGGTGCAGTCTTTTGAGTAGAAGTCAAGAAAACTGCAAGAAAGAGTTGCAGTTAAAAACTCTGAAAATACCCAAGGTACATTATGGAATGCCTTGGTGTGTAGGATGGTCTCTGCATCCAACCACAGTGCTTCCTTAGAATGTCAATTCCCTTGGGCATCATGGATCTGAATCAGCCAGTTCATTTTGGTCAAAATCCTTCTCTGAGGGCTCCAGCTTCAGTGAAAATTTCAGAGGACTTCTGTTGAAGGGCAGAAGAAAGAAAAGGGCCTACTGAGACCCTGGAAGAATTTTAGCAAATGAGTTGTGCTCCCCAGAATCTTCTCGACTCTAAATCTAAGGCAGAAGTCCCTGGGAGTACAGGGCAGAGAAAGCCGGTGATCACAAGACACTGTTACTGTATTTCTCCATAATACAAAGCAAGCAGGAGCTCCTGGCCTTGGTATTGAAGAGTCACATTCAAGGGCAGTGTCTGTTAGGGGCAGGCTTTCTGGGATGAACCCATCATATGATGGGCAGAGCCACCCTCCCACTTTTCTTCCTTCTTGCTTGCCTCAGAGGTTGGTTTGTATCAGCACCACCTCAAACAAATGAGAAAGTGTTTCCTCTCTGCTCCATACCATGGATGATACCGACACAGTGTTCCTTTTTAACCCTAATGGTGGCATTTTCCTGGGTTCTCATACCTTTGCCAACTTATTGTAAACTGGCAAAGCTCAGCACGTGGTTAGATTTCTTAAAGCCCGTCAATATACAATTCTGTGTAAAGATATATTAAATTTGGACATATTTGCCTTAGAAGTTAACACACAGAACAGGGTCCTCTTATAAGCAATCCATGTAATGCACATTCCTTCCTTCTCTTCTCTCATTGGCTTTTCTCCCTTAAATAGGGTGCATGTTATTGCCTCCCCCGCTTCTCCCCTCCTTGGTTCTGCAAGAGGAAGGGAGGAAAAAGGGTGGAAACTTCTATGCTAAAAACTTTTGTCCAGCTGCATGTGATATATTTTATCTTCCTAAACACATCAAGAGACTTAGTTTGTCGATAGGAATAAAAAGCGAGTTGGATCCATTGCAGTTTCTCCCCACCTGCTCCCATCATTTGCCAACCAACAGCCCAGGGCAGGATTTTCTTTTCTTTTATGGCAGCAGATTTTCTGAAAACTTAACATTTCTCCAAAAGCTGTACTGAAGACACCGGCTGTGATTCATTCAGTGAGGAAAGGAATGGGGATGCTTGATGTTATCCCAGAATACGAGCTTCATTCATTACAACATCTTCAAGGCATTTCTGCCTCCCGAGTATCCAGCACAGTGCCCAGCACCATCACAGAGTCAATAAATGTCCAGTGGGTTGAACTGACATCCAAGACGGTTTTTTCAACAGGAAAAATTATGTTGCCTTTTGTTGTAACCAGGGAAGGGGCCTTGGGTTAGCGATGCCAATCCTTAAACACACTCTAACGTTAGGTTGGAAATATGTTTTGTTCAGAGATGATAATGTGAAAGAAAGTGCAGTGTCCAAATTTGAAGTTAGCTCATCAAGTAGCTGATGAAAAAAGGGTGCAAATTCCAGAAAAGGGGAAGGAAATTAATATTTGTTATTGAACACAATGTGTACCATTGTGACTCGTGGAAGTACAGGTGAGACATGAGTTGTTTCATTCAACCCCCTATGGGGTTGAGTTTTATTATTTCCGTTTCATAGAGGAGGAAACTGACATTCAGAGAAACTTGTGACTTGCACAGGATGATAGTTACTAAGTGTCAGAGCCAGGATTCTTATCCTGGTCTGGCTAACTGCAAAACCTATGCCTTACCCAAATGGGAAACATTCCCCTCACCTCTCTAAATTTAGGAGGAAAAAAATAAATAAATAAACTTAGGAGGATAATCACATCATTGGGGACACCTTGATGACCTCTCCTCTTGCACCCAGCATTCCTGATCACAGCTCCCACGCAGAAAACTACCCTTCAGAATTTTCCACCCTTCAGAAGATTCCACAATGCCAATGGGATTAGTGCTAATATTAATAATGGGATTAGTGGGTGTCTTTTTTTTAAACACTTGGGAACTACAGAGTTGGACAGCTGACAGGGGGCCTGGCCCAGAGCAATGCTCGGAGGGAAGGAAGCATCACCGCATGAGTGGTGGGAAGGTGTGTGACACAGAATTCAGGCTCTAGAACCTGGGTAAGTCTCCCTCTTTGGGGGTTACGGTTCATAAAATCAACACAGCCTCAAATAGTGTCCCCTGAACACAAAGGGAGGTGTGATTGGAGCAGGATGGACCCAGCCATGTTAGGTCTTTCTCCCTCAGGATTGTATTCATTTCATTACCCTGTGGTTTATATTTCATTGTTAAAGCAGCACTGAGCTCAAAAGGTGTAAGTTCTTTTAGCTCACCTTTTGCAAAGCTCATCTTTTATTTATTTATTTATTTTTAAGTAGGCTCCATGCCTAGCGTGGAGCCCAGTGTGGGGTCCGAACTCATGACCCTGAGGTCAAGACCTGAGCTGAGATCAAGAGTCAGACGCTTAACTGACTGAGCCACCCAGACACCCCTCAAAACTTATCTTTTAAAATGTATATATAAGGGTATCTGGGTGGCTAAGTCAGTTGGGTGTCTGCCTTCAGCTCAGGTCATGATCCCGGAGTCCAGGATGGAGCCCTATGTTGGGCTCCCTGCTCAGCGGAGAGCCTGCTTCTCCCTCTGCCCCTCACCCTGCTCGTGTTCTTTCTCTCTCTCAGATAAAGAAATAAAATCTTTAAGAAAAAATAAAACGCATATATATGTATATATGTGTATATATATATGTATATATACATGACTATAGTAAAGTAGGAAAGAATTTTGCTTAGTGAGAGATGAAGCCCCTCCTGGACAGATCCAAATTTTGGGGGAAGAATATGGAAGAGCAAAAAAAAAAAAAAAGTGAAAATAAATAAGCAAAATTCCTTTGTTTTATACCTAAAAGATGACAGGATACCTGGGGTCATTTCTCTCTCTCTCTAACTTGCAGACTGGCATAATTAAGAGAAAAAAGGATAGGGGCACCTGGGTGGCTCAGTCGTTAAGCGTCTGCCTTCGGCTCGGGTCATGATCCCAGGGTCCTGGGATCGAGCCCCACATTGGCCTCCCTGCTCCGCGGGAAGCCTGCTTCTCCCTCTCCCACTCCCTCTGCTTGTGTTCCCTCTCTCACTGTGTCTCTCTCTGTCAAATAAATAAAATCTTTAAAAAAAAGAGAGAGAAAAAGGATCAAAATCGGGGTCTGGCAAAGAGGAAGACATTTCAAATATAGTTCAAACTGCTAAATGCCCTCCACGTCTAGACTCTGTGTCCACATCACACTCACACGTTGGACACAGGAGACGGCTCCGTGGAAAGAGGCTTTTCAGAGGGAAACACCCAGGAGATGGGAGGAGCCTTCTATTTTTCCTTCTCAAATATTTTATTACTGTGTATATCACTGGATGAAGTGACTCACATTGTAAACACATTGGAAAGACACGAGGCGGTTTAAAGAAATAATCGCCTTTTATATCATGGGACGTGATTCAAAGGGGGAGCTTGCCAGATTTATGTGTGTGTTATGGCGATGCTACTTTTGAGTCATGGAAAGAAATTATTTTATGAGGCTTCATTTGGTTTTACGAGGGAAGTTCACCTCAGAGGAGAAAGTGAGTTTCGAGCTCCATCCGTCAGAGCTGGACGGTCCTGGTGTCCTGAGATCTTTAGGGTCTGTGACCTAGACAAGAAAAGAGATTCCGCAGTGCTCCGTTGGTGGCCGGAGGCAGGACCCAATGTGCTGCCTGCGATGTTGGGTGACGTGAACAAGGCCGGCTCATGACGTGGCATCTGGAGAGATGAACAAGGTCACGAAAGTCCCTTCCCCAGAGCTGCACACAGGATGCACCAGCTGGCTTCTCTGAGCTTCCCCACATGCCTGACTTTTCCTCTTCTTGGTGAAGATTCTGCTGAGCCCTGAAATCACCTAAAAGCCTAAACAGAAAAACAAAACAAACAAAAAAACAACGGTGTAAAAGCACAGGAGAATCAGAGGCTCATTCTACATAGAGGGGCCTCTGTGTGTTCTGTATTTCTGTTTGTGAGGAGCTCACCGACCAAATCTGGGCATGTTGGAAATACTGGACTTTGCCAGAAATGGCAGAAATGCTGTGGAAAAAGTCAAAAAATAATGAGAAGAGGAATGGTGATTAAAACTCCCTCGTTCCTGAGCTGTGCCTGAGCTCAGGGAAATGATCCGTTGCCTGCAGATGGCCATCTTTCCTACTTGAGAAAGCACCACCAGAGCACCGTGGGTGTTTGTTCTCTACAGGACTCTTACTAGTGTCCTGTATCAACTGTTTACTGACTCATTCATTCATTCATCCACCCATGTGTTCATTCATTCACCTGTCCGTTCATTCGTTCATTCTCTGTATCAAAGTGATGAAAGGTTCAATTTGCAACAAGCCTGATCCCCCAAATTTTGAACGTATTTTCATTTCAGTTTTTGAGTGTAACCATGGATACATAGATGGAGGACCAAGGCTCTAGGCTCTCCTCGCTGGGTTCAAGTGGACCAGTGGCTCAAAGCCTTTCTATATGTGCCCGACTATCATTTTGACAGTGAAATTTCTGGCTCCTGTTTTTTTCTTATTTATGGTCTTGTCAGTTTTCGATGCCTTTTTCATTATCCACAGTCTAATCCCTCAGGAAGGGGAAAGGAGAGGGAATAAGAGCAACATGGCCAAGGCGGTAAGAAAGAATTCCTATGAAAGTTCCAAATTATCATATGTATTGATTACTTACATTATCTCTTGAGCCTTTATAAACATTATCTCTATGGGTCACATACATTACTACTCTAGCTTTGTGCATCTCTTCCTCTTATAGCAACCTGATTTGGTACATATGAGGGACTCATTAAACCAAGGCCACACAGCCAGAACATACAGAGGTGGATTTCACTGGCCCCCAGGTCTGTCCTGTTATCCTGCAGGGACTCTTGGTGATCCCATGCAGGGACCTGTCTCTTGGTTTTTCAATTTGCCTTTGCCAAAACTAAAAGTAAAACCAATGTGCCATGTCCTTTGGTGGAGGAAGGGAACTGAGCGAAGAGTCTCCTCTCGTGCCTTTCCATTGGTTGGACCTAAAACTGACTGGAAGCCAGAGGGCTTGATGTGGTCCATTCAGATCAACCTTCTGGGCATACGAGGAGGGGGCCAGAGAGAGAATGTGGAGGACAAAGGAAGAATTCTATCACCCAGGTGTTCAAAGAAAGTTGATTTATGTGGAGCTGAATAGATGCCCTCACAGCTTTCCAAATTTCTTCTCCATCTGAGGTTATTTTCCAATTTTGTCTATTTGTTTTCTCCTCTTTAAAAAAAATACTTGTTTACCTAATGATTTCTTTCCTTCTTTCTTCCCTTCTTTCTTCCTTTCCTTCCTTCCTTCCCTCCTTTCTTCCTTCCTCCCTCCCTCCCTTCCTTCTTGATGAAAGAACTAGATCTTCATGTTATTAATTCACTTATCTTTTCTGTTTTGTAATTCATTAATTTTTGCTTTTATCTTATTTAATCCCCAATCTGATATTTAAATTTATTTCTATCAGTTCATTTTTTTTGTTTTTTATCTATAATGTTTTTTGATACTTACTTGTTTCTTCTTGCCTACCTCCTATTTTGATTTACCAAGTTTTCTTTATATTTCTCTCTACCTTCTACTGATGGGAGATTATACTTTCCCATTCTAGTCTTTAGTGGGTACCTTAGCACTTAAAAATTTTTGTCTGTATTTTTTTAATAATTTTTTAATCCTGGAACAATTTTAGATTTACACAGAAGTTACAAGTATAGAATAGAGAGTTTTTTATACTTCTCACCCAGTTTCCATGTTAACATCTTATAAACCATGGCACATTAGTTAAAATTAAAAGAACAAAGCAACAAGGATGCATTACTGTTAATTAAACTCTAGATTTTATTTGGATTTTACCAATTTTTCCACTCATGTCCTTTTTCTGTTCCAAGATCTAATCCAGAGTATCACATTACATTTAGCACCCTTAGAATTTTAATATGCATCTTTGACCTAACAAGATCTAGCAAGATCTTGACAAGATCTATTGTGTTCATCCTCTTTTTGAACAATTCTGTTCCCTGACATCCTCCCATGGTTTGCATGTGATTTTTGTCAAGTACTTTCAATCAATTTGGGTTTAAGCTATCCTAAATTATTCATTATTATTACTATTAATTTCATAGCCAATGTTTATTTAGATTTATCTAAAATATATATATATATAGAGAGAGAGAGAGAGTGCACATGTGTGCATGCAAAGGTTGGGGAGGCAGGGGGGAGTGTGGGGGAGAAGGGGCAGAGGGAGAGTAAGAATCTCAAGCAGGATCCACGCTCAGTGTGGAGCCCCACGTGGGGCTCAATTCCACATGATCCCTGAGATCATGACCTGGGCCAAAATCAAGAGTCAGACACTTAACTGACTGAGCCATCCAGGCACCCCTAGATTTACCTAAATTTTAAACAGCTGATTAGCTGATCTTCACCTCTTCTATTTGCACTGGTTCAATTATCCTCCTCATTGAAGTGCATCCCTTCAAATCTTTTTGAGTGGGAATCTGTGTATTATAAATTATAACTATAAATTATGTTGGCATTTATTTGACTGAAATGTCTTTAATTTGTGTGCTGTTGATTACAGAAAGTATAGAATTTTATCTGAGTTTAGAATTTTAAGTGGAATGTTTTTCCCTCGGGATATTCCACTGTCTTCTGGCTTCCACTGTAACTACTGAGTTATGTTAGTTACATTTTTTTTCTTTGTGGGTAATTTCTCTCTGATTGTTTTAAGGAATTTCTCTTTAACATTCATGGTTTGCAGTTTCAAGCTGCTATTCTAGATGTGGGTTTATTTTTATTTATTCTGCATGGGATTCTTACTTATTAAATCTGAACATTCATGTCTTTCATCTATTTGAGCAAATTCTCAGACTTTACTTCTTTGAATATTGCTTCTACTCCAACTAGACATATGTTGGACCCATTTCATTCTATCATCTGTGTTTTTTTAATCTGTTTCATATTTTCTACCTCATTACTTTTCTGTGCTATAACTGATCATTTTTTCAAATCTCTCTTGGGTGATCTGCTGTTCGACCTGCCCATTTTAGTTTTAATGAAAATGTTTTCTATTTGTAGAAGTTTTGATTCATTCTTTTTCAAATCTGCTGGTTCATTTTTCATAGAGCCTAATTCTTTCCTTATATTTCTAATACTTAAGAAAATGCTTTTATACTTTAAACATACTTACTTTATGGTTTCTATTACATTGTTTTTCTATTATCTCAAGCCCTTGATGAATTAATCATCTGTTGTAGCCGCTGACTTTTACTCACGGCGGATTGTTTTCTTAAGTATTTTGTAATTATTAATGGAGAATTAGTTTCAGAAGAGCTTTTGCTTTATATTTCTTTGTTAATTTCTTGGTTTTGGCTTGGGGTTTCAGAAACCATGTGCGTAGCTAAAATAAGAATTTTAAAGTCGTGTAAAGCACAGGCACAGAGAATTTTTTTGCCCATCCAGAACCATTGTAGATAGAAGCTTCCTGGTAATTTTGCTGGACCAGCGGGGGCCACTGAAGTTTATTAATTCCCAATTTGGGATTGTAGCCCTTTGAGAGTTCTAACTTTTGTAGGGTTCTCAGCTTCACCTCCCCAGCATTAGCATCCCAAGACCTCACATACTGTTGCTGTACATTTTTAAAAACATAGTACCTACTCCATGATACCTTGGCCCAGGCCTCTGCCCTCTTGTCCCCTTTCTCCTGTGGGTCTTATAGTATCAACTCTTGCTGATTGCTTAATTCTCAACATTGTCATTCTGCTAGTCCCCTTACCCAGACTAGAAAGTAAGTTCCTTCCCTGTCTTGTACAGTGCCAGACCAGCAGGGCCTAGTATAGTGCCTGGCACATAATAATAAACAATCAATCCTGTTGAATGAATAAGTGCATGAATCTATGTGAGCTGTAATGCCAGACTACTTCATATGAAGAGAAATGAAACAGTTCCCACCCTCAAGGCCAGGGATGAGATGTACAGACAACTAGTTCTAATCCAAAGAGATACTATCATGGAGGGGCAGGCAAACTATCATCCGTGTAGATAAAAGGCTTCTTGGAGAAGGTCGCACTTGAGTGGAGCCTTGAAGGATGAGTAAAATTTCAGTTGGTGGTAGAATGGAAGAGAAAGCATGGCAGGCATGAACAAAAAATGGACGAGTGAGTGGAATTAAATGGCTTGTTCTGGAAACTATAGGTTACCTTCTTTGGCTGACTTGTATCTTGTGGCAGCTATGGGAATGCCCCTTGAAGACCTCCAGTTTCAGGGGTTGACCAAGGACCCCAGCTGCTGCTCTTTGAGCAGTCCACAAACCAATCCATGCTGGGTTTCATCAAGGCCAAATGCATTTTCCATAGGCTGCTCTGAGCCAGTGGCTGAGTGAGGCAGGGATACAAAGACTGGCCCATTCCTAGAAGCCATGGAACTCCTTTGTTGGTTAAATTTCCCTCAGTGTGGGCTGACATCACTCCCTGATGGCCTTGGTGCAACTTTCTTAGATTCTATTCTGTTCTTGGCATTTCCTTCACTGTGTGTGTGTGTGTGTTGTGTGTGTGTGAAACTTTCCTTATATTCTGACAGTCCTTGCAGTTTTCTCCAGATACTCCCCCATTTTCTCTTCCACAGGTGCTAGCCCTAATTGAATCTATGCATTTTTAATCCCATCATGATGTCTACTTCTTGGCAGACCCAGATTACCACATGCCACCTGTATCTTCTGCCGGGAGGGTACAGAAATAGACACTGGATAGATCCATCTTGTCAAGGGCTTTTATTTTATTTTATTTTTAAAGATTTTATTTATTTATTTGACAGAGAGAGCAAGAGAGCACAAGCAGGGAGGGGGAGCAGCAGAGGGAGAGGGAGAAGCAGGCTCCCCACTGAGCAGGGAGCCCGACATGGGACTCGATCCCAGGACCCTGGGATCATGACCTGAGCTGAAGGCAGACACCTAACCAACTGAGACCCCCAAGCACCCCTTGTCAAGGGCTTTTAATGGCACTCTCAAGTTTGGGACTTAGGCAGAGGGTTTGCCAATGAAGATTTTAGAGGAGGGAAAAGTGAGATCTTGCTTGGATTTAAGAACGGTGGTCATGGTGAAAGAAGAAAGAGTGATCATTGCAATGACCCGGATGGGATGAGGTGGGGCTGAGGCCTTGTGGCAACAGTGGAGATGGTGAACTGTTGGGAGCTGTGAAAGCTCCCACAGAAGAAAGCATGTGACTCTGGTATGAAATTTTACCTTCTCTCAACTTTTCAGAAAAGAAAGCAACTCTTACATAAATTTGTCTGAAAAGACCCTACATGGGACGCATTAGCAGAAAAAAATCAATGTGGGCCCGATCCACTGTTATTTCCAGGTATAGCCTCCTGACAGAGTATGTCAGAAAAGCATCCGACAAACAGTCATGGTTTATGCTTCTAACACTGGCCTCCTCCTTTCTCAAGAGCACCCGGAAAGAAAAAGAATGCTTTCCACCTCTTTGTGACCTTCTCTGTCTAGGGTCTCTGGGGGAGCTGACCAGAAAACAAATCCCAGAAAGGCCCCTTGTGTTGTATGAACCCTTTAAGGTGCAGTGTGGTGTGAGGGATTCCCCTGAGGGAGGAGATCACAAGCCTCAGAAGTTCCAAGATTTGGATTTGAAAGTCCAAGCAAGGACCCACAGACTGCCTGTAATAACCGGACGTGGGGGCACAGGGGAGGGGGGCCAAGATGGGAATTCTCCAAGGAATGTTGGCCAAGCCGGGTCCAGTCTCAACTTCCAGCGCAGCTGTTCCCTTTTATGCCCAGACCAGAGCAGAAGAATGGTGCCCTGGAAAACAGAAGGGCACAAGGGTCCTTGAGAGGCCCCTGGCAGTGGGAAATACAAGAGCTGCCATGCCCTGAGCTAACCGTCAACCTTTTACACTTCCGGCTGAATAGGCAAAGAGGAGGCGGATCAGGTGCTTGGAGGCCCAGTTGGCACATTTACCTCCAGACACCATTTTGAAGTGAGGCATTACCAGCTTCCTCTCTGAACAAACAGGAAGCCTATTAAAAATGCCATTGTCCCTTCCCGCCTGGGTTGACAGGACTGTTAAATGACCAAGTCCAAGGAGCTCTGCCAAGTTCAGAGACCCAGGGAACATGCAGCTGCCAATGCCACCTGTGTCCTTCTGAGTCCAGCTTAGAGTTTCCTTTTCAGGGCACCCGCATTGTGCAGCCATGGGTCCTATGGAGTCAAGGGAAGGCCGAGCTATTGAAGGACAAGGGAGGGAAGGCAGAGCAGTTCCTGGCCGACGTGCGGGCAAGCGCGCAGCTCCTTCCGCTGCTCTCTCTGTGTCTGCAGCAATCAGGAATTCGTCCCTGCCTGCCACCCCCACCTCGGAAATGTTCTGGCCGGGAATCAGTCCAGTGTGGAACACCTGCCCTCCACTGCTGTCCGGCAAACACAATACACCACATGCCGGTTGGCAGCCGAGAGAAAAGAGGCCTGTGAAAGTCCCTGACATTATTAAGAAGTGCAGTCCTGCTGTTGTATGCTCTCTCTCTCTCTCTCTCTCACACACACACAGACACACACGCACTCCCCAGGCCTCTAAAGCTTTGCACATGTCCTTGGCTACCTCACTGTCAATCAAACACTGAATAAAAGAGAGAGCCCTCTCCTTGGGGGGCCACGGCCTCTGTGGATAACAGGTGCGTGTGTGCGTGTAGGTGTGTGTATGTAGGGATGTGTGTACACGCGTGTAGGCAGAGGTGTGTAGAGTATATGCGTGTATGGAGGACTGTGTGTGGTAGTGGTGTGTGTATCTAGTGGGTGTACATAGGTGTGTGTATGGGTAGGGGTATGTGTGTGTATGTATATGTAGGAGTGTGTGTGTATGTAGGGGTGTGTGTATGTAGAGGTGCGTGTGGTGGGGGTGTGCATGCAGGGGTGTGTGTGCAGGTGTGGGTGTGGGCATGGGGGGCTGCTGGCGTCTGGTGGCCGTGGAAGGACCCAGGGTCACCTGTGCGGGTGGGCAGGCGGGATGAGGAGCGCAGAGGCGAGCGGGCTCACGTGGGAATGGACGCAGGTCCCTTGCGCGGTCCTCTCGGGCCGGTGTCGCCCGTGCCGGAGGGTAAAGGAGGTCCGGCGGTGGCTCAAGGGGTGGAGCGGCTGCCGGACCTCGTGGGGGGGGCATGCTGGGGTGCCCGTGTTCCCCCACCCCGCCGCAGGACGACGTCCACCCCTGGCACAGTCACCGTCGCCCCCGGGGCCCTTGTCCGCGCTGCGCCTGGGGGGCTGGTCTGTCCTGCTGCTAGTGGCGGGTGGCTCCCTGCCAAGCCCCCCTGCTCCCCGGCCGGCCTGGCGCCCCAGACAGTGGGGCTCTGTGAGTCGCCCTCCTGGGGGCAGCTGGATGTTTTTCTATAGGGGGGACTCGTCATTAGAGGACCCCGGAGGACGAGGGGTGGCACCTTGGGCTGTTTTTCTTTCTCTTTGGCCCCATTTACTGATGGTCTCGGAAGGAGCGCGGCGCGGGGCCGCAGTTCACTTGTCGCGGTGAAGGCAGCTTGACAGCTGCATAAATCACGCTGAGATACCACTAATAGGTTGCTGCCCGCGACTGTACCGGACCACCCACGCGCAGCTCGCAGGGCCGCGGAGCCCAGCCGCACGCATCCAGTAATGCAAATCGCTTAACCCTTTGTTCCCCCTGCCCGCAGGCCGGCCGCCCGGGCGCACCCGCTGCCCTCCGGCTCCCCGCCCCCAGACCCGCCCGGCCCGCACCTCCTTCCCCACCGCACGTTCTGCCGGTCTCTCCACGTTTCGGCTGGGCTCGTGCTCCCAGCAGGTGATGACAGGACAAAAGGCTTGACGGGACCTTGGGCAGAGGTGAGATGGCGTTGGCGGGGGACACTAGGAGCGAACGAAGGGCAGTCGGTTAGCTGCTGAGCGGGTAGGTAGGCAGACGGTGGGAGCAGAGCACACAGGAATTCTGCCCAGGCACCTGCAACTCCTACTTTTTGGCCTGGGGGTGGTTTCCACACTATCTAGTGACAGACATTAGGCCTCTGCCCTAGATGCAGACGGGAAGGAGAAGCCGGCCAAGAAGAGAGAAAAGCATGCCCCATTTCCCAAGTGCTAACTATGCATGCCCACACTCTGCAGGTGCAAGGGACACCAAAGAGAATGAGACAAGGTCCCTGCCCTCTGGAGCTCACAGTCCTGTGCAAGCCAATGTGACAAGGCCTCCCTTGGCTGGCCCTCCCATTAGGATCTGTTCTCAGCTCCTGCAACTGTCCCCTTGTTGATTCTCCTGCAGCCCAGCTAGCCCCCATCTGCTCCAATCCTCCCCCCGCTGGTCCTCTGCTGGGCCTTTGCCTTATTTGCTATTTCTGTTCTTAGGGAATCTAAGGAAAGGTGTGGCTCCCTCCCTCACCCTTCAAGGCTTTGTTCAAATGCCATATCCCCAGCTAAGTCTTTCCTAACCACTGATTTGGCTTCTAGCATCACAACTACCTCCTGATAGGCACTTCCCCCACTTCTCCCCAGCTTCATTTTTTAAATAGCATTTAATCACTTTCAAATATGCCATATACTTTCCTTCCTTCCTTCCTTCCTTCCTTCCTTCCTTCCTTCCTTCCTTCCTTCCTTCCTTCCTTCCTTCCTCCTCCTCCTCCTCTTCCTCCTCCTTCTTCTTCTTTAATGTGTGTCTACCCCTACTGGTGTGATAATTTTTTGAGGATAAGAACCTTCAATTGTTTTGCTCACTGATATATCCTGGGTGATTAGAATATTGGTTCCACATAGTAGGTGCTCAATAAATATTTGTTGGGTGATTAAATGCTCTAACAGAGGAAAGCACAATGATTCATGGAGACTTGGGGGAAATAGGGTGTATTAGCTTGTGGGGGTTAGAGAAGGGGCATGAGTCCCACATTTATCAGCCCAGGGATCAAGCTTCCTGTCAGAGAAGTTGGAATCCATAAGGGAATCAAGGAGGTTCACTTCTCCTTTCTCGCTGCTCAGCATCACATCATTGCCTCCATGATATATTCATTTCACAGTATGCCTGCATTGGGTGAATAATGGTTCCCAAAGATGGGCCATGTGTGAATCCCTGGAAATTTGGTAAAAAGGACTTTGCAGGTGTGAGTCAGGTTAAGGATCCTGAGATGGGGAGATTATTTTGGCTGATCTGGGTGGGCCCACTGTCATCACAAGTGTTCTTATAACAGGGAGACGAGATGATCAGAGAGGGAGAAGGCGATGCAACTGTGCAAGTTGAGGATGGAGCCATGTGGGACCATGAGCCAAGGAAGGCAGGACCCTTCTAGAAACCGGAACAGACAAGGAGATCAAATACCTGGTAGAGCCTCCCGAGGGAATGCAGGCCCTCTGACACTTTGTGTTTAGCCCAGTCAAACTGGTTTTGAGTTCGGACCCCTAGAACTGTAAGATAATAAGTTTGTTTATGTTAAGCCATGACGTTTGTGGCAATCTGTTTACCAGCAATAGGAAACTAATAAATATCCTTTATAATTTTTGAGCATTTGTTTCCCTCAGTCCTAACCTCGTTTTGGGCTTTTGCTCTGCTGACATTACTCCTGGAGGTGGGCACCACATCTTCTTTTCTCTTGGCACATGACCTTCTCAAAGTGGACCTAATCTGAGAGTTCTTTGTTCAGCTCTTAAGTGATTTGCATTTTTTTAAAAAAAGGCATTTTTCCTCATCGCTTTTCTGTCAGAGTATCCGCATTTTTTTCCTGTGCATTTATTTGTAAGAGCTTCCCAACCTTCTTGAGCTACTCTCAGCAATTCCTGAAGGGCTGTGCTGTGGTCTCTGGTGTAGGTTGGCCCTTCCGTGTCTGCGATGTCCCTGCTGGTGGGGATACTGCACTTTATTTCATCCCCTCAAACCCTGAAGCCTGCTCCCAGCGCTTTGGCCCATGTCCCGGCCGTGGCAGTCTGTACCCCCGACACATGAGGGGTGCGCCAGGACGGGACAATTCTAGTCATTCATCTGAGCAGAGACATCTGGTGACAACTTCCTCCTCCCCCTGTCTTTCTCTTGCTATCATCAGGTATCTCTGGGTGAAAGGCTCTTGGTCAAAGACATTACCCAAAGAATAGGTCAGAGAAATTTTTCTTAAATGATCTCCTTCAGTTTTTCCATGAACATAATTAACTGGAGAATGTCTCCCAAATGGTCCCTTATTTACGCATTCCCCATGCATTTGTTGAATACGTACCACGCACAATGCTCTGTGCATACCAATAGGGAATTGGCAAAAACACTCCAAATCATGCACAGATGGAATTCCTGCCCTGCTTCTGTAGCATTTACAGACATGAATGGAATCATTAAGAAAATATCAGTAGAGCTCAGGCGATGAATTTGCTTTGTTCTTTGGAGTACGTTGGTGGTCAACCCCTTTTCTTTTCAGACTTTATCTTCCAGAAGATGGAGCTAACCCTACTGCAGATGGAGTGGGTTGAGTGGCAGTCAGGATATTAAAAGAACAGGAGATATGGCACTAAGACTAGAAATGGACTATGTCTCTTGGGGGCTGAAAACTGGGGACTGGAAATTTGTATCCTAATCTGTGGTCTGCATTGTCAAGTACTGATCACTTGAAATGTGGCTGGTGCAAACTGAAAGTTGGATTTTTCATTCTATTTAAATTTAAATTTAAAAACCATGTATACAATTCAGTTATTGGGAAGCTCCTAAGTATGTTTAGAACAAATTGGGTTCATGAATCTCCTTTTTCTTTCTAAAGATTTTATTTATTTATTTGAGAGAGAGAGAAAGCGAGCGTGATAGAGAGAGCACAAGCGGGGTGGAGGGGCAGAGGGAGAGGGAGAAGCAGGCTCCCCGCTGAGCAGGGAGCCTGACACGGGGCTCCATCCCAGGTCACTGAGATCATGACCTGAGCTGAAGGCAGATGCTTAACCGACCAAGCCACCCAGGGGCACCTCTCATTTATGATTTGTATTTTATATGTGTTCTTGGGACTTTTCTGCCTAAAAACAGCAACAACAATAACTCAGGCGTTGTTGTAGTTGTCATCATCATAGGAATGTTGTGTCACCCCGGTCTGCTACACACACACACACACACACACACACACACGCACGCGTGCATGCACAACATGTGTTAGTGTGGTGCAATCTTCGATCTATCATGCTGTTCTCACAAAAGCTACCCACGATCACTGTGTTGGCTTTACTCCCAATGCCTTGTACACAGTGGATACACATATTTAAAAGCATTAATTAATGAACCTAGTAGAGACATCCTTGTTATTTGAAATGATCAGAAATTGTTTAAGAGCTAATATTTATTATGCATATGCTGTGTGCCAATTTTGTGCCTCATTAATATGTACATTATTAATCGTAATAACAATACAATACTAACCATAATAATAGCTCATATTTACTGAGCATTTGCTCTGTGCCGGGACTCTTCATCTCTTCTTCATGCACATCCTGGGAGGATGGGGAGAAGATTTCCTCCCCATCCCCAACCTCCCTACACAGAGCCTCCTAACCACTCTGCTTTGCTCTCATATGTTGTACAAAGCGTTAACCCAGGCTTGCCACTTTCAATGTGACCTTAGTTTGTAGATGGACACAGAGTGCCTGTGACAAATCAGAACCTCAAGCCCACACTGGGGGCCTCACGCAGGAGAAGCAGAACCACCTTGGTAATACAGAAATTAAGGTGAGGTCCTGGAAGGATGAGGGCGATGGGGCTCAGCAGAGTAAACTCAAAACCACTGCAAGTGACCTCCGCATAAGCTGGGGCACAGGACATGGGTGAGAAACTACTGCTGAGAATGAGCTCATACTGCAAAATTATGAAACAAGAGAGTAAAAAGAGTACCCTTAGATGAAAGAAATGACAAAGAACCAAAGGAAAAGAAAAGAAGTTCTAATATTTATACAGTAAAATATCACTTCCAAATACATGGATTAAAAACAATAAAGAAATCTTTTTTTTTTAAGATTTTATTTATTTATTTGAGAGAGAGAGAATGAGAGAAAGAAAGCACATGAGAGGGGGGAGGGTCAGAGGGAGAAGCAGACTCCCCGCCCAGCCGGGAGCCCGATGTGGGACTCCATCCAGGGACTCCAGGATCGTGACCTGAGCCAAAGGCAGTCGCTTAACCAACTGAGCCACACAGGTGCCCCAAAAAAGAAATCTTAATGGTAATGAAAAAACCATAAAATGTTTCAACTCAAGAAAGTAAAAAGACAAAAACCCAACCAACCAAACAAACAATAACCCAAAATACATTGAAAGAAAATAGAAGGAAATAATAAAGGTAAAAGCATAAATGAATGACATAGGCAAACTCTTTAAAATTGAAACTTGGTTCTTTAAAAAGTCTGTCTCTGATAAGATTGATATGTGTGTCTGAATGTGTGTGTGAGAGAGAGGGTGGGAGAGAGTGAGTACGCATGTGGGTGCGAGAGCTCCAGAGAACGAGAACAGGTAAACAAAATTAGGGATAGAAAAGGTGAGAAAATTCAGATATGACAGAGATTTTAATATACAAAGCATATTAGGAACATCTCCAAGCCCATGATTTTGAAAACGTAGATATTAAAGAACAAGGTAAGACTTCACTCACCCCTACCTCCCTGTCTACGTACCCTTCAATGACTTGCTCTTCCTGGATTTTTCCTCCCAGCTGAGAATGCTCTCATTTTCATCTTCTCTTAGCTTTACTTCCATGAAATTATTGGAAGGAACAAGTTATGTGAGTAGGGTTGCTAAGTGCAGAAAATAATACAGGATTCCCAGTTAAATTGGAATTTTAGACAACAAATCTTTTTGTTATATTGTTAAAAAACAAAATTCAACTGAGTAAATTTAAAGATCTAATTGGCTTTGTTCAATGATTCATGAATTGGGCAGCATCCCATCTAGCAAGTAGAAAGGAACTCTGAGGATCTGTACAAAATGGAAGACTTTTATAGGCAGAAGAAAGTGGGACTAGGAGATTATTCTATCAAAGAGTGGATTGTTTAGGCCAGGTCAACTTCCTTTGGGGAAAAGTGGGAGTATATCTTGCCAATTACCTTACTGGAGCTGATGGGGTGATTCCACATTGTCTGGTTAAAGGTTACATTCCTAGGAGAGGCTGGAACTGCAATTAAGTTAGGTATTAAGTCTTGGTTTGCTGACTTGGGACTTAGCATGAGAGACTCCATTTTGGATCTGTTGTTTGTTGTTTGTTTGTTTCTTTTTTTTTTTAAACAATCTGTATGTCCCAAGTGTTGTAGCATGGGATGTACTAAAAAATGATTAGATGATTAGTTATTGATCTAAAATTCAAATTTAACTGACCAACCTACAGCTCGTCCGGCAATGATCTGCAATGTCTGGCAAGGATCTGTTGAGTTGGATAATTGGAAGGGTTGCCAGATTTAGCAAGTAAAAGTACAACACCCAAATATGTGATATTTTAGCCATACTCCTACTGAAAAGTTATTTGTTGTTTATTTGATATTCACATTTAACTAGACATCCTGAATTTTCTATGGCAACCCTAATTCTTGAGGAAGTGGTTTCCTATGTATGAGAGTGGACTACCCATGGAAGTGTCAGGAGGGGAATTAATTTTTTTGTCTATAGTTCTGGTAATGCGTGGAGAAGACCTGAAGCCTGACGAGGCCCTGGAGTAGGATGGTTTCTATTCGGGGCTCTGGTAAGGTGTTCAGGCTTGGTGCCCGATTTATGGAGGGCATGGGACTTCCACAGCTCTTGGGCAGCTTTGGTGAAGTGTTACTATTTCAATCTAATTCAGATCTACTTTCATGTTTTTGGAATAGAGCCATCCCGTTCCACCTGCTCATCACTACCTTGCATTCTGATCTTGATTATTAAGTGGAGCCCAAACCATTTCATCATTAAGGAAGATTTGTAGCTCAGAGTTTCTGAACCAAATAGGAATTGAAACAAGAGTGGGTAAGAGAGGAAGGAAACAGCTTATGTCCTTGATATCTTTTTCCAATTGTTAGTTAATCATTTGGGGTTGTTAATAGTAAGACAGAGAAAAGTAAAAAGACAGAGGAGGCCCCCCCCCCCCCCACCAGGGCTCTACACTGCCTTTAGCCACTCACCTTCTGGCTTAATTCTTTTTTTTAAACTTTGTTTACCCTCCCCCACCCCACTCACTTGCAAAATACTTTTAAAAGAACATTAACAGGAGGAGGATCAAGGATCTTGTTTTCTTTTCATTCTTTTTGATTTATGTTCCTTTGTCTTGAAAGCTCCTGTAATCTCCCACATCTTCAGAACCAGTTCTCTGCTGAGAGCACAAATGCAGCCAAACCTCCCCTGGCTTTGAGATAAACCATCCCAAGCTGGATCATTAGCTATACAAACTTTCTCCCCTGAGCCTTCTCTTAAATGTTTGGAACTCGAGAACGCCTTCCTTGAAAATGAGGGAAAGCAAACATCACAGGTTGTGTCTTTAGGAGCATTGTAACCAGAGCTTTTTATTAACTCTGGTGGGAGTAAGACTTTGATCTGAATTGGTCTGGTAACTTCTTTATTGCAGCTGACATTTATTGAGCTGCTACTCTATGCCCCTGGCCGGGGTTGTAGGGGAGGCAAGGATAAATATGATCAGGTCATACCTACAGGAGCTTGCTTGTAAAATAATTGGGGGCAATTATACTGGTCCTCGAAGAAAAAATACATTTATACCCTTACTTCTGTAATGATTAATGTCTTGCTCTCTCGCTGGTTTCTAAGCATTGTGAGCTCCCAGAGGGGAGGGTCTGGGTCTCTTTTGATTTTTGTTATACTTTCAGCCTCCAGTTGGCACATTCTACACATTTGTTAAATATCAGCCGAATGAATGAACGATTGAGTGAACAACAATATAAGACAATTTTGTCCATCCATTACAAATGAAGAGTGGTGTGAGCAGAGAAGGCAGCCACTCATTTGGGAAAGGCTTTGGCTTTGGTGATGGAGGGAAAGGGAGAGTGGTAAGGGATCAGCCTGTGGAGGGCTGATGCTGGAATTGGACCCTGAGCGTCCTGATGGCAGAGGCCATGGAGCTCTGCTCTCCACACAGTCTGAGGGCTTTTGTTCCAAGTCCAGTCTAGTGCTCTGTGATGTCTTTGCTCTTCTTTGAGCTATAGTTTTCTGCTAACTTAAATAAAAGGTGACTCCTTTCTGACCTTTTCATCTCTCAGCTCTGTTTGCTCCACCATGGTGGAGAGGAACTCTCTGTAGACCCACTAAACATGTCATGCAGACTCTCAAGACATTTATTTTCCATGAATTGTAAAGTGCCTGGTGCACAGCAAATGCTATGTAGTTGTTTGCTATTGTTTTTATTAAGTAATAATAGGGGAAGGGAAGCATGTGTGTTTCAAACTTCTATAATGGGACACACACTCAAGTTGGTGATTTAAGTGCATTTTGTTTTACAGTCTTCAAAATAACATCACATTGTTGGTATTTTAAATCTCATTTTAGACATAGGGAAACTGAGGCTCTGATAGGCTAAGTAACTTGTCTTATGCCACATGGTTGGTCTTTGGTCTGGGCACCATCATGCTTCAAGGCCTGGGATCAGTCCATTATTATCACTTTGCACCCGCAGAATGAGATCTTCCCTCCTCTGCCTCCGGCTCAGTCACACATGGAACGTATCTCATCAGTTTCTCCTACATTGAATACTTCTTCTGGCTTCCAAGGCTTTGCCCGTGCTGTTCCCTCAGCCTGTCAAGCCCTTTGCTCACTTCTTTAGCAACTTAGCCTCCACTTTGCTTCTGGTTCTAGCTCAAGCATCACCTCCTCTGGAAATCCCTCCAAGACCACTGTCCCCCTTTTTCAATCTGAAGGAACTTTTTCTCCACTGTGCTATTTGAGGCTCCCTTCCTCTACCTCCTATAAGCACTTTTAGCCCAGTCTATGTAATTATTAATTGTCTCTCTTACTAGACTATTAACTCTTTTGTCTATTCCCCAACAGAAAGTATGGTACCAGGGCATTGCAGGTACTTAATACATACAAGCCAATTGGATGGAATTGTGAGTGGTTGTGGAGATATGTCTGGAAAGAGATACCTGTAGGAGAAAGATGGTCTGGAGATGTTGAATGTGTTGAGCACCCAGACTTCAAGTAGTTGCAATATGAATACACAGGAGAGCTTTGAATAAGAGGTGACAAGAGGAGCATGGGGATTTCATTCCAGCCGTGCTGTGCCACATGGATTGGAAAGGAGATGCCATGAGGACAGGGAAGAGATTCCTAAAATAAGAGTAAGCTTCAGGTGATGAGGTTGGCAAGAAGATTTGAGATGAGAAATGGGATAAAGAGAAAATTGATAGGGGTTGAGAGAAGATTCACACTGTTCTTGCTTTTGTTTAAGCCGGATGTTAGAATATAAGAGTCAAGGCAAGACAGGAAATCAAAGTTAGAGACCTGGCCCAGGGCAGACGGGGGTCTCCAGGTTACCTGGAAACTCCCTTCTGTGATGCAGGTAGGAGCCAGAACCAGATTAGCTGCTAGAGGTCTGAAGCTCTGGGGCAAACCCACCTTCTATTTCCAGGTCTGAGCCTTAGAAACACAACACAGACACCAGCCCCAGAGATATCTTAAAATAAAGGGATCTCTTCTTTCAGGTAATAAGACTTTACTTTTTTTCCTCCTAGGATATGAACCAGTCACAGGGTTTTATAGGGTTTACCCAGCCACCTGGGAGAAATGTTTGGGCCACGTGGAATATAGCTAAATACTCTGTGGTGGTAACCAGGGACTCAGATTCTGAATGTTGAAAGAAACTACATGTATTTGTTAATTGACTGATATATGGTAACTTTTTGTTTTTACACGGGGCCTGAATGCATGACCCTAAGATCTAGACCTGCGCTGAAATCAAGAGTCGGGTGCTTAACTGACTGAACCACCCAGGCGCCCTGATATGTGGTAACTTTTAAAAATAATTAACATTTTTTTAAAGATGTATTTATTTATTTGAAGTGGGGAGAGGGAGCAGAGGGAGAGAAAGAATCCTGAAGCAGACTCCCCACTGAGTGCAGAGCCTGATGTGGGGCTTGATTCCAGGACCCTGAGATCATGACCTGAGCTGAAATCAAGAGTCGACCGCTTAACCATCTGCGCCCCTTAGCATTATCTTCTTTTTTGTTTTGTTTTGCTTTCCAAATTAATGTATATTTATTGCAGAAAATTTGAAAACGGGACTCACGATGAAGGAGATGAAATCACAAGTAATCCAAATGCCCAGTGATGATCAAAACTGATGTTAACATGTTACTGTGCAAACTTTACTCATTTGGGGGCCTTCAAATTGTTGATGAGATTCAGGGAGTAGATCTGGGACGAATACATTATGAAGGCAAAAGGAAAATTCCATTATGGGTGGAACAGAGCAACATTTATTGATTGTTAAAGACAGATGCTGGGGTATTGGTGATCTCTATCAGTCAACAAAGTTTTGGTCAATCTTCAGTGTTTTTCCCCGGTGAAACAGGGTTTTTCCATGTCTGGTGACTAAGCACATTGAAAACAAGGACTTTATTTTAACTTCACCCTTCCACAATGCCTGACACACCAATATTTGCAGAACTGACTTGACATACATTCCCCTTACTCAAAACACTTCCATGTGCTCCAAGGTGGAGATACTACCTTGTTGCAAAAGTCTCACCAATCTGTGTATTAGTTATCTGTTGCTGTGTAACAAGTTACCCCCACATTTGCTTACCATCTCACAGTTTCTGTGGGGCAGGAATCTGGGAGCAGCTTGTCCATGTGGTTCTGGCTCAGGGTCCCTCATGAGGCTGTTGTCTAGCTACTGGCCAGGGCAGATATTTGTGGAGGATTCAACTGGACCTCATGGGTCACCTCCCAAACTTGCTCCTGGGGCTAGTGGCAGCATGCTGGAGTTCTTCACCATCCACAGGTCTGCTCACATGAGAGCTTTCTCCAAAGTGAGTGACGAGAGAGTCAGAGAGACAGGAAGAGATAGACACTGATGGAGAAGCCACAAGCCACAACCTTTTTTGTAACCTAATCCTGGAAGAGACATCTCATTACTTCTGATACATTCTATTTCTTAGAAGCAAGTCAGCAAGTCCAGCCCACACTCCAGAGAAGGAAATTGAGTCCCATCTCTTCAGCGGAGAAGTATCAAGGAATTTGTGGACATATGTTTAAAACTATCACAATTGATACAGCTATATTGCTGACTTATATAGAATCTGAATATCTTTTATGAGCAAAGTACTTCATCAAGATGAAATAAACAAAAAGCACCTAATTGAGGACAAACCAAGGCCACTTATTCAGAGCATGTCCTAGCCAGGGAACTAGCCACTATTGCTTGCTTTTGTAGTGACTCAAAGGCAGGAAGGTGAGTGGGGAGCCTTTATTATGGAAAAAAGGCAAGGCTTCAGGAATGCTCTGATAGGAAGCTGTTGGGGGTGGGGGAAGCTAGAGGCAGGCTGACTGGAAGCTGGGCATCCTATGTGATTGGTCTGGGGAACATATTTGGCTTTCTCTGTTTGGTCCTGATTTGGAAACAGAGACCAAAATTAAGGAAGCTAGAAGTTATGGATCAAGTCCTGACCATTCTGGGCCGATTGCTACAGAGGCTGTGGATCAGAGTTCTTTTGTTGTATATGGTCTAGCCATTGTTTGTATATTTATATCCTCAGGTTTAAGACAGCCATTAATTGTTTTATTGCCAGAACCTTGGGGAGCTTGAAACACATTTTCTCACAGCTCTGAAGGTCAGAAGTACGAAGTCGGTTCCACCAGCTTGAAATCAAGGTGTCTGCTGGGCCAGGCTCCATCTGGAAACTCTAGAGGAGAAACTGTCCCTTGCCTCATCCAGCTTCCAGGGGCTGCCGGCACTCCTTGGCTTTGTGGTCACATCACTCCAACCTCTGCCTCTGTGGTCACATAGCCTCTTCCTCTTCTGTGTCTGATCTCCCTCTGCCCCTCTCCTACGAGGACATTTGTGTTCGTATTTAGGGCCTGTATTAAGTGTGTTCATGCTGCTATAACAAAATGCCACAGACTGGAGGCAAAAGCAACAGACATTTATTTCTCACAGTTCTGGAGGCTGGGAAGTCCAAGATCAGGGCACCAGCATGGTTGAGTTCTTGGTGAGGGCTCTACTTCTGGCTTGCAGCTGGCTGCCTTCTTGCTATGTCCTCCCACGAGAATGAACTCTGTTCCTTTTCTCTTCTAATAAAGACACTAATCTCACCATGCAGGTCCCACCCTCATGGCCTCATCTAAACTGAATAACCCCCCAAAGACTCCATCTCCTGCCACCATCACATTGGGGGTTAGGGTTTCAGCATATGAATTTTGGGGAGACACAAACATTCAATCCATAGCAGGTCCTGCTGGATAATCCAGGGATTGTCTCAAGATCTTTAACTTAATCACACCTGTAAAACCTTTACCATTTAAGGTCACATTCATGGGTCCTAGTGATTAGAACATGGACATATCTCTGGAAGCCATTATCAGCCTACCACAGTGTCCTTAAGCCCTAGTCCAGTGGTTCTCAAATGTGATTCCTGGACCAGCAACATCTGTATCCTCTGGGAGCTTGTGAGAGATGCAAATTCTTGAAAGCCCGAGACCTACTCAATCAGGAACTCTAGGAGTGGCGCTCAGCAGTTGGTGTTTATGCAAGCTGTCCAGAGGTTTGGATGCATCCTGCAGTTTGATAACCATTGTCCTCAGCTAGGCTTCTTTTCTCTGCATTATGGTGCCCTGCCTAAAGTATAAATATTTTTGTTCAGAGTTCATTCAGACACTCTTAGATTATCTTCCCAACTTAGTCTCCACTTCTCTGTCATCTTGGATGGGTGGGTGAATGCCTGAACTGTTTTGCTTAGAAGAAATAGTACCATGATTGATTAGCAAGGTCTGTCACGGGAAGGGAGGGACAGAGCTGTCAACAGCTTCAGCCCTCCTTAGCTCTCTGGGGGCAACTTGTGATTGAAAAAAAAATTGCACACTTTCACATTTTCTTTCGGACAACATGATGAAGGGAGACACTTAAATTCTCCTTGGCTTGTACTATTTTATATGTATTTGCAAACTTTGTATCGTTAGGAGAGATCTTATTTTGTATTAACCACCATGTCTACATAAGTAAAACAAAGCAAAACAAAGCAACAGAAAGAATTTAGTGTTTGGTTATTTTTTAAGCCAGTGCTTCAAATAGCTGCACGCTGATGGAAAGCTCTGTATTTTTATTTGGCAACTAGACCTGGAGGGCTCCGGTTGAGAATTTACTCCCTTCCCAGGGCGCTTGCCCCGGGCCCTACTCCATGCCCACAGAGGGCTCTGTGGTTACTTTTCATAAGCTGCCATAATTTTCAAAGCCCAAAGGGCTCATAATCAGATTTGGGAAAGCTGCTCTATTTGTAAGGATCTGAGGCTGGCTTTCACGTGGTTGCTCCCTCAAGGGAGCGATGAGTGACAGCAAAGACATCCTTTTTTTCCCACTTGGGGATAATCCTTTGTTGAGCAGGTTTTTATCGTTGTGGAGGAAGTTTACTTAGCTTCTGATCCCACTGGACTGCTTCAGCGACTGCGCGGGCACCCCACCCCGACCCAACACCTCTGTGCAGACGGAGCTGACTTCTGAGAGGGGACAAGGCGGGGGCGAACGTGTGGGTATACATATTCATGTTTTAGGCAGAGCCTTTTCTCTCCAGCCTTCTGGATTTTGTCCTTCCACCCGCAACCTCAGTGTCACCCACATGGGAGCTGTTTCCAGTGAGGGTTGTAGCAAAATGTGTCTTCCTGCAGGAATAATGCTGGTCCCTCAGGGAAAGCGTGAGGGCCACAACTTTGCCTTCTTGCCATGGCTCCTCCAGCTCAAGAAAAGCCCAAGGTTGAAAGTGTAGATTGTAAATCACACCCAGTTTCTCAAGATTGATCAAGCGAGTCTTCAGCAAGGCTCCCCTCCTGGATTCCTTTCCTTTTCACAGCCTGCCCTTCCTCAGGCTTCTTCAGGGACATTTTTTTTTTGCACTTCGATTGGTTAAGAATCACTGAATCCTATGCTTAATTATTGTTTCTGCTCTTGCTGTCAATGACTTCTCCCTCAATTTCCAACGTCAAGTCCCTTGATTCTTGTCTAGTAGCCTGCTTTCACAAAAGAAGACAATTCTACCAATCCATCATTTATACTTTATAAGAAAATACAGTTGACCCTTGAACAACAGGGTTTGAACAGCATGGGTCCACTTACAAGTGGATTTTTTTCAGTATGTACAGTACGGTACTATAAATGTATTTTCTCTTCCTGAGGATTTTCTTAATAACACTTTCTTTTCTTTAGCTTGCTTTGTCATAAGAATACAGTGTATAATACATATAGATCCCAAATATGTGTTAATCGACTGTTATCAGTACATTTTCTGGCCAACAGGAGGCTATCAGTAGTTAAGGTTTTTTTTTTTTTTAAGATTTATTTATTTATTTTAGAGAGAGAGAGTGCACACGAGCAGGGGGAGGGGCAGAGGGAGAGAATCTCAAGAAGACTCCCCACTGAGCGTGGAGCCGGACGTGGGGCTTAATCCCACGACCCATGAGATCATGACCTGAGCTGAAATCAAGAGTCAGATGCTTAACTGACTGCGCCACCCAGTAGTTAAGGTTTGGGGGAGTCAGAAGTTACATGCAGATTTTTGCACAGTGTGGGGGATGGTTCAGTGCCCCTAACCCACACATTATTCAATGGTCAACTGTAATCATATTCATCACAGCTAACATTTATTTGGCACTTATTATACACCTCACATTCTCCTAGGAGTTTTCCATGTGGGAACTCCTTTCGTCTTGGCAACATCCTTATGTGTGGTAGATATAAACTGCAATTTCCATATGAGGATGCTAAGACTCAGAGAGGTTAAGTATTGCCCAAGGTCACATAGAATGCCTCATTTTTCCAACTTGGCTCAGTATTTTACTGTAAATTCATCATAGTCTTTGGCAAAAAGGATCCTACTTCTAGGTGTCTATTTAGGAATAGATCAATCTTTGGTCACGAAAGAAAGCCCCATGATAATATTTATTGCTAGCTGGGCCTTGTGGGGTTTGAACCTTTGGGCCTTGTTAAATATTAAGCTCCAGTTGAATTAATTGGCCTATAAAGGGCTATATATCTGCAAAAAGGAAAGCAAGCTATCTTTACCCCCAACTAGTATGACTTTCATCAGCTAAATCCTATTTCTCATTTCATGGTTCAAGAATGCAAATAACGTTTTTCCCTGATTAGCACAACTTCTCCAAATTCACCCCCACCCTCTTTCCTTCTGGGCGGAGACCTCCCCCCTTTTCTTTAGAGAGAGAGAGCATCTTAAGCAGCCTCCACGCTCAGGCTCCGGGGTCTGATCTCAGGATCAGAGATCATGACCTGAGCCAAAACCAAGTCGGATGCTTAACCGCCTGAGCCACCAGGTGCCCCTGGTCAGAGATCCTTTTTAACCACCATTTGGCTCACTTGATGTCGAAGGTGTTTCCTATGCTAGTTTCTTTGCATTTGTCCCTGGTGCACGCTTCTCCAATAGAGGCAAATAAATGTCCTAATAATCAATGGCTTTTTAATGTTTTTATCTAAGTGTTTAGAATCCTAGAGACTCAACTCACCAATAAAATACAGGATTGATTTTTTTGTCTCAAATGTATTTCTAGACTTGATTGATTCCTTTTTGTTTTGAGAGGAAAAATGTCACCGTATTCAAGTCATTCCAGTAACTTTCTATCAGCTGTGGTTAAGGATTATTATTGGATGTTAAACTGCCTTCACTTCTTCCTTTTCAGCCTTGATATGTAGGGGTCTCACAGAGAGGAGTATGACTCACCTTCCCTGGGGGAAAGTATTTTGGCTGTCCTGGCTCTCACTTACCTAGCAGGTGTTTGTGAGATCATGGGCAGTGCTGAGCCTGTGGGAACATGCTCCTCATGGATCGTAATTCTAGATGAGCAAATGCTGTTGCACGGTCTAAGTCATCATTTGGCATATTTCTGACTGCAGGAAGGAAACCAGAGAGAACTAATGATAATTTCCTGTTCAGGGGATGGTGCTGGATTTGGGATTCTAGTCAACAGGTGTGGGGCCATCTGTAGCTGTCCAGCAGTGCCTTCTTGAATAGGGCTTTAGAAATATAATTAATTCTACTTCCAACTGATTCAACTGTACTGACAGAAAAGAACTAGATCAGAGGAATTAAGTACTGAATGCAACTAATTGCCTTTAGTTAATTCTATAATCAGAACTCTTGCCTCTTCAGGAATACTTCTAGAATTAGCAGTTGACCAAGCATCATCTTTTGTTTAAGTTTTATTTTGTCATTTTTTTTATCATTTTGTTATTCATTTTCATCACTTTGTCAGTTTCTTAAGTTTTATGGAAAGAATTAGATGTAGTTTTGGAAATTCTTGCTTAAGTTTAAGGAGACAAAGTTTATTCTTTTTATTTTCTAGGTGAGCAAGATAGTGGGGAAGAACACAATATTTTTCCTAAATAGACTGTCCATGAAAAGTAGGACATGATGGATAGTCAGTATCACCAGGAATCTAAACTTGAAGGTAGGACTGACCAGCACATCAATGAACTGTGTTTCACTTTCACTTTTTCTTTTTCTCTCTAGAAAGAGCTAATTGCTAAGTTGTTTTAAGTCAAATATACTTCCATACGGAACAGAAATAAAAACCATTCTCATTCATCCCTGCTTCCATAATGAGCAATCCTTGACTTGAACCCTTTATTTCAAAGGTTTGATGTAATTTCTTGACCTAGTGAGGAATTATAAATCTTGGATTTGAGTTATAAATCCAGAGTAGTCCAAGTATTTGAGTCTCGGTTGTAACAGAGCACTTGTCAGTCATAATGCCGCCGTGTGGCTTATTCCAACAGCTCTCACCTTTCCTCTCCCCCAATATACAAATGCTTGCTTTTCAATTAGAACTTGATTTATCTCCAGAAAGTTACCGAAATAAACTCACTATTAGTGAGCTCATAGGAAAATATAGCCCAGGTGCTGTGGCTCGCAGAGGTCATGATCTTTAGCCTCCTCTCCTGCTTGTCCTCTCCACAATTCTCAAGAAAGACTTCTCTAAATGAATCAATTGCCTTTAAGTGTCCTTAGGAATTTGAACAGATTGAAACTGCCTGAAGCTATGGGGCTCACTGAATGGCTTTAAAAAATAGACATTTCAAAGAGCAGGGGAGAGAGTAGGGAAGGGAGACCTCCTTCAAAATGGCTCCATAGTTTCTTGGTTAACAATAGGCGATAGATAAATATTCCAGGGCTACTAATGCTCAGGAATTGGTCTGGCAGCCTACTGCAGATGCTAATCTGTGTGTGTGTGTGTGTGTGTGTGTGTTGGGAGAGGCAGCAATCTATCAGCTAAAAACATTTTATATATACGAAAGCACGCACCTTTGTATATGCACTACATGTATTTGTATGTCATATTCATGTTCTGCTATTATACTGATATATAAAGTACACTAACACACATACAGAAATAGAATATTTAAAAGGATGAACTGAGGGATGCCTGGGTGGCTCAGTCTGTTGGGCATCTGCCTTCGGCTCAGGTCATGATCCCAGGGTCCTGGGATTGAGCCCCATATCGGGCTCCCCGCTTGGTGGGAAGCCTGCTTCTCCCTCTGCCTGCCGCTCCCCTGTGCGTGCCCTCTCTCTCTCTCTGTCTCTCTGACAAATAAAATCTTAAAAAAAATAAAAAGATAAAGTGAGAAAAACCCGACTAGCCATGCCAATACTTTCATACTAGGGGCTGCTGTGCACCCCTGGGGCCTGCTCACACTACTTCTGGGTCCACTGCTCTAGAGAACAGAACCCTCAAATAAGTCATGGCCTCACCATGGAGAGTGTTGTGAAGACGAAGCCTTGTGTGGAGTGGAAGGGACATTGAACTGCGAGCCGGTACACAGGGGTTTGGCTCTTTCCCTGTAGCTCAGAGCTGCTGCTTCACTTCCTTTGTATTCTGTTTTATCAAATGAACACCCAAAGGGTTGAATTTAATTCCCTCTGGCCCCTTGGAAAAATAACTGAGTTCTGGGGAAGCTGGAGAAGCTACTGTAGAGAAGATGTTGGAAATGGGTGGGACTCAGACAATCAGATGGAAGGAAGGTGGGGATTCCTCGCGGGGGTGGAGGCAACTCCAGCAAAGGGCTGATGCAGGGGTGAGGCGGGGAGGGACAGGAAATTGTGAAGTGGAGGAAAAGTCGGGGTCTGATGGGCAATGTCTTCGGGCTAGCAAGGAACGACGCTCCAGATTTTGGAGTCCTCAAAGTGGAGCAGAGAAGTTCAGCTTGCTGAGATGGATGAAAGTAAGTCACTTTGAGTAATAGTGCTATGGTAATGTTTTGTAGTTTTTTTTAAAGGAACACTCATGTGGTAGTGGTATGGAGGATGGATTGAAAGGGGATCAAAAGTCTAGAGTGAATGTTGTAGCCTGGAAGGCTGGCATGTTTGCTCATTTATTCATTCAGTCAGTGGAGCTTTCAGTCACTGGACATGGTCACTGATTATGGTCTGCTTACTGCATGTCAGGGTAACAGGTAACAGCAAGAGTCATGCTCCTGGCTTTCGTGCAGCTTTTAGAATTGAGTGAGGAAGACCTATACTAAACAGAGACATTTATTTCATTAACAAGTGTGGTGAATGCTATAAAAAGTGGAAATGTTGTTCATCAGGACAAGAATAAATTTGTGCCAATTCATGGAAAGGAAGAGAAACAGTACTTTCCACAGAGTTGGCAGAGGAATAATAACATGGTTTGAAGGCAGATTAAGAAGACAGATGGAGGTATTGGAAGAGTCAAAGATGACCCCACTGGTATCTAGCCTGGAGGAGAATGTTATCTTCTAGCCCCCACATTCTGGCTTTTGATGATTGTACCTTCCGGTGTCATTTTTCATGTTCTTCTGGCCCCTGTATTTCCTGTACATGTCAGTTTAATACAAAGCTTGATTAGATTCAGGGTCAATTTTTATGGCTAGGATATATTATAGGTGGGGCTCTGTTCATCCTAGCACCTCAACTCAGAAGGTAACTACTCTGTGATGGTCTTTCTTTTTTGTGAATGTTGATCAATGGCTTTGGGCAGTGGCAGCTTGATTTGTCCATTATACAGTTCCTTATCCACCTTTCTCCCCTGATGGTTTTATCTGACTCTGATGATCAGTAAGTGCTATCAAATGGTGATTTTCTAATTCATTATTGGTTACAATTCCCTCGTCAACTATTTTGCTGTCCTCAAAATCAGATTAAACAAGAAAGCTAGGATAAATGCACTGGTCATTTTTCTTTATTTACCAATTCTCAGAATGAGTTGGTTCCTTAACATCCTCTAGAAATGACCAATGTTCGTTGTTTACTACTTATGGTATCATGATGGGAGGAAAAGTCTTATATGTAAGCATACAGAGGCCTCAAAGAAAAGGAAGAGAAAATCCAAAGAGGGAGTTAGGCTGTGGGCTTATATATCATTTTAACAAAGGGCAATAAATCTGTGGGAAAGTCACAAGACAAGGGAAAGGGTGCTTGGGGCTCCTAGGGTGGTAAATTGTGGGAAGGTAAATATTGAGGGAAGTGACTAGAAGATAAGGGTTATTTTATTATTATTATCATTATTTTAAAGATCTATTTATTTATTTGAGAGGGAGGGAGAGAGAGAATATGAGTGGGGGGAGAGGCAAAGGGAGAAGGAGAGAGAATCCTCAAGCAGACTCCCCACTGAGCATGGAGCCTGATGCTGGGCTCGATCCCAGGACCCTGAGATCATCACCTGAGCCAAAATCAAGAGTTGGACGCTTAACCAACTGGGTGACCCAGGCTCCCTGAGATAAGGGTTATTTTAGTAAGGTTTTTTTGTGTAGGTCCATCCTGGTTAGCATCTCTAACTCTGGTGATAAAGGTTGTTCTTCCCTTCCTGGTATGAAAGAAGGGGACACTTTCAGAAAAACAAAAACAAAAACAAAAACAAAACAAAACATTTGGCATGTTGCAGAGAAAGAATTATGCTTTAGGGATTAAAAGAATTTTTTTTTCAAAATATTCCTTAATAATGTTACAATATTTTTTTTCCAGTTAAAAAGATCACACAAGGGGCTCCTGTGTGGCTCAGTCAGTTAAGCGTCTGCCTCCGGCTTAGGTCATGATCTCAGGGTCCTGGGATCAAGTCCCACTCCTGGCTCCCTGCTCAGCGGGGGGTCTGCTTCTCCCTCTCCCTCTGCCACTCCCCCTGCTTATGTTCTTTCTCTTGCTGTCTCTCTCTCTCTGTCAAATAAATAAATAAAATCTTTAAAAAAAATCACACAATTAATTATAGAAACTGAGAGAACAGATAACTTCCAAATGTTGGAAAAATGAGGGCTGTTGGTTCCACTGAGAATAGGGCTGTCCCGTGCAAAGAGATGCAAATTACCACCAGGGATTTTTCAGAGGGGTTTGACCCTATGCAATTGTGGGAACTGGCAAAATGGTCTTTGTGTCTGATGTTGGAGCTGCCGTGATGCTGGAGGAGATGGAAGGGAAGATGGATGGAAAGTTGGGTGGGGAGACAAGCTGGGGTCATAAGCGGGAGCTAGAAACCACAAGAATGGACTAGAGCCCTTAGTCTCTCACCACTTCCAACTTTAGTGAGGCGGGTGATCTTGAGCGAAGCATGCACCTGGCCCAGGAGCTGAAGAAGGTGACAGAGAATCAGGGAAGGTGGGGCAGCTGAGGGTTGGCTGCAGCCCCATCATCAGGGGAGCTTCCACAGAGCATGATACGTCTAAACGGCCATTTTGAGGGCAGTAATAATTGGGTTGTTGCTTCACTTGCATTTTCTCCATCTCAGAATGCTTTCTGTGGCCCACTTTGTTGGTTTGTTTAGTCTCTGTCTTTGTCACATGGATGTGGTGTCACATTTCTTTGTTATTATTTCAGGTAGGCATTACCGTTGTGTTGCTCCCTGCAGCACCTGTTTTTAGCACTGAATTCACAAGGCTTAAATCTTTTTCATTTAGTCTCTCATTACAACAATAAAGTTGCATCATGAGGTCTTTCCTGCCGGGTCACCATTTTGCTCTGTCGGGGGATACCTGAAGTAGTAAATTACAGTTTTAGCAGAAGCACATTTCTCCACCAGGGTGTGGATATGTGACTACAGCCCTCCCTAGAAATGAATAAAAACTCAAACAGAAAATGTCTGTGCCAAAGTACCAGAAAATAAGTCTGCCCATGAGCTCACTGGAGATGGTGAAATAGCAGATAGCGTTTACTGCTGATGCCGAATGACATACAAGAAACACATCATCTCATAAAGACTATGGGGATTTCAGACATTCCTTCAGGTTTTGTACTTGAGCGTAGCAACAATTAGGGTAATCTAATTAGGAACTTACAATACTCCTTGATTCACGTCTCAGTGGCGGCTTTTACAGAAGAAATCTGACTGCTCTTGAAGGAGGTTCCAAATCCATTGCAAGGCGACCTCTATTCATTGGTTCACTTCTGATTCTTAATCTCCTCTCTGGGAGTAATTTCCACACTTCTGAAAGCTGACTTCTGTTCTGCCCTAACTAGCCCTGTGATTGCACTCAGAGGCTCTGGAGCCCCACCTGCCACATCTTGAAATGACAGGGTTGGACATGAATGATTCCTAATGCTTCTAATGGCTTTAACGATATGTGTGACTATGATGGATTAAATGACCACTTTCCCGTAACCATCAGGTTTCTCTCTTCGTGCTGCAGAAGACAAATTTATGGCCCCATGTGACACATAATTAGTACTGAGCTTATTTCTGGCTCCATGTAATGCATACCTTTGTTTTCTCATTGTTATTGCTCTTATCTAATTCTGTTTCATGCGCTTTCATTGCACTTTATATTATCTTTGCAAGCCATCTTACATATATTTTGGAAAACAGCAGGGTGTAAATGCCTATTTTTAAAATTTTTATATGCAGGATCAGCAATACAGGATTATAATTAAGAAAATAACTTCCCAACCATTGAATGTAGAAAAAGGATTTCCATTATTAGAGCACTCCAGTTCGTTGAGTTTTATGAGGTTTTGGGGGGAAGGTATTTCAGGATGTGTACAAGCACAGACAGAGCTGAGAGAGTGGGGGGCTCTGTGCTGCCGTTCCCTCCTTTATACCCGCTCTTGGCTCTAGCCCGATTTCCCTACTTTCTACAAACCTGTCAAGCTCATTCTCGACTTCAGACCTTTGCTACTTGCTCTTCTATTTCTATCAACCCCTTCTCCCTTTCTAAATCACGGGGGCAAGACTATCCATCCCTTAGACATACATTTATTATCTCTCCTTCAAAGCCCATTTCAAACCTTATCTTTCCACCGACCATGTCTTTCCTCCCCAGTGCATGCTGGGTGAGTCTGCATTGTGGAATGGGGCACTCTTCAGTTTGTACATCCTATACTTTTTGAAAAAAGTATAGTATTTATTACCTTTTTTTTTTTTAAGCGAGCGAGCGAATGAGAGAGAGCTTGTACACCTGAGTGGGGTTTGGGGTATAGGAGCAGAGAAAGAGAAAGAATCTTAAGCAGGCTCTATTCCCAGCTCAGGGCTGAGATCATGACTTGAACCAAAATCAAGAGTCGGATGCTTAACCGACTGAGCCACCCAGGCACCCCCAGCATTCAGTACTTTAAGGCTTACAAAATTTAAGTTTTATGTGGCTTTATTTCTGAACATGCTATAATTTCTATCACAAAGAGTTGGAGCTCAGAAAATACCCCTTATTTGATCAATAGTCATAATGAAAACAATGTAAACAAAAACGTAAGCTCCAAAGAGTCTAAAAATGTTTTGAAAGTGGGGAAAAGTGGAGCAAGAGATGATGTAGTGGTCATTGAGAACCCCCAGTGTTTTCATTGAAAATATGAACTCAGCCATTTAAAAAGTGGCTCATAGATTTGTTTTCATTTTTCACCTAGGTTTCTGTGACTGGCAGATAGGGCAGGAAACTCGAAGGTTCTGCAGATCGTGGCTAGTAGGGGAAATGCGTATTGTGGCTTGAGGTTAAGTGTTACACCTGAGCTCACACATCATTTATGACTTTCCCCCATCCAGGCAGAGGAGAGTCCAGGCAACATGGCAATTCTTTATTTACCCATGGCGTTGTCCTCTGGGTCGCTTATTTCTGTGAGCAGAACCTGGGTCTGTCACTTCTACCCCTGGTGCCCTAGAAAAGACCCTCACCCAGGAAATGAATTCTAAATCATAAATCAAACACTTCCAGAGCAAAGAAGGCTTGTGGATGCTGCAAAAACAGTTTTGATACTTTTGTTGCCAGGCCGATAGTTGTGGGAAGTAGTTTTTGAAACAGATTTTAAGATCCATGGCTTTTTGCCAACATAGTCGGATGTCTGTGCACATGTTTAGTGTAAGGCGCTACCCCTCCAACACTGTTAAGATGGAGACACATTATTCTCTTTATTTGGCTTGTTAAACCACAATTCCCCTTTGAGACCCAAATTATTCAAACGTAGTGAAATTCGAGGATTGGTAGCTGCCTGGTAAATATAGATACTGTAGCAATGCAAATCACAGAATTTAGACTAGAAGAAATTCATGCTTAGGATTGGAATATTACTACAGTTTTGCTTCCGAAATAAATGTAGCGAGTGTGCCCATGCACGTGTGTGTATTTGTGTGTGCTATGAGGTTCTGGATCAAACTTGTTCAGATCAGTGCTTTATCAGAAAGAAAAATTATATTTATTACTAGAGAAATTATATATTAAAATTTTTTTAAAGATTGATTTATTTATTTTAGAGAGAAAGAGAAAGCACAAGCAGGGGGAGGGGCAGAAGGAGAGGGAGAGAGATGGAGAGAAGTAGACTCCCCATGGAGCAGGGAGCCTGATGCAGGACTCCATCTCATGACCCTGTGATCATGATTTGAGCTGAAATCAAGAGTCAGATGCTTAACTGACTGAGTCCCAGGTGCCCCTAGAGCAACTATATTTTATTATTATTATTTTTAAAGATTTTATTTATTTATTTAAGATATAGAGAGAGTGAGTGAGAAAGCAAGAGCAGGGGAGCAGAGGGAGAGGGAGAAGCAGGCTCCCCACTGAGCAGGGAGCCCGACGTCGTTCTTGATCCCAGGATCCTGGAATCATGACCTGAGCCGAAGGCAGACACTTAACTGACTGAGCCAACCAGGCGCCCCTATTTTATTATTATTTTTAAAGATTTTATTTTTAAGTAATCTCTACACCCAATGTGGGGCTTGAACTTACAACCCCAAGATGAAGAGTTGCGTGCTATATTGACTGAGCCAGCCGGGTCCCCCTAGAGCAACTCTATTTTATTAACACTACCATACCATACACATACAATTTATACTCAAACTGCTTCCCAAAAATACTTGAAGCAACTCATATTAATCACCACATATCACAAATTTTGCTGTAGTGATTACTTTGTGCTAGCCACTGTTTTCTATATATTTATTTATTTTTTATATAGTTCCATTATATAACTTTATAGTTTTGTCTACATTTTACTTATATATATTAACTCATTTAACCATCCATCCCCATTTTACAAATAGGGAAACTGAGGCAGAAGGGAGCTAAGTACCCCAAGGTCACACAGCTGGTGGAGGGCAGAGCCAGGATCCATACTCAGGTGGCCTACCCTCAGAGCTTAGGCTTCTGCTCTCTACCTCTATGCTGAATATGAGAGTAAAATCTGACAATTCCCTGACTTCCGTCTTCAGAGCAACGATTCAGCTCAGATATCAGATCTTTGAGGGATCTTTCTCTGCCTACTTGTGCCCTCCGCTGAAATCTTGATCTTTAATTTTATTATACTACCCACCACCCTGTATAATAATTGTTTATATCCTACCAGACTTTTCCAATAGACCCTATCTTCCTTGAGGGATTGTGTCTGATTTGTTCTTGGGTCCCTAGCACAGATCCTTACCTGTACCATGAACTAACTCTTTAAATATTTGCTGAATGAATAATGAATGAATGAGTGAGTGAGTGAATGAATGAATGTATGATTCTGATCCAGTATCTTCAGCAGTACTTTCAGTGGGAGCCTTGCTGCTCTTGCCCATTGCACACTCAATAAAAGCTTGACAAAGCAAGGCGATGCATGCCCAGGTGGCAGAATTCAAGATGAGGCCTCCAGTGGATAGCTGCATTTTTAAAAATTATTGCAAGAGGAGAAAACATGTTCTGTTTGACAGGAGAAGCCCTGGTGTGCAAATAATATGTCAATGTAGGTTTCAAAGAGGTGACTGCAAGCTCTTTTTGACAAAGAGGATGAAATGTGTTAGGTAACTTTAAGGAATTTGTTATTTATAAGCATGTTCCTGACATTTTGGCCATCAGGAATTTTTCTGAAATGAAATGTGAAGAATGTGCCCGAGAGCAACAAATGCCTTTCATTCGGAGGCCCATCGCTGGGCTCCTGATGAAGTTTGTCTCCCACTCAGCGCCCCTCACACTCCAGCTCAGAGGACACTTGCCAACCCTCTCTCGTTACCTGGGCAGCACATACCAGCCCTGGGGAGTTCGGTACAGGCAGCCTTTCCCATGAAAAAACGCTAAGCTGACTTGGTAGCAAAGGCCTTGGAACCTCCCCAAACCCTGGTATTATGATACTGTATAAATTCAGTATCAGGCATTTTGGTCTGATACACTCTTTTCCAAGGGTATGTTTCCATTTTCACCTTGGCTGCCAAGAATTTGAGAATTACAATAACTATGTTTCCTTTTTGTCAATACAAAGAAACATGGCTTTAGAGAAGTGTGTAGCTTGCTACCTGGCTTAGCAAAGTACCACAGACAGGTGGCTTATACAATGGGAATTCATGTTCTCACAGTCCCGGAAGCTAGAATCCAAGAGCAAAGTGTCAGCAGGGTTGGTTTCTTCTGAAGCCTCTCTCTGGCTTGTAGATGGTTGTCTTCTCTCTGTGTCTTCACATGGTCTCCCCTCAGTCCCTGTCTGTGTCCACATTTCCACACACCAGTCAGAGGAGATGAGGACCCACCCCAATGACCTCATTTTAATGTAATTACCTCTTTAAAGGCCGCTTCTCCAAATACAGCTCTATGCTGAGGTACTCGGGGTTAGGTCTTCAACATATGAATTTGGGAGCATACAACTTGGAGGCCCATAAGAAGGAGTAACTTGTCTACTTGGAAACAGGAACTCAAACAAATGCATGGAAAGTAGTGCCATGAGGAATGGAACCCAGGCATTCTGACCCAGAGCCTGAGTTCTTAACCTTGGCATTGCAACTCTCAAATCTGTATCTTAGAAAGCACACTGAAGCTGGAGTAGGGAGCATGCATTGGAGTGGATGGAGCGGCAGGGAGGAGGACCAGCATGGTGGCTGTTGCAATAGTCTAGGTGAGAGATAATCACACTTGACTTGGACAGTAACAAGGGGTGTGGCAGAAATGGATAACTTTAGGGGACATTCCGGAATCTGGTGATCTAGGTGGTGTGGGGAATGGAGGAAAGGGAAGAGTGCAGAATGCCTGCCAGGTTTCTGGCTTGGGCACCTGGTGGGCGGAAGCACTGCTTAGTAGAAAGGTAGGGAATGGACCGTGTAGCCCAAGGCTGATCTCTGCATCTAAGCTCCTGTAGACCCTCTGCTGCAGCTTGTCGAATCTGTGTAGGAAATGCCACGGCTGGTTGTAAGAATCCCCATGGGCTGATGTGAGGCAACTACAACTATTCCCAGCTGATGGATGCTCTAAAATACATCTATGTCCTCATTCCAGAAAGGCTTATGACATTCTTGAAATGTACATTTTCTTCCGTTTTCATTTAAACAGTCACTTTCTATATTCTTCATGACCTTGATCTGTAGACTGATTTCTCTGTGTGTTTCATTCTTTATGTCCCATCTCAGTGAGGAGAATTCCAGAACTGTGTGTGTGTGTGTGTGTGTGTGTAGTCCTGGGTTCCATCAGCTCTGCAGTCACCTGAAATTATAACTCCACTGAACGTGGAAAGACAAAGTGCTTTCACTATGGATTAAATTAGAACTGATAGTCTCATTGCCACCTGAAAAGACAGTGTTAGAGCAAACCGTGAGCTCCTCGCCCATAGTCCAGACCAGGGCTCAGCAAACTATGGTGTGTGGGCTAACTCTGACCTACCCATTTTATTTTTATTTTAATTGAGGTAAAAATTCACATAATATCAAATCAACCATTTTAAAGTGAACAATTCAGTGGCATTTCATACCTTCTCAGTGTTGGGCAGCCACCACCTCTATCTGGTTCCAGAACATTTTCATCACTCCAAAAGGAAATTCCTTACCTTTTAAGTGTTGACTCTCCATTCCCCATCTTCGCAGCTCCTGGCAATCACCAATCCGCTTTCTGTTCTATGAATTTACCTATTCCGAATATTTCATCAGGAGAATCACATAATACATGACATTTGGTGTGTGGCTTATTTCACTTAGCTTGATATTTTTGAGGTTCATCCCTGTTGTAGCATGAATCAGTACTTCATTCCTTTTTATTGACTGAATAATATTTCATCATATGTGTATGCTGCAATTTGTTTATCCATTCTTCTGGTGATGGGTATTTGAGTTGTTTCTACTTTTTGGCTATTGTGAGTAGTGCTGCTATGAAATTGTGTGTGCATGCATTTGTTTGAGTTCCTGTTTCCAATTCTTTTGGATATAGACCTAGGAGTGGAATTACTGGGCCATATGGTAATTCTATGTTTAAGTTTTTGAGGGACCACGAGACTGTTTTCCACAGAGACTGAACCATTTATATTCGTACCAGAAATGTGGAAGGGTTCCAATTTCTCCATGTCCTCGCCAACAGTTATTTTCCCCTCTACCACCTTTTAAAAATTATAAACCTACTTATGAGTGTGAAGTAGTGTCATTGTGGTTTTGATTTTGCATTTCTCTAATGGCTAATGGTGTTGAACATCTTTTCATGTGCTCATTGGTCATTTGGACATATTCTTTTGAGAAATGTCTAACTCAAGTTTTTGCCCATTTTTTAAAATTGGGTTGTCTTTTTGTTGTTGAGTTGAAAGAGTCCTTTGTATACTCTGGATAACTCATAGGATGAGTTAGAAAGTGTTGCTTCCTTTTCTTTTTTTGGAAGAATTTGAGAAGGTTGGGTGTTAATTCTTCTTTAAATGCTTACTCTTTGTTCTTATAAATAAAGTTTTATCGGAACACAGCTGCATCCATTTGTATACATATCACTGATGAGAGTTTTTGCACTACTATCAATGTAAGATCAAGTACTGCCACAGAAACCATATGACCGGCAAAGCCAAAAATAGTTATTATCTGTGTCTTTACAAGCAGTTCTGACCCCCAGTGTAGACTCTACATCTTGTTTCCTGCTCTTAAGATTTCACTTTTATGGAAAACTGAAAAATCTGCCTTTTCAGAGTAAAATATTCACAGTACTTTAAAAATCCTGATCCTCCCCACATCTGCCCACTCATGTGCATGCTTTCTCTCTCTCTCGAATAAATAAATAAAACCTTAAAAAGTAAAAATAAAAAATTTCTTTAAAAAAAAAGATTTTATTTATTTATTGTCAGAGAGAGCGAGAGAGCACAAGCAGGGGGAGCGGCAGGCAGAGGGAGAAGCAGGCTCCCCACTGAGCAGGGAGCCTGATTTGGGACTCAATCCCAGGACCCTGGGATTACTACCTGAGCCCAAGGCAGACGGCTTAATGGACTGAGCCACCCAGGCACCCTAAAGATAAAAAATTTCATTCGGCCATCTCATCATACATCAAACAACATCAATGTTGTTTCAGAGGTACATTTCTATATTTTGGAGAATGGAATGTAGAAGAGCCTTAACTTATCTCCCAGTGAAATAATGCAGGGTAGGGTGGTGACAGTGGGGAGGACTAGAGTGAATTGGTTATAAGAAGCAGAAGTAAGGGAGAGAATGTGTCTGACCTATGCAACCGGTGGAAGTGGGGGGTGGGGAGCCCCACTCAACTAGGGAAGACATGAGGAAGTCCAACGGGTAGGGGAAGATGGTGTGTTTAATTTTTGATAGGCTGAGTTTAGGTGAAATTTACATGCCCAAGCAGAGATGGCATGAAGAGGGGACAAATCACCACTGAGAAGTACTCCTCCTCTCAATAATTAATGTACCAAGGCTGACTCTCAGATCCTTCTTACTTGGAGAGGCATTTGCTGCTTAATTGGGCACTTCCAAAGAGACTGGATGTAGCTGACATTCCCCTCCCCCTGACTTGGAACCTTAATCCCATCTTCCTAGGCCTCTTCTGTCAGCCCCCAGAGCTTTCTGCATGGTTTCCCTTTGGAGGCATATCACGTCCTCCACAAATTGAATTTCCAGTGACCTGCTGTGTTTTCAAGTCTGAGGTGCCTAAGCAGATTATGTTTTCCCTAACTCACTAAGTGTACAATTACATGTACCCAATTTCCATGATTTGCATTAAACTGAAAGATTTCTAATATATTAAAAAAAAATGTTTTCCTGCATTGAAAAAGTAACGTGGGGCAAGATGTGAATCATAACAAAGAATTCAAGAATGGAAAGGTGATGGTAGAAAGACTAGTTGTGAGCATGGGATCTACTAGAATATGGATCAAAGAAGAAACTACTGGGACATTTAAAGTTTATGTAAATGTTTCAGATCCTGACAGTATAGAAATGATACAAAGCAACAAAAATTAGAAGGTATAGGGGAGGCAGGGGGAAGTGAAAGAGAACTTCATTTTTTCTAGTGGGGAAATCAATCCAAACTGTTTAAAAAATAAAATTTGTGTTTTATTTTATTTTTAAAAGATTTTATTTATTTTAGAGAGAGAGAGAGAATGAGCAGGGGGAGGAGCAGAGGGAGAGGGAGAGAAAGAGAGAAGCAGACTCCCGCTGAGCGTGGAGCCTGATGTGGGGTTCCATCTCATGACCGTGGGATCATGATTTGAGCTGAAATTGAGTCAGACGCTTAACCGACTGTGTCACCCAGGCGCTCCTAAAATAATGTATTTTAAATTGTTAACAATAAATGATGACTCCAGGCTGCTAATGACTTCCCACTTCCTCTCTTAATCTTAGATGGCAAAGAAATATCTACCTAAAATTCTGATATTTCCTTTACTTCAATTTCTTTTTCCTTTGTTAAATGTATGTAAAGTAAGATTAAATGTTTTAAAATGACACATGTTATATGATTTCATTCTAATGAAATCATTATTTGTCTTTATATCTATCAATATGTCTATCAAACTTTTATTTTTTTCTTTTCTTCTATGTTTTCCAGATTTATTGAGATAGAATTGACATATATTATTCATTCTTTAATCTGTATGTTTCTCATTTTGTTATAATACTTGTAGACTTTTTTTTAGTGGGGGAGGGGTATAGGGAGAGGCAAAGAGAGAATCTCAAGCAGGCTCCACGCCCAGCACCTGAGCCTGATGCAGGGTTCGATCTCATGACCCTGAGAGCACGACCTAATCAGAAGTCCAAGAGTCAGATACAATCGACTGAGCCACCCAGGCACCCCAATACTTGTAGACTTTTAGCATTGCTTATTTCTGGATGGTGAAGTTGAGAGTGAGTTGTTTCTTTCTTGGAACTTTTTATTTTGCTAAGCTTTTTATACTTTTATTATAAATACAGGTATCAGTTAAGAGAGATAATTAGATGACACTTAGGAATTCAGATTTTAAAGGTTTCAGATTTTTAAGATTCCATTGAAAATTCCTGAATGCATTTGGGATTTCACTTATCATCACATCACTATGACCGTTTTACTACTTCTTGCTGTTCATTTGAAAGGAAGATTTTTTGATTCTCCTAGTCTCCCAAATACTGTTAAGCTCACACAATATTTAATCTTGCAGGTGACACTTGCCCAGTCAGAAGTGTGAGCCTTTTTCCTAAGTTCCATATTCTCTCTCTTTCTTTTTTTAAAGACTTATTTATTTATTACTTTAAAGAGAGAGAGAGAATGAGAGAGGGAGAGGAGGAGGGTCAGAGGAGAAGGAGAAAATCTCAAGCAGACTCCCCACTGAGTGTGGAGCCCGATGTGAGGCTTGATCTCACGACCCTGAGATCAGGATCTGAACCAAAATCAAGAGCTGGAGGTTTAACTGACTGAGCCCTCCAGGTGCTCCCCATAGTCTCTTCTTAATAACTGGATTTGGTTTCTATTTCCAATATAGAATCCCAGCCCAAAGGGAGGAACATCATACCACTGGTTTTATTGGTCTTGGAGAGCAGTAAGGCCACTGAAAATACTCAAAGCAACAGAAAAAAATCAGTGCATGTTACATGTCATACTTGGATCTGTTGTAAAAGGGGAAAACAAATTGGAAATTAAATATAAACTGTGTTGAGATAATAAGCGCTGGTTGAATTCCTAGTAACTAGGAAATTTGTTTAGGTCTGCCACATGAGACTTAACAGGTTCCTTTGTGACTATGTTTGCATTTGAATGGAAATGGATTATTTTAAGAAGGAAATTGAAGTTTTAATCAATGCATTCTTAGCTTCTCTTTCTCTTGTCCTTGTATTACTTCCATTCTTACCTTTCCTTTCTCTCTAGCTGTGTTCCTCATCTATCCTCCTCCCACTACACCCCCTCTCTCCTTTTTTTCTTCTGTTTTTTTTTTCTAAATGCTCAGAATTGTTTACTTAGGCCCCCTTTCCACATCCTGACAGATGCGAGTGATGCCCTAACACCTTATGTCCAAGTCAAGCTTCAGTATGCTCCAGGCCCACTGTTTATGTTGCCCATTAAAAGCATCACTTTTTGGAAATATATAGGGAGTTAAATGATCTCTGACAGCTGTGAACTGCAGAAAAAAAAGGACTGTATTGTTCAAAGAGCTGCCTTCAATATTGAGAAGCCCTTGCGAAACATTGGAGTCTGAAGTATGGCAAATGTAAATTGGCCATAAACTTAGAAAGAGCTAGTTTTCTTCCTTTCTGTTGACCTCCCCCAGCTCACTTCCCCACTGCTCATTCCCCAGTTCTAGTCTCCAATACAACACTTTCTCATGCATTGTAAAGTCACCTCTGATAGTCTCTCAGACTTTGGGGAATGTCATCTTCTTCCCATACTTTTTTCTTTCTAGAAATTCAGACTACTGAGGCAAGAGAGCAAGAGTTCTGAACCTTTGAATGTAAAAGGTCTCGAAACACTTGGCATCCTTGAGGGGCTTCCCACATACTTTTGCCTTTGTAAAATATCAAAATATCCATTTTCTCCTACTGCCTCGACAATGATTTTTAAAAGTGAAATTGATTGTGCCTGGGCATTTTATAGACAGGTAGCAAAGGTAATAAAGAACAGTGAAGGATCATTATTAAGTCGTTCAGAATGAAGGAGAATCCTGCAACCCTTCGTGGTGTTTTTCCTACGTATGATCTTCCTCCCAATCTCTTCTATGATCTAAATCCCATGTGTCCCATTAGGCTCAACTCAAGCCCCCTTTCATCATACTTTTTCTGATTTCTCCAGTGGACACAGAGAGCTTTGTCTTCTGACCTACATTTGTAGTGCGTGTAATAATTAAATATAGCTGGGGCACCTGGGTGGCTCAGTTGATTTCTCCGTGCTCAGTGCTGAGTCTGCTTGAGATTCTCTCGCTTCCTCTCCCTCTGCCCCTTCCCCTCCTTGCACTCTCTCTCTCTCTAAAATAAATAAAAGGATCTTTAGAAAAATGATTAAATACAGTTGACCCTTGAACAACTCAAGGGTTAGAGGCATCAACCCTCTTGTACAGTCAAAAATCTGTGCATAATTTTTGAATCTGCAGAAACTTAACTGCTAATAGCCTACTGTTGACTGAAAGCCTCACTGATAACATGAACAACCAGTGAACACATATTTGCTATGTTATATATATTATACACTATATTCTTACAATAGAATAGGTCAGAGAAAAGAAAATGTTATTAAGAGAATCACAAGGAAGAGAGAATACATTTACACTACTGTACCATATTTACTGAAGAAAACAAACAAACAAACAAACAAACAACAACCCAGTTATAAGTGGACCCATGCAGTTCAAATCCATGTGGTTCAGGGTCAACTCTACTCATATATTTTGCTAATTTATGTATATTTTTGCCAGAATTTAGATTTCATATAACTTCACTACTTTAAGGAATAAGCCACTGAAAGTGTTATTAAATATGGTAAAATGCTTACCTCCTGAACGTCAGCTTACAAATCTAAGAGTGTCTTGTTTGTTGGTTGTATCATTTATGGACCTCATCTTCAGATTCTACACCATACAATTTGGTGATTAGCTATGTAATGTCAATAGAGGAACATTTCAAATGGCCTCCTGGGGTGGGTACTGCTGGGTACACATTTCCACATATTAGTTTGGTTTCCTTACCAAGTTTGTAAACTTCTTAAGGACTGAGACCACAGCACATAGTTTCATTCTCCCCCCTCCCTCCACAGTCAGTTCAGAGCCTAACACATTGCAGGGGCTCCATGAACACTCTGAGTGATCAAAATGAATGTTTTTAAAGCTAGAAGAGAGCTTAGAAATCGTCTGTCACTCTCTTGTTTCCTTAATTAGTGTATTTGCTTTTGTCTCAAATTCTTTCATGGTTTTATGCAAACAACAATTTTATTTTTCATTATATAAAATTTCATTAAAAATTACATGTGTAATTACCTGAAAAAAAAATTTCTGCTTAAAGGCTAAGTTTCAGTTCACAAACATGCCCCTTGGTAAAGACTTCGATGATGTTTCCTGGATGACTTATTTACTCATCCTCCAGGGCCAGCCATTATTCCATAAACTATCCCTCATTGTGGGTTATATGCTTTTATATGTTAATTGTTGTTCTCTTCACTAGACTTTGTAAGCTCCTCAAGGGAAGAGACCACATCACTGAATTTTGTAAGCAAACACTGACACTTTCAATAAAATGGCAAGATTGAAGATCCCTTCCCTGCGTTAGTCGTAGCGGGGAGAAGAGGCTGTTGGTGAGGGAGTTGCTAAGGCATGCGTCATTCTCAAACTAGGGTTCTCTCTGCCCAGCTTCAGTCTCTCTCTCTCTCTCTTTCTCCATTTTGTCCAGCTCTACAAAGAATAGCAATGTAGCCAGGAAGAGACATGACAGAATTAAAAACAAAACAAAACAAACTTCCTTGCTTTTCTTTCATATTACAAAAACAGTGTAAACTGATTGTAACCAATTTGTAACACATTTCTTTAAAGATTTTATTTATTTTAGAGCAAGAGAGAGAGAGTGCACATGTGTGTGCGAGCTGGGGAGGTGCAGAGGGAGAGGGAGAGAGAGAATCTCAAGCAGATTCCCCACTGAGCCCAACGTGGGGCTCGATCCCACAACCCTGAGCTCGTGACCTGAGCTGAAATCAAGGGTCAGATGCCTAACCAACTGAGCCACCCAGGCACCCTACAAATTTGTAACACATTTAACTGAATGTACAGACAAATAGAGAGTTAGAAGGAAAAGTTTTTTCTTGCTCACTCCATTTCCAGTCCCAGAAATAAATACTGTTAACAGCTTGGGGGTATCATTAGAACTTTTTGGAGTGCTTATGCAAATCTCTACAAATATGCATTCTTTTTCAAAAAAAAATCAATTGACTATTGTATTGTTTGGCAATCTACCTTTTTTCAGCTATATGGCATAGATATATTAACACATCTAGAATGACCTCAAGAAATAGATTCATAGTTAAGAATGTTATAAAATTGGGCGCCTGGGTGGCTCAGTTGGTTAAGCGACTGCCTTCGGCTCAGGTCATGATCCTGGAGTCCCGGGATCGAGTCCCACATTGGGCTCTCTGCTCGGCGGGGAGTCTGCTTCTCCTCTGACCCTCCCCCTTCTCATGCTCTCTCTCTCTTAAATAAATAAAATCTTAAAAGAAAAAAAGAATGTTATAAAATTTATTTTACTTTTTGACTGTGATTAATATTTAGTTCTTTGCTATAATTTTGCCATTATAAATAATACTGCAAAAAATATATTTCTCCATACAACTTGAGGTACACATGACATATTTCCTTAGTAAGTGCTGCTAGAAGTGGAATCATGGAATTTAAGGAGATGTCCATTTGAAATTTTGAAGAATATTGGCAAATATTGTTTGGAAGGTCATAGTGATTTACCCTGATACTTGTGCTGTGTGAAGGTATGTTTCTTTACGCCAGTGTTCCAACTGAGTAAACACCACCTTTGGCATTTTTGCTATGTCGACAGTCATTTCTTTAGTTATGAGTCATGTTAAACATCTTTTTGTAGTTTAGCCATTTGCATTTGTTCTTCTGTGAATTGTCCATTTATAATTTCCCCTGTCGTATTGTGCTATGCATCTTTAATATTAGTTTATAGGAATTCTTTATACAGTAAGGATTTAATCTTTTGTTTTCTATGTAAATATTTTCTTTCAGTTGGCCACTTGCCTTGTAAATTTTATGTGTCTCTTGCCATCTAGAAGTTTTACATGTTAATGTAGTCATTCCTATCCATCTTTCCTCATCAAGAAAGCTCTTTATGCTTTGTAAACTCAATGCCATTTAGTGAGACCCATGGAAGGGGCTGGGGCACTAATTGTTGCTGAGTGATCTTTAATAACTAACCGGGGGATTCAACAAACATGGGTACATTTACTGCGTGCCAAGCCCTGGGGTAAATGAGGAGTCTATCCCCTCAGAAAGCTTATAGTCTATTGTGAGAGACGGACACTCCAAATGTTCACAGACTAGAAGGGTTATGTTAGAAATAAGCATAGAGCAGAGCTGAAGGAGGACTTAACTGGGCATTCAACAGAGTGCTTGCTGGGGTGGCACAGGACAGAGTTAATCGGGAAGAATTCCTAAGTGAGCTACATTCTCAGCTTGTCCCGGAGAGATGAACCGGAGCTGGAGGGAAAGATGTTGATGGCCTATCAGAATGTCGCCATCCAGTGGGTCTCAATTTATCATCATACTAGGAGGCACCATGGCGTTCCTGAGCCTTGGAATGCCACTCTTGGAGTTGCGAGAAGCCCAGGCAAAGCCACACCTGGGTCTCTGCAGTGACTCAGAGCCTGCCAGTTATGGACAGACTTGTTTGCTACCTAACTTCTTTAGTGCCAGTTTCCTAAACCATAAAACTGATTTAGACATTCCTCACATAATCAGGAAGATTCAACTGCATAACAAATGGTCCTGAGTTTGACTATTTTAGATACCTCGTGTAAGTGGAATCATACAATATTTGTCTTTCTGTGACTTGCTTATTTCATTTAGCATAATGTTCTCTAGGTTTTGGATATCAATTCCTTAACAGATGGATGGTTTACAAACATTTTCTCCCAGTATATAGGTTGCCCTTTCAGTCTGTTGATAGTTTCCCTTGTACAGAAGCATTTTATTTTATTTTATTTTATTTATTTTTTAAAAGATTTTGTTTTATTATTTTAGAGAGAGAAAGAGACACACAGAGAGAGAGACAGAGAGTGAGTGGGGAGGAGGAGCAGAGGGAGAGGGACAAGCAGACTCTGTGCTGAGCGCAGAGCCTGATGCAAGGCTCAATCTCAAGACCCTGAGATCACGAACTGAGCTGAAACCCAGAGTCAGATGCTTAACTGAATGAGCCACCCAGGCGCCCTGCCACATCCATCTTTTAAAACAGGTTTCTTGGTATTGTTCACATCACTCCCCTGCTTCAAAGCTATCAGTAACTATGGGTCTTGGTAGCTTGTATGTTTTTAGAAATTTATCCATTTCTTCTATGTTATCCAATTTGTTGGTATATAAATGTTCATTGTATTATCTTATGATCCTTTGTATCTTGTGGCATCAGGTTAATGTCTCCTTTTTTGTTTCTAATTTGATTTATTTGAGTCTTCTGTCTCTTTTTCTACTGAGGAACAAAGAAAGGAGGTGAAAGACACGCACACTGAAAATTATAAAACCCTAATAAAAGAAATTAAAGCAGACACAAATAAATGGAAAGACAACCTGCCTTCATACATTTGGGCTGCTATCACAAAATACTACAGACAGGTAGGTGATAAACAACAGAAATTTATTTCTCATAGTTCTGGATGCTTAGAAGTCCAAGATCAAGTTGCTAGCATAGTTGAGTTCTGGAGAAGGCCCTCTTTTGGGTTATATACTGCTGACTTTTCACTGGATCCTCATGGTGGAATGAGTGATCTAACTCTCTGGGACCTCTTTTATAAAGGCATTAATCCCACTCATGAGAACTGTATCTTCATGACCTAATCACCTCCCCAAACCCTATCTCCTAATGCCATTACCTTGAAGGTTAGAATTTTAACGTATAAATTTGGGGCAGACACAAACATTCACATCATAGTACATTCCATGTTCACGGACTGGAAGAATTAATACTATTAAAATGTTCACACTACCTAAAGCGCTCTCACCACTCGTATTCAAGAAGCACAAGCAGTCCTAGCCAGAGCAATCAGGCAAGAAAAGAAATAAAAGGCATTCAAATCAGAAAGGAAGAAGTAAAATGATCTTCATTTGCAGATGACACGATCTTATATGTAGAAAACCTTAATGACTCCACCAAAAACTGTTAGAACCAATGAATGAATTTGACAAAATTATAGACTACAAAATCAACAACAACAAAAAAATCAGTTGCATTTAATACATTAACAACCAACTCTCCAAAAAGGAAATTAAGAAAACAATCCCATTTACAATAATATCTAAAAAACCAAAATACTCAAGAGTAATCTTAACTCTATCTTTATTAATCTGTTTATAAAGCACCAGGGGGATGGCTGCTTCCCACCTGCACACATTACTCTCAGCTAGCGTGGATCACATCAGAGCTGCCCAGGAAGCTCCACAGTGACCCACTGAAGGGGACTAAAGTTCAAATCTAGAGAGGAGCAGCTCATCATACCTGTGTGACTCCTGTGTGACTCCTGGGGGTGCTATCTCAGGGACGGTGACATCTCCTCCGGGAGAGGACAACAACATGTCTGGTCATAACTCTCCTCTCTTTTCTGGTCCTGTATTCCACTGCCATGTGTTCCCTTGCCTCCCCTATATGGTGTGTGGCCCACATCTGACCCGCATCAAAGCTCTTAATAATTTTGGAATCTTCACTTTCTTCATCCAATTGCACAAAGTCCAGTTTTCTAAAACACAGAGATGTTCTGCTTTTAAGACTCAGTACTATGTGACTACATCCTATTCTAGCTATTTCTCTTCCTGTTTGTGATTGCATGGATTTATACAATTCTCTTCACACATCTTTTGAGCCCCTCCTCCAAACAAGAATTCTCTCTGTTTACATATGACCTTAGAAAAGCCTGTGGGAGAAGCTTAAATTCAGTGACCTAGTTTCAGATTGAAACAGGAGGAACTTACAGACCACATGCTACTTGGCAGTTTTCTCTGTATTCAAAAACTCTTTTTTTCTCTGGTCATTTTCCATCTCCTATAATTCAAGGGACTTCAGGTTGAAAAAAAATGCCATTTAAGATGATGTGAAGATGTCACCACACTGTCACTTTGCAGTGTCCCTGTTGGTTTTTCCCCTTGCTACATATAGGACACACTAAGGTTGCTGCTGTTAATCAGCAAATAAAAACAGAAAAGAAAAGAAGACGGGGCTGGGGGGGCAGCAGCTTCTCAGACAATCGGGGGACTTTGGATTCATGTGCCCAACTTGCTGTAGGTGCGTGGAAATGAGCGAGGCCACGCGTGGTGGTGTTGGAGCGCACGCGCCAAGCAATTTCAATGGACCTTCACTTAGGTGGTCTTGGGTGCCTCTGCCTTTTATCCTTCCGAACAATCTGTGTTCTTCGCCATTGGTTGGAATTTTGTTTTGTATCTGAGCCAAATCCCATCAAGGCTTCTTTAAAAATAATGAGTTGCAGTCATTTTCTTGAGAAAAGGAAAAAGAAAAGGCTAATCGGTACAAGTGATATGGAGGGGAAAATTGGCACGCATATGTCAAGTGATTTAAGTCCCTTAGCAAGTGAGGGCTTCCTCCATCAGGCACAGGCAGACCTTGCCTGGTATACTTAATTGGTTATTGGGTGGGAGTCTGGCAGCCATGCAAGCCTTAGCAAGCCCTCGGAGAGAGGCGTGTGTGGGAAGAAGGGTGAGGGTGAGGGGCGGGCTGCACACCTGAGCAGTCAGACTTGCAAAGGTCTCCAGGCAAAGGCGTCCCTGGCCTCAACAAGAGCCAATTAGGGAGAATGACAAAACCCACACCATGGCTTCCCAACTCATTAATTCCTGCCAGGAATTAACGCAGATCCTTCCCCCCCGTGTCTCACGTCCGAGGCAACAGTGTGCTCATAGTTTGCGGGGTCACTGAGCAAGGCTTGCTGCTGTGGGACCCCCGCGGTTGAGGGCTGGGTGGGGAGTCCTGCTAATGGATGGGGGCAGGTGGGGGGGGGCGGTTGAAGTCATGGAATGTGGGGAGGAGGGACCTCTCACTGTCCCCATTGACCCTCACATTTTGCACAGGAAGAGAGTGATGCTCAAAACTCCCGACTTTTCTGGGCACATGACTTAGCGACAAAGCCCCACCTGAACGCAAGCCTCCTCATTCCAAGGCCAAAGGCTTTCCCTTGTTCCTCTCTGAGGCTTAACAGGTGTGTATGAGTCTGCCTGGGTTGCCGTAACAAGTACCACACATGGGGACTTAAAAAACAGAAACATATAAAATAACAAGAACAAAAACAGAAAAACATAAGTTTATGTCTCCCAGTTCTGGAGGCCAGATGTCCAAGATCATGATGTCAACAGGGATGGTTTCTCAAGAGGCCTCTCTCCTTGGCTTGGAGGTGGCCTCCTTTCCACTGTGCCCCCACTGGTCTCCCTCTGTGCGCACGCCTGATGTTCGTGTGTTCAAGTTTCCCCTTCTTAGGAGGACACCAGGTGAGATCAGGGCCCAGCCTACCAGTCCTCATTTTTAACTTAATCCCATGTCTTTAAAGGCCCGGTCTCCAAATACAGTCGCATTCTGAGACATTGGGGTTAAGTCCTCAACATATGGTTTTTGGGGGGGGACACAATTCAGCCCATAACAGAGTGTGACGAGGGCCAGCGAGGGTAGTCCGGACTCCTGTGGTTTCAGTGCAGTCACCGGCTCAGTGTATAAACAATCAGTATGTCGCCGCAAGACTATTTCATTGTCTTTGTTTTGCCTTGGAAATAATCTTCTGCCATCCTAGACCTTCCGAAGGTTACCCGCATTCCACAAGGGGGCTGACGTCCCCTCTCAATGTTGGCAACTGCACTGCAGAAAGAGCTGGAGGAGAGCTAGCGTGAGAATCGGTAAGACACAGTGGTCTTTAAAGTTCTCTGAATGCTCCGGGGAGAAAGTCTAATTTCCAATCCTAATTTCCTTCTGTTTTGTACATCCTTTTTTCCTCTCCCTCAGGAATACACTTTATATATGTTTGCTTTAAATCATATAACATTTTTTACAGTGTTCTTTCCTTGACATCGGGAACATTATATACTTTCCCTCTGTATTTGTGGAACAGTCTGTACAGCTGAAAAGGAAAACAGCGGTGACAAAGGCCACTGAAGCCCCGGCCACCGGGTTACAGCCGGAGCGGTACCTTGGATCCTAGATTTTATGTCTCACCCGTCACTGTTCATTTGTGCTCCAGGTACAGGGAGTAGACTGCTTTCTTAAAAGAAGAGTCATGCCTGGAGAAACAAGGTAGCAATAACGTTAGTAAAAACAACAGCACTTGAATGCATCAGATGATTCTGACGGTATAAATGTGCCCAGATTTCTGTCAAGAGCACTGACTTTTTTTTTTTCCTGCTTTGCAAAGATTAGGGGTGCAGTTTTCCACCAGGCTGGACGAACTCACTTGACGCAGACGTGGCAGAAGCGCGGGGATCAGGCTGCTTGGGCATAAGCCGAGAGGAGCATCAGCCCCGGGGCAGCTAGCTGCGGTGGGCGCAGGGCGGACGTCCTAGCTCCGTGCTTCACGGTTCCCAGTGTGGGTGCGGCTCCGGTGTCAGAGGGGTATCAGACACAGCTCCAGAGCCACCGGAACTCACCGTGATGGATGTCATCTACTCTGGCACGCCTCCTGCAGCTTTTAACCCGCCTTTGGTGCGGGGAAGGTCACAGCTCCCCAGCTGTGGGCTCTGGCCTCTTTCTTGCTACTCTTGCAAAGCCATAACTAGGAGATAAGAGTGGCTCACACTCCAAGTGTGGATGTGGATGTGTGGGTGAACAGACACAGGGCGCAAAGCGCCGGAGGAGGCCGGTTAGTGGCCGTCCCCACTCTCGTTATCAGAGACGTGTCTGGGGCCTGCTTTGCGGAGCCCGGCTCCCTACGACCTCATTCACCTGGCTGATTCTAGTTTCCTCGACTGTGACACGGGAGAAATTTCTGCCATGCCTATTTCATGCGTTGTCATGCAGATGAGATGCGAATATGTAATTTGGGAACTGTCTGAGATACAAATATATATGCATAGGTTCATCTATCTGTGCGCTTGCAGGTCTCAGTAGTTAATGCACACGCAGATGTATGAATTACTTTTACCATCTCCTAGTCATTGTTTTATGTGAAATGTGACAATAATGAGGGACGGAGATAGGGTAGAAAAATTTGAGTTTGTCATTCCAATTCCAAAAGAATCCTATGTTTGGGAGAGGAGGAAGGCACTTTCAGTGTAGGACTTTATTTGTGGGAAGAGGGCTCGTAGAGTTAAGTATGTGCGGCTTACAGATTGTCTCCACGTTGTTTTCAAAAAGTTACATTCCTGGACATCCAGCTTTTTAAAGATGAAATGTTTCCCTGATGAAAGAAATTATTGTTAACAGTCAGGAATATCAAAAGAAGCACATGAGTATGTGTCCTACGATGTGGTTCAAGAGGCCTGTCATCCTTCCTTGCTTTCCTCCTGCCTCAGGAAGACGGCAGTTAATATTCCAGAACTATCCTAAGAAGTATTCATTTTCTCCCCCGAGATGAGATTTATTGCTCCCTCTCCCTCCCCACCAGTTTTTCCTAGTTAGAATTTAACTCTTACTGGGTGGGATGTGCAGTCTGTGGGTGTCTGCTGGTGCTTGTGTGGACCCTGAGCAGCTGGAGGCCAGGAAGCACAGGATGGTGCCCAAGCTGGGGTGGGAGCGGGTCTGGCCCACCTGAAGATGGCCCCTGTCTAGCCTCGGCCTGTGGTTCAGAATCCACTCAGACTCATGGAAGGACACAACCTGCAGCAAGACTATGGAAAGACAGGCCAGAGTTCCGGATTCTTCTGTCTGGATCAGTCTCTGGAATGGAGGCAGAGTTGAGGCTGGGTTTCCCATGCTGGAGCGGCAATGGCCAGGCCAACCTGGAGAGAGCCATCCACGCGTGAGTGTTGTCTCAAACAAGGAAAAAGGTCACAAGAGTTCCTGTAAACTCTGCTCTGCTTTGTTGTTGTTCTGTTTGTCTGTTTGTTTTTAACGGTAGCTACCTCAGTGGGCATTTCCCCCCCTCTTGAAACATGACTCGTTATTACATTTTATTTAGTGATTTCCTCCTATGCTAAAATAAATTGGAGTAGCTTACTGTGACACTACAAAGGAATAAAGCAAATAAATAGAGCCTTTGTGGTGCATGGGAAATAGAATGAAGGTCAGGTTAAGACCCAATGTACAGACTTACACAGAGTCCATACACTTGGCGTGGGCTTGTCTTTGGTTCCCTAGGGAGGCACCAAGCCTTTCCTCTCGAGCTTCCCACGGTGCAGGGCCCAAAGGTGTTCACAGAGCTGCTTGGTCCACAAGGTCTTCTGCTCCATTCCTCACTCCCTCTGTCTCCTCCCTGACTGCTGGTCAGATGCAGAAGACATAGCCCTTCAAAGACTCGGAGACCATTGGGAATGGTAGAGCTGCAAAAAGGAAGGGCCTGTGTCCAGAATTACTGGGTGGAAGAGTTCCTGCCCACCGACCAGGAACACCAGTAGAACTTCATACAAATGAGAATAAACTTCTGCTGTGTGTGGTATTGTTTGTTGAAGCAGTTCATCTACGTGATTCACACACTTTCCACTGCACTCTGTGCAGCCTTGGGAAGCAGGGCTTGAGAGACAGTTAGTATCGTGTTGGCTGGGGCTTCCCCCTGGTGATCTTGAGATTTGAGACCTGCCCTTTGAATCTTCCCCCCCCCCTCCGCCCCGGTGTCTCAGTTGGTGCCAGGGGCCTCCTGAGGACAGATTTCTGGTTCCACCACTGAAGTTTCCCTTAGTGCCTATTGTCCCCACGAGGGCCCTGAATGAGAACTTTCTGGAGGTGGGCAGGCTTCACTTCACAGAGGCACGAGGGCGCTGGAAACTGGGGGTACGTGGCTGCCTGTGGTCTGGAGCCTCCTGCTTTCCCGGCTCGCAGGCCATGTAGGGTTGCAAGGGGCGGCTAGCCCCGGCCCCTGGGAAGGCTTATTCCTCCCCCGGGCGACTCTAGGTGTGCAAATAGCTCAGGGAAGGATCATTTAAAATCACCTTTAAAGCCTGATTTGTAAATAATCTAAGACTGAAGACAGAGCAAGTTAAATATTTATTTGAAGATTATGTCTCTAAAGAGGGATTGTTGAAAATTAGTGAGTGCTTTGCCATCTTCTCTTTCCCCTCCCCTGCTGGAGGGCATATTATTTTTATGGCTGTGTTTGACAGCCAGAACAAGCCTCTGTAGATTTAGTGGTTGTTTGCAGTGGCATTTATGTGTTTGAATGAGCTGGGCAAACAGGACGGAGGGAGGTGGGGTTGGCTAATTAACTCCACAATCTCTTGCTAACACTTCCACACTCAGAAAATGCCGGTAAAAGAACCATTCACAGTCTTTTACAAAAGAGATCCTGCCCTGAACATGGCAGGTTTGGAAAGCACAGCAAATCCACGCTCCTGCCCTTACCGATTCAGGGTCTTCAAAGGGAAAGACTTGCTTCTGGGCTGAAAGTATCTGTGGCCATAACCTGCTTGTTGAGAAAACCAGCTGCCTGACCAGATCCTGGGATAATGTCGCTCACTCACTCATTCATCACACATTTGCTCCTCACCTGATGGTTCTGGGCCCTGGGTTTATACAGATACATTATATATATATCCATGCCCATATTCACATACAGATACATATTCATACACACATACAGATTCACGCGTATTTATATCCACACATATAAGCATACACACATACATACACATACATACACATAGACAAATACAGATACATGCCAAATCTGCTTTCTAAAGTACACACAGAAAGGTATTTGAAAAATTGCTCGGGTGCCTGCCTGGGTGGCTCAGGCAGTTAAGCGTCTGCCTTCAGCTCAGGTCATGATCTTAAGGTCCCCTGTTCTGCGGGGAGTCTGCATCTCCCTCTGCCCCTCCCCCCGCTCATGCTCACTCTGTCTCGCTCTCTTGCTCTCTTGCAGAAATAAATAAATAAAAAATCTTAAAAAAAAAAAGAAAGATCGCTCATTTTTGTTGTAGTGAATAGATTTATTAGTGAAAATCAAGCTTGAGAAAAAAGACATGAAAACTTTGCTTGGTCAATATATGGATTTACCCAGAACATTTTCCTCCCCCAGGAAATTGTGTTGGAAGGCAAACTCATCCCATGTTCCCCTGAGACTGAATTCTTGGCAACTCACCTTTCTGGAACTCATCTTGGAGGTGAAGAGCCTGGGTTAAATCAGTGCCCCCTTATGAACCACCTGGAGGTTCTGCTTCAGTAGATCTGAGATGAGGCCTAAGAATCTAGAATTGTTCTTTATGGTTTTGGTGCATTTTATTGGTTTTCTTCTATAATTCTAATAAAGGCCCAGGTGATGCTTAAGACCCAAAATATTTGGAAAACACTGGAACAGATGAGATCTGTTTTTTTTTTTTTTGAGGTCTCCCCTGGGTATGATATTTTAATATCCTTATATTTCCAGGGGCTCCTTTGTCCCCTTCAATGGATATCTCTGGAAAAGCTTTAATGAGAGCACTTGTGATTAGTAGATTTTTTTTTTTTTAAGATTTATTTATTTGAGAGAGAGAGTGTGCACGGGCTGGGGGAGGGGCAGAGGGAGAGGGAGAGGGAATCCTCAAGCTGACTCCCTGCTGAGGGCAGAGCTCTAAGCAAGGCTTGATCCCAGGACCTTGAGATCACGGCCTGAGCTGAAATCAAGAGTTGGTTGCTTAACCGACTGGGCTACCCAGGCACTCTGATCAGTAGATTTTTAATTTTTAATTTTTAAAATTTTTTAAAAGATTTTATTTATTTGACAGAGAGAGAGAGACAGTGAGAGCAGAAACACAAGCAGGGGGAGTGGGAGAGGGAGAAGCAGGCTTCCGCGGATCGGGGAACCCAATGCGGGACTCGATCCCAGGACGCTGGGATCATGACCTGAGCTGAAGGCAGACGCTTAATGACTGAACCACCCAGGCACCCTGATCAGTAGATTTTTTAAAGAAGTAAAAGGAAAGCATGAGAGAAGAGCCATACTGAGGCACTACAGCCCGCTGATGATCTTGTAGGAGGGGGTAGTGGTGACCCAATGGGGGCAGAGTCCCTCAGTGGTAAGTAGTCCAGTGGCGAAGTAAGGACACGGCCACTGTATTGTGTCAGGGCCCGAGGACCGTGCAGGCCTCACGCAGCGTGAGTGGGGGTCAGGGCCGCCCTCCCATCTTTCCTGCTCCGGAGGCCGCTGGGCACTGCTTTTCAGAGGCCCGCCCGGAGTGGGAAGCTAGCCGCGGGCTCATTTTCTCTCCCCGACCCGCCATTGTCCACGTGGGGCAGGGAGGTCAAGAACTCATAGGCACTTCCTCTCCGCTCTTTCCTCAGTTTTCCCCAGCCCTGGGATACCACCGCCTCTAGTGTTTGCTCTCCTTCCGTCTCTTCTCCAAGGCACCATCACATCTGGCCTTTCCTCCCCGCAGGATGCCTGTTCTGGCTCAGCAGCCCACGGCTCGAGTGTGGAAGGATGAGGAGTGCCCTCTGTGTTGTGTACTGGGTCTCTGCCATGTCTCCTCCTCCATCATGCCACCTCCCGTGGAAGAGCCTCTTGCTCTGCCTCCAGCTCCTCAGTAGCTCCTGCAAGGTGGCTCAAGCGCTGGCGCTCTGGTGACTTCTCCTCCACTCACCGTCCCTTCAACCTCAGAGGAAGTATCACCTTCCTCTTGTTCTCATTTCTGGGGTGCCTTAACATCTCCTGTTTGGCTTCTCTGGGCTTCTGCCATGTCTGCTAATTCCCTGCGTTGAATTCCCTTTGCGTGGAAGACCCAGACACATTTCTGTTTCCTGCACTCTGACCCCAAATAGCTCGGCTCTCAAACTGCATCCGTGGTAAGATGAAAGCCGAATCTGCGGCAGCAGCGCCTGACAACTGCCTGGCTGAAATGCCGTCATGCCAGCATTAGGAGGTCCCAAGGGGAAGGCGTCGACCTTCCCAACTCCTGTCCTCTTTCAGTGTGCGTGGTCTTCCAGCTCTTCCGATTTCCCAGGCGCAGATTCCAGTGTTCTCCGCCGCTCCTCCCGCCACCTCGGCCCCCCATCCCCCCCATCGCCCCCCCATTCCCCACATTGCCAGTCCTCCGCGAGGCAGCTCCCCAGTGTGTCCACCTCTGCACCCCTCATGTGCATTCACACCACCCTTCCTCAGGCCGCCTTCCCCTCTCGTTGCAAAGGCCTTTGGTCTGTCTCCACCTCCAATCCACACCCCAGCTCCAGGGGCGACGTTAGTCAAACCATTCCGCTCCCGCCCTGCAGACAAAATCAAGGTCCAACCCACCCTGGCCAGTGAGCGCTCCTGCCACCTAACACCCACACACAGCTTGGCGCCCAGTGGGCGGCTCCACTCCCCATCACTCAGGCGTACCTGCCTTTCCTGCATGTACTCTGCTCCCTCCTGCCCACACACCTTTCTTATTTTTACCTATCTTCACGTCTTGGTTTAATGCCTGCTCCAACCTAAAGCCTCTCCTAATCCTGCTATCTGGAACTAATCTCTCCTTCCTCAATGCGCTCCTGTGTTTCTTTATGCAACTCTTTTGCCTATTATCACATTCGGCCTGGTAGGTTAGCTACACTGCTTTCGTGGCCCCAAATGGTAAGTTTTTTGGATGAGGTGCATGTTCATATTTACAGCTCCCATCACATAGCTGACTCTCTCAGTGGAGGCGGGACGCAAGTCACGTTACTAGCGCTCAGTGCGCAACCCGGTTACTGTGTTTCAGAGCAATGCTTTCATACAGTTAGTTTTCTCTTTTAATCTATTTTCTCAACCACATGGCTGTTTTTCTTGGAAATAGTACTTGCTTCTCTTTTTAACCCAGTCTCTTAAACATAATCAACAGATATTAATCATTTACTGGACTAATTTTCCGATTCGATCATATATGGAGGGTCTGTCATAGATAATGTGTTCAGTGATTTACATACTTTATTTTATCCTCTCCAGGAGGGATTCCCTTCATTGTACAGGTATGAAAAACTAAGTCTCTGAGAGACTGGGGAGCTGTAGATACCGGGCCAGGGCCTGAAGTGAGATCAGGATGACTCAAAACTCTACATTGTGAAAGGGGAGAGGCTCTTCGCTTTCATCTTGGGAGGAAATGTTGTACCTGAGGAGAAAACAGAGCAGGTGACCACTCCCTCCTCTGGTTTACTCCTGGTGTTGAAACTGCCCCTCTGCTTTGGATTCCCCTGGACAGTAGTGAGATGTCTCACTGTGCGTCCTTTGTCCTCTGGCTCAGTGCATAGTGACAGGGATTGCTTCTGACTCCAGCCGGGTTTCCCCGCCAGCTCCCTTACAATTGACCCCACCCTCACCCAGATAGGCTCAGTCATCCCAATTCTCAGTAACTCAACAATCGAAAAATAGTTTATCCTTACAAGAGACCCACAGGATGTCAACTCTGGCCTCTGTGGGCATGGATCCAGCTATTAGGAATGGGGCCATGTTCTGTACTGTCACAGCACGTGACGGGAGCAATGGAATTCCTGGCCTGGCTTCCACGCAGGGTCTGGGTAGGTAGAGCTGTAGGCAGTTCTTTCTGGGGGCTCTCTTGTCTGCCAACTTGGATGACCTTTGGGGCATGGTGCAAGGTGTAGCTTTTTGGTTAGCTTTTCGCAGGGCTTTTGGATCCTCTTGTTTCCTTTCCCCTTTGGCTTTTATTTGCAGAGCCTCAGCTTCTTCATTCATTGCAAGAACCCGAATGCATTGAGGCATGGGTGCCTGGAGTAGCCGGGCTCATTAACGGGAATCCTGCAAGTGAATATAAAAGTGTGAACAGAGTAACAGTGCTGAGGTGACTCTCCTTTCTTGCCTCATTTTTAGATAATCCCCCCTGTCTTGTTTCCCCGTCTCAAGTTTCTGTTGCCTTATTTCCCCTCCACCCTGTGTCTTTCCTTTTGCCCTCCCTGAATTCTTCTCTTCACCATCGTCTTTTATCTTCTCTCTTTCAAGGCAAAAAGGACACAGCTTCTCAGCGTCCGCCTGTCAGACTTCTTGGCCCTCAGGCTGGAAAAGTTCTGGAGTTCTCAGGAATCCTTCAAGCTTGGCTCCAAGGACCCCCCCTGCCCCTCACCCACGCAGACCACAGGGAGGAGCAAGAAGCCTTCAAGGCACAGACCAGGTTGGACTAGATTCAGGAGCCTAATTACCACCAGAAAATTAAAGAAAGGTAATAATTGCTTTTAAACACTTAACAAAAGGCCATCTCACCTCGCAGGTTTGTAAATTTGTAGTGAGAACTGATTACAAGGGGGCACTTGTGCTGCCTTCTTTGTGTTTGATTTGCAAACCAGAATGCACACGCCCCCATATGCATAATTGGACCCTCACGGTCCCCGCATCAATGTGGTGATGCAGCAGAAGTTTATTTATCCCGTGCTCATTCAAAGAAAAGCTGAATGGAATAAGAAAACTCCCACTTTGAGATGGGATTAGATACCGTGGAGTATTCCTCCCCGCCGTACTCTTTCAAGGATTTTTTTTTTTTTTAAGTTTCTAAATCTGCTTGGGAAAAAAAAAAGTAAATTGCCAGAAGTGAGATTAGTGGGGAATATTGTTCTTAGGACAATAGTCTCTTTACAGCTTGACTAGTATGGGCTCCCTGCTTCAAAAAAATACAAGGGCTGGAGGTGTGGGGCTTCTTAATTGCCTACATCTGATCAACTGGCAGCAGAAAAAGAAGAAGAAAGAAAGAAATCTCATTCAGCTCTGATTTAGCCTGGATCAAGTCCACTTGCTAATCAGAGTTTAATGAGGATGCCACTGGCCCTGTTGTATTTGCCAACGCTCCCACTAAGGTCCCTGGCCTTCTGTTTGTGCAGGGGGCACTTTCGTCCTGCCGCCCCACGAAGCAGGATGCGGGCTGAGATGGAAGAGTCCCAGCCTGGAGAAGTTAATTAAGTTTAGGCCCTTGGCGTTCCAAGTCACCGGAACCCATGGTGGGAAGCCTCACCCACCGCACAAAAGAGACCCACACGGAGCTCTGAATGGTCATCCCGGCGGGGGTGGCTGGGCTCCTGCGCGCCCCACTGCCAGCTCTTAACCCCGGGAACTGTGTCCCCTCCACTGCACAAACTGAATAGGCCTGCAGGACTGTGGGCCGCTTCGGGACGCAGGAGGATACGGGAAGCACATGGGCCATCATCCAATGTCACTAATAGACGTGCAGGCTCCAGAGTCTGCAAAGAATCCACAGACCTCTGAAGGCTCAGACGAGGGAATGATTTGTTTCCAAGTCATGTTCTCTTTGGTTTAAACAAAAATTCTCAGAAGCAAAAAGTTGACTTTAGGTGGGCAAGCTCCTGTCTCATTGTGTATCCCATCATCTCCAAGGAGGGAATGAAGCTTCTGCAGCCACCATGAGGATGCCGCAGGGCGCTGACACCTTGGAGACAGGACACACAATTCACAGGGAGCTGGGGGCCCTGGGGTGAATGGAGCACCCCCTCTTTGCTGTGCATTTGCGTTTATGGCATGTGAAGGCATGAGGGCAACGGAGAGAATAGGCCATTTGGAGGGTCATGGAATTGGGTTTGAGTTCCGGGTCCTGAATTCTCAGAGGGTATGTCCCTTCTGACAACTAGAACGGTTACCATGGTGTGAGGATCCAGATAATATGTGTGAGCCCTGCCTTGAGCAAGGGCACGTGGTAAAGGCTCCTGTGTTCCCTCTGAACCTGCAGTTCTCAAAATTTGGAGGTCGTCAGAATCCCTTAAAGAGCTGGTGAGCGTGCACACTCCTGAGTCCCACCCTCAGATTCTGATGAACAGGTCTGGGGTGGGGCCTGAGACTCTGCATTCCTCACAAGCTCCCTGCTGCTGAATTGTAGGCCACATTTTTAGACACTGCCTTAGACCTTCTCTCCTTCCTCCCTTCCTTCCCTCCGTCCCTCCCTCCGATCCTTCCCTCCTTCCTTCCTTCCTTCCTTCCTTCCTTCTTTCCTTCCCTCCTTCCTTCCTTCCTTCTTTCCTTCCCTCTTTCCTTCCCTCCTTCCTTCCTTCCTTCTTTCCTTCCCTCCTTCCTTCCTTCCTCCTTTCCTTCCCTCCTTCCTTCCTTCCCTCCTTCCTTCCCTCTTTCCTTCCTTCCTTCCTCCTTTCCTTGCTAATTTGTGTTATTTACTGTGGTTTCTTTAGTGCCTACAACAGTGCCTGGTCCACTGCAGTTCCCAATTAAAATGTATTAAACTAATGAAAACAGCCCCATGAAAAAGATGAAAAGACAAGGCTCCAGAAGGATAGGTAACTTGGCCAAGATTACACAACCAAGAGATGGCAGAGAAAGAACAAGCACCAGGTATTTGTGGCGTCAAAGCCAGTGCTCTTAACCCCCATGCCAGCTTCTCTCATTCCCAGCATGCTCTGGGCTGAGGCTAATCTGGGCACATTTCCCTTGGGAATCTGGAAATCCTGACTGCTGGCATCACACAAGGCTCTGAAGGGCTCATTCTCTCCTGAGAGCAAAACTGAAAGGGTAGGGAGTGGCTGGTTGGCCTCAGATGGCAAAGGTGGTCCTCTGAGAACCTACCACTCAGCCAGCCCATTCTTTTTAAACATTTGGAAGTATATAGAGAGAATTTTACCAACATACTTTCCCTCATTTATTGGAGAGCTGACTGGAATGTTTTTCTGCCTCACAGTTTGAGTTTACCCTCCAAGGAAATTCTTCCTCCAGACCATGGGCAAGCTCTTGGATCTTGTTTTATAATCCCAACTGTTGAAACAGCAGATATAAACTCTGGGGAGACCCATTTGGTTATAATGCACAATGAGATGCTCAATAAATGTTTGAACAAATTAATGGACAAAACATTTTTAAATTAAACTTTTTATTTTGAGATAATTATAGATTCATGTGCAGTTGTAAGAAATAATACAGAGATATTCCTTGTACCCTTTATCCAGTTTCTCCCAAATGGTGACACCTTGCAAAACTAGAGTACAATGTCAAAACTAGGATATTGACATTGACACAGTCAAGATACAGAGCATTTCGATCACCACGTGAATCCCTCATGTTGCTCTTTTATAGATACTCCTCCTTCCTTCCTGCATCTCCCTCTCTACTCATAACACCAGGGAAATCACTAATCTGTTCTCCACTTCAATAATTTTGTTATTTCAAGAATGTTGGATAAGTAGAATCATATAGCACGTTTCCTCCTGCGATTGATTTTCTTTTTCACTTAACACAGTTCTCTGGAGATTCATCCAAGTTGTTGATGTATCATGCGTTTACTCCTTTCTTGCCAAGTAATATTCCATGGTATTGAAACTGAAGTTTGTTTAACCGTTTAACTGTTGAAGGACATTTGGATTGTTTCCAGTTTTTAGCTATTAGGAATAAAGCTGCAGTGACCGTTCATGGACAGGTTTTCGTGTGACCCAACATTTTCATTTTTCTGAAGCAAATGCACCAGGAGGATAATTCCTGGGCTCTAAGATAGTTATGTTTAGTTTTTTTTTTTTTTTTAATGAAACTGCCAAACCTTTTTCGAGTGGCCGTGCCATTCTACACTCCCACCAGCCATGTATCAGTGATCCAGTTTCTCTGCATCCTCCCTAATATTTGTTTTTGTCACTATTTTTTATTTTAGCCATTCCTGTTCTGTGTATACTGATACCTCATTATGGTTTGAGTTGTGTTTCTCTAGTGGTAATGATGCTAAACCTCTTTCATGTGCTTATTTGGCATGTGTACGTCCTCTTTGGTGAAAGGTCTGTCCATGTTGTTTGCCCATTTTTTAGTTGGGTTGTTTGTTTTATTACTATTGAGTTTTTAGAATTCATTACATATTCTAGATACTAGTCCTTTGTTAGATATGCTATTTGCAAATATTTTCTCTGAGTCTGCATCTTGTCTTTTCATACTCTTTTTTTTTTTTAAAGATTATTTATTTATTTATTTGACAGAGAGAGAGAGAGAGAAGACCAGTAGGCAGAGCAGTGGGCACAGGGAGAGGGAGAAGCAGGGAGCCCAATGTGGGGCTCGATCCCAGAACCCTGGGATCATGACCTGAGCCGAAGGCAGGCGCCTAACCGACTGAGCCACCCAGGCATCCCGTCTTTTTGTACTCTTAACAAAGTCTTTCACAGAGCAAATGTTTTTATTTTTTAATTTTTAAAAAATATTTTATTTATTTATTTGAGAGAGAGAGAGCAAGAGAGAGAGAGAGAACACAGACAGGGGTGAGGGGTAGAGGCAGACTCCCTGCTGAGCAGGGAGCCTGATGTTGGACTCTATCCCAGGACTCTGGGATCATGACCTGAGCTGAAGGCAGATGCTTAACTGACTGAGCCACCCAGCTGTCCCAGAGCAAATGTTTTTAATTTTGATGAAGTCCAATTTATCACTTTTTTCTTTTGTGGACCATGCTTTGGAGTCAAGTCTATGAGCCCTTTGCCTAGCCCTAGATTCTGAAGATATCTTCATAATTTTCTTTCAAAAGTTTTATAGCTTTACATCTTACATTTCACTTCATGATTCACATGTTGAGTTAAATTTTGTATAAGGTATAAGCTTAGATAGAGGTTTGTTTGTTTGTTTGTTTGTTTGGTCTGTGGATGTCCACTTGCTACAACACTATTGATAGGCTTATCTTTCCTCCATTGAATTGTTTTTACACCTTTGTCAAAAAGTTGAGTATATTTGTGTGTCTACTTCTGCATTCTTTATTCTGTTCCACTGATATCTTTTCATCAATACCACCCAGTTTTGATTCATGTAGCTACAGAATAAGTGTTGAAGCTGGGTAGACTGATCCTTCCCACTTTATTCTTCTTTTTCAAAATTGTTTAGCTGCTCTATTCCTTTTGCATTTCCATATAAATTTTTGAATAATCTTGCTTGTATCCATAAAAACTTTTGTTGATATTTTAATGGGAATTGGCTTATATCATTCTACCAATTTTCATTTTTATCATGTGAAGTGTTCAAGTTCACTTCTATATGACACGTATGTTTTTTTCTTTTATTAACATTTTGAAGTTTTTGGCATACAAGTTCTGTATGTGTTTTGTTAGATTTATCCATAGTATTTCATTTTTCTGAGCTATGGTAAATGGTATTATATTTTAAGTTTCAGTTACCATGTAGTCATTACTACTATATTACTGATATATACTAATATACAATTGAATTTTGTATCTTGTTCTTATATCCTGTGACCTTACTGAACTCACTCATTAGTTATGGATTTTTTTATAGATTTCTTGAGAATTTCTCTGTAGGCAATCACATAATCTGTACATAGAGGCAATTATAGTTCTTCTTTTCAAATTTACATTTTTTTTTACCTTATTTCACTTTACTTTTTCTTGCCTTGCCATATAGCTAGAACTTTCAGTATTATGTTGAATGAATGGTGAATATTGAGTAAGTAATGCATGGTTGTCCCTTTGAGATATCCTTGCCTATTCTCAATCTTAGCAGGAAAGCATTCATTCTTTCACCATTAAATATAATGTTAGCCTTAAGGTTTTTTTGGTAGATGCTCTTTATTAGGTTGAGTTAGTTCCTCTTTCTTTCCATTTTTCTGAGGATTTCTATCATGAATGCCTGTTGGATTTTGCCAAGTGACTTTTCTGCATCAATTGATATGGTTACATGATTTTTTTTCTTCTCAGATTACAATGATTGATTTCCAGATATTCAATCAGTTTTGCATATCTAGAATAAAGGCCACTTGGTTATGGTGTATTATTCTTTTTATGTATTACTGAATTTTATTTTCTCATATTTTGTTCAGAAGATTTGCATCTGTATTCATGAGAGATAATAGTCTATAGTCTCCTTTTTCTTTTGTTTTTTTTTGGTATTGTCATTTTTTTGTGTCGGATTTTAGTATCAGGGTAATAGTAACATCATAAAATGAATTTTTGGAAGTGTACCCTCCTCTATTTTCTATTTTCTTTTTTTTTAAATTTAATTTAATTTTATTATGTTATGTGAGTCACCATACAGTACATCATTAGTTTTTGATATAATGTTCCGTGATTCATTGTTTTTGTATAACACCCAGTGCTCCATGCAACACATGCCCTCCTTAATACCCATCACTGGGCTAACCCATCCCCCACCCCCTCCCCTTTAAAACCCTCAGTTTGTTTCTCAGAGTCCATAGTCTCTCATGGTTCGTCTTCCCCTCCGATATCCCCCCCTTCATTTCTCCCTTCTTTCCTCTTATGTCCTCCATGCTATTCCTTATGTTCCACAAATAAGTGAAACCATATGATAATTGACTTTCTCTGCTTGACTTATTTCACTTAGCATAATCTCCTCCAGTCCCATCCATGTTGATGTAAAAGTTGGGTATTCATCCTTTCTGATGGCTGAGTTATATTCCATTGTATATATGGACCACATCTTCTTTATCCATTCATCTGTTGAAGGGCATCTCAACTCTTTCCACAGTTTGGCTATTGTGGACATTGCTGCTATGAACATTGGGGTGCATATGGCCCTTCTTTTCACTACATCTGTCTCTCTGGGGTAAATACCCAGTAGTGAAATTGCTGGGTCATAGGGTAGCTCTATTTTTAATTTTTTGAGGAACCTCCACACTGTTTTCCAAAGTGGCTGTACCAACTTGCATTCCCACCAACAGTGTAAGAGGGTTCCCCTTTCTCCACAACCTCTCCAGCATTTGTTGTTTCTTGCCTTGTCATTTTTTGCCATTCTAACTGGTGTAAGGTGGTATCTCAATGTGGTTTTGATTTGAATTTCCCTGATGGCTAATGATGATGAACATTTTTTCATGTGTCTGTTAGCCATTTGTATGTCTTCTTTTGAGAAGTGTCTGTTCATGTCTTCTGCCCATTTTTTGACTTGATTATTTGTTTTTTGGGTGTTGAGTTTGAGAAGTTCTTTATAGATCTTGGATATCAGCCCTTTAACTGTAGTGTCATTTGCAAATATCTTCTCCCATTCTGCAGGTTGCCTCTTTGTTTTGTTGACTGTTTTCTCTGCTGTGCAGAAGCTTTTGATCTTGATGAAGTCCCAAAAGTTCATTTTCACTTTTGTTTCACTTGCCTTTGGAGATGTGTCTTGAAGGAAGTTGCTGTGGCTGATGTTGAAGAGGTTACTACCTATGTTCTCCTCTAGGATTTTGATGGATTCCTGTCTCACATGGAGGTCTTTCATCCATTTAGAGTTTATCTTTGTGTATGGTGTTAGAGAATGGTCGAGTTTCATTCTTCTGTATATAGCTGTTCAATTTTCCCAGCACCATTTATTGAAGAGACTATCTTTTTTCCATTGCATATTTTTTCCTGCTTTCTCAAAGATTATTTGACCATAGAGTTGAGGGTCCATATCTGGGCTCTCTATTCTGTTCTTCTGGTCTATATGTCTGTTTTTGTACCAGTACCATGCTGTCTTGTTGAACACGCTTTGTAATATAGTTTGAAATCAGGCAACATGATGCCCCCAGCTTTGTTTTTCTTTTTCAACATTTCCTTTGCAATTCGGGGGATTGTTTGTTCCAGCACTTTGAAAAATGTCATTGGAATTTTGATCAGGATGGCGTTGTAAGTACAGATTGCTCTGGGCAGCATAGACATTTCAATGTTTATTCTTCTGATCCATGAGCATGGAATATTTTTCCATCTTTTTGTGTCTTCTTCAATTTCTTTCATGAGTGTTCTGTAGTTCCTAGAGTATAGATCCTTTACCTCTTTGGTTAGGTTTGTTCCGAGGTATCTTATGGTTTTTGGTGCTATTGTAAATGGAATCGTTTCTCTAATTTCTCTTTCTACAGTTGCGTTGTTAGTGTATAAGAAAGCAACTGATTTCTGTGCATTGATTTTGTACCCTGCCACATTACTGAATTGCTGTATGAGTTCTAGTAATTTGGAGGAGGAGTCTTTTGGATTTTCCACATCAAGTATCATGTCATCTGTGAAGAGAGTTTGACTTCTTCTTTGCCAATTTGAATGCCTTTTATTTCTTTTTGTTGTGTGATTACTGTTGCTAGGAATTCTAGTACTATGTTGAACAATAGTGGCGAGAATGGGCATCCTTATCATGTTCCTGATCTTAAGGGAAAGGCTCTCAGCTTTTCCCCATGGAGGATGATATTTGCTGTGGGTTTTTCATAGATGGATTTTATGAACTTGAGGAATGTTCCCTCTATCCCTATACTCTGAAGAGTTTTAATCAGGAAAGGATGCTGTATTTTGTCAAATGCTTTTTCTGCAGCAATTGAATGGACCATATGGTTCTTCTCTATCCTCTTACTAATGTGTTCTATCACATTGATTGATTTGCGAATGTTGAACCACCCTTGCATCCCGGGGATAAATCCCACTTGGTCGTGGTGGATGATCCTTTTAATGTATTGTTGGATCCTATTAGCTAGGATTTTGTTGAGAATTTTGGAATCCATATTCATCAGGGATATCGGTCTGAAATTCTCCTTTTTGATGGGGTCTTTGCGTGGTTTGGGGATTAAGGTAATGCTGGCCTCATAGAATGAGTCTGGAAGCTTTCCTTCTGTTTCTATTTTTTGAAACAGCTTCAGGAGAATAGGTATTATTTCTTCTTTGAATGTTTGGTGGAATTCCCCAGGGAATCCATCAGGCCCTGGACTCTTGTTTTTTGGGAGGTTTTTGATCACTGTTTCATTCTCGTTACTGGTTATTGACCTATTCAGGTTGTCAATTTCTTCCTGTTTCAATATTGGTAGTTTATAGTTTCCAGGAAGGCATCCATTTCTTCCAGGTTGCTTAATTTATTGGCATATAGTTGTTGATAATAATTTCTTTCTTTCTTTTTTTAAATTATTTTTTATTTATTTATTTATTTATTTTATCTTATGTTAATCCCCATACATTACATCATTAGTTTTAGATGTAGTGGTCCATGATTCATTGTTTGTGCATAACACCCAGTGCTCCATGCAGAATGTGCCCTCCTCAATACCCATCACCAGGCTAACCCATCCTCCCACCTCCCTCCCCTCTAGAAACCTCAGTTTGTTTTTCAGAGTCCATCGTCTCTCATGGTTCATCTACCCCTCCGATTTCCCCCTCTTCATTCTTCCCCTCCTGCTACATTCTTCTTCTTCTTCTTTTTTTCTTAACATATATTGCATTATTTGTTTCAGAGGTACAGATCTGAGATTCAACAGTCTTGCACAATTCACAGCACTTACCAGAGCACATACCCTCCCCAGTGTCTATCACCCAGTCACCCCATCCCTCCCACCCCACCCCCCTCTCCAGAAACCCTCAGTTTGTTTCCTGAGATTAAGAATTCCTCATATCAGTGAGGTCATATGATACATGTCTTTCTCTGTTTGACTTATTTCGCTCAACATAATACCCTCCAGTTCCATCCATGTTGTTGCAAATGGCAAGATCTCATTCCTTTTGATGGCTGCATAATATTCCATTGTATATATATACCACCTCTTCTTTATCCATTCATCTGTTGATGGACATCTTGGCTCTTTCCACAGTTTGGCTATTGTGGACATTGCTGCTATAAACCTCGGGGTGCACATACCCTTTCGGATCCCTACTTTTGTATCTTTGGGGTAAATACCCAGTAGTGCAATTGCTGGATCATATGGTAGCTCTATTTTCAACTTTTTGAGGAACCTCCATACTGTTTTCCAGAGTGGCTGCACCAGCTTGCATTCCCACCAACAGTGTAGGAGGGTTCCCCTTTCTCCGCATCCCCGCCAACATCTGTCGTTTCCTGACTCGTTAATTTTAGCCATTCTGACTGGTGTGAGGTGATATCTCATTGAGGTTTTGATTTGGATTTCCCTGATGCCGAGTGATATTGAGCACTTTTTCATGTGTCTGTTGGCCATTTGGATGTCTTCTTTGGAAAAATGTCTGTTCATGTCTTCTGCCCATTTCTTTATTGGATTCTTTGTTCTTTGGGTGTTGAGTTTGATGAGTTCTTTATAGATTTTGGATACTAGCCCTTTATCTGATATGTCATTTGCAAATATCTTCTCCCATTCTGTTGGTTGTCTTTTGGTTTTGTGGACTGTTTCCTTTGCTTTGCAAAAGTCTTTTATCTTGATGAAGTCCTGATAGTTCATTTTTGCCCTTGCTTTCTTTGCCTTTGGCGATGTTTGTAGGAAGAAGTTGCTGCGGCTGAGGTCAAAGAGGTTGCTGCCTGTGTTCTCCTTTAGGATTTTGATGGACTCCTGTCTCACATTGAGGTCTTTCAACCATTTGGAGTCTATTTTTGTGTGTGGTGTAAGGAAATGGTCCAGTTTCATTCTTCTCTATGTGGCTATCCAATTTTCCCAACACCATTTGTTGAAGAGACTGTCTTTGTTCCATTGGACATTCTTTCCTGCTTTGTCAAAGATGAGTTGACCATAGAGTTGAGGGTCCATTTCTGGGCTCTCTATTCTTTTCCATTGATCTATGTGTCTGTTTTTGTGCCAGTACCATACTGACTTGATGATGACAGCTTTGTAATAGAGCTGGAAGTCCGGAATTGTGATGCCACCGGCTTTGCTTTTCTTTTTCAACATTCCTCTGGCTATGCGGGGTCTTTTCTGGTTCCATACAAATTTTAGGATTATTTGTTCCATTTCTTTGAAAAAAGTGGATGGTATTTTGATGGGGATTGCATTGAATGTGTAGATTGCTCTAGGTAGCATTGACATCTTCACAATATTTGTTCTTCCAATCCATGAGCATGGAACGTTTTTCCATTTCTTTGTGTCTTCCTCAATTTCTTTCATGAGTATTTTATAGTTTTCTGAGTACAGATCCTTTGCCTCTTTGGTTAGATTTATTTCTAGGTATCTTATGGTTTTGGGTGCAGTTGTAAATGGGATCGACTCCTTAATTTCTCTTTCTTCTGTCTTGTTGTTGGTGTATAGGAATGCCACTGACTTCTGTGCATTGATTTTATATCCTGCCACTTTACTGAATTCCTGTATGAGTTCTAGCAGTTTTGGGGTGGAGTCTTTGGGGTTTTCCACATAAAGTATCATATCATCTGCAAAGAGTGAGAGTTTGACTTCTTCTTTGCCGATTTGGATGCCTTTGATTTCTTTTTGTTGTCTGATTGCTGTGGCTAGGACTTCCAATACTATGTTGAATAGCAGTGGTGATAGTGGACATCCCTGCCGCGTTCCTGACCTTAGGGGGAAAGCTCTCAGTTTTTCCCCATTGAGAATGATATTCGCTGTAGGTTTTTCATAGATGGCTTTTATGATAATGAGGTATGTACCCTCTATGCCTATACTCTGAAGAGTTTTGATCAAGAAAGGATGCTGTACTTTGTCAAAAGCTTTTTCTGCATCTATTGAGAGGATCATATGATTCTTGTTCTTTCTTTTGTTAATGTATTGTATCACATTGATTGATTTGCGGATGTTGAACCAACCTTGCAGCCCAGGGATAAATCCCACTTGGTCGTGGTGAATGATCCTTTTAATGTACTGTTGGATCCTATTGGCTAGTATTTTGGTGTGAATTTTTGCATCCATGTTCATCAGGGATATTGGTCTGTAATTCTCCTTTTTGATGGGGTCTTTGTCTGGTTTTGGGATCAAGGTGATGCTGGCCTCATAAAATGAGTTTGGAAGTTTTCCTTCCATTTCTATTTTTTGGAACAGTTTCAGAAGAATAGGTATTAATTCTTCTTGAAATGTTTGGTAGAATTCCCCTGGGAAGCCATCTGGCCCTGGGCTTTTGTTTGTTGGGAGATTTTTGATGACTGCTTCAATTTTCATCATGGTTATAGGTCTGTTCAGGTTTTCTATTTCTTCCTGGTTCACTTTTAGTAGTTGATACATCTCTAGGAATGCATCCATTTCTTCCAGATTATCTAATTTGCTGGCATAGAGTTGCTCATAATATGTTCTTATAATTGTTTGTATTTCTTTGGTGTTGGTTGTGATCTCTCCTCTTTCATTCATGATTTTGTTGATTTGGGTCATTTCTCTTTTCTTTTGATAAATCTGGCCAGGGGTTTATCAATCTTGTTAATTCTTTCAAAGAACCAGCTCCTAGTTTCGTTGATCTGTTCTACTGTTCTTTTAGTTTCTATTTCATTGATTTCTGCTCTGATCTTTATTATTTCTCTTCTCCTGCTGGGTTTAGGCTTTATTTGCTGTTCTTTCTCCGGCTCCTTTAGGTGTAGGGTTAGGTTGTGTACTTGAGACCTTTCTTGTTTCTTGAAAAAGGCTTGTATTGCTCTATACTTTCCTCTTAGGACTGCCTTTGCTGCATCCCAAAGATTTTGAAGAGTTGTGTTTTCATTTTCATTGGTTTCCATGTATTTTTTTAATTCTTCTTTAATTCCCTGGTTGACCCATTCATTCTTCAGTAGGATGCTCTTTTTTTTTTTTTTAAAGATTTATTTATTTATTTTAGAGAGCGAGAATGAGAGAGTGTACATGAGAGGGGGGAGGGTCAGAGGGTGAAGCAGGCTCCTCGCTGAGCAGGGAGACCCATGCAGGACTCGATTCCGGGACTCCAGGATCATGACCTGAGCTGAAGGCAGCTGCTTAACCAACCAAGCCACCCAGGCGCCCTAGTAGGATGCTCTTTAGCCTCCATGTATTGAGTTCTTTCCAACTTTCCTTTGTGATTGAGTTCTAGTTTTAAAGCATTGTGGTCTGAAAATAGGCAGGGAATGATCCCAATCTTTTGGTACCGGTTGAGACTTGATTTATGACCTAGGATGTGATCGATTCTGGAGAATGTTCCATGGGCACTAGAGACGAATGTGTATTCCGTTGCTTTGGGATGGAATGTTCTGAATATGTCTGTGAAGTCCATTTGGTCCAGTGTGTCATTTAAAGTCTTTATTTCCTTTTTGATCTTTGGCTTAGACGATCTTAGTCCATTTCAGTGAGGGGAGTTTTAAAGTCCCCCACTATTATTGTATTGTTGTTGATGTGTTTCTTTGCTTTTGTTATTAATTGCCTTATATATTTGGCTGCTCCCATATTAGGGGCATAGATATTTACAATTGTTAGATCTTCTTGTTGGTGACCCTTTAAGTAGGATATAGTGTCCTTCCTCATCTCTTATTACAGTCTTTGGTTTAAAATCTAATTTGTCTGATATAAGGATTGCCACCCCAGCTTTCTTTTGGTGTCCATTAGCATGGTAAATGGTTTTCCACCCCCTCACTTTCAATCTGGGGATGTCTTTGGTTCTAAAATGAGTCTCTTGCAGACAGCATATCGATGGGTCTTGTTTTTTAATCCAGTCCGATAGCCTGTGTCTTTTGATTGGGGCATTGAGCCCATTTACATTCAGGGTAACTATTGAAAGATAGGAATTTAGTGCCATTGTATTGCCTGTAAAGTGACTGTTACTGTATATTGTCTGTGTTCCTTTCTGGTCTATGTTGCTTTTAGGCTCTCTCTTTGCTTAGAGGACCCCTTTCAAGATTTCTTGTAGGGCTGGTTTCATGTTTGCAAATTCCTTTAGTTTTTGTTTGTCCTGGAAGCTTTTTATCTCTCCTTCAATTTTCAATGACAGCCTAGCTGGATATAGTATTCTTGGTTGCATATTTTTCTCATTTAGTGCTCTGAAGATATCCTGCCAGTCCTTTCTGGCCTGCCAGGTCTCTGTGGATAGGTCTGTTGCCAATCTAATGTTTCTACCCTTGTAGGTTACATATCTCTTCTCCCGAGCTGCTTTCAGGATTTTCTCTTTGTCTATGAGACTCGTAAGTTTTACTATTAGATGTCGGGGTGTTGACCTATTTTTATTGATTTTGAGGGGGGTTCTCTGTGCTTCCTGGATTTTCATGCCTGTTTCCTTCCCCAAATTAGGGAAGTTCTCTGCTATAATTTGCTCCATTATACCTTCTGCCCCTCTCTCTCTTTCTTCTTCTGGGATCCCAATTATTCTAATGTTGTTTCGTCTTATGGTATCGCTTATCTCTCAAATTGTGCCCTCGTGATCCAGTAGTTGTTTATCTCTCTTTTTCTCAGCTTCTTTTTTTACATCATTTGGTCTTCTATATTACGGATTCTCTCTTCTGCCTCATTTATTCTAGCAGTTAGCGCCCCCATTTTTGATTGCATCTCATTAATAGCCTTTTTGATTTCTACTTGGTTTGATTTTAGTTCTTTTACTTCTCCAGAAAGGGTTTCTCTAATAACTTCCATGTTTTTTTCAAGCCCAGCTAGTATCTTTAAAGTGATGATTCTGAACTCTAGATCTGACATCGTACTAATATCCGTATTGAGTAGGTCCCTGGCAGTCGGTACTACCTCTTGTTCTTTTTGTTGAGGTGATTTTTTCTGTCTTGTCATTTTGTGCAGAGGAGAATAGATTAATGAGAGAACAAAATGCTACAGAGTAACAACGTCCCCAGAAAATATACTCTAAACAAATCAGAAAAGACCTGAAGCAGTGGGAAAAGAAAGGGAAAGAGAGAAAAAAGAAAAAGAAAAAAAAAAGAAAAAGAAAAAGATAAAGATATAAACAAAAACAAACAAAACAAAACAACAACAACAACAAAAAACCGGAATGTGATCAAATATGATCAGGCTGGTATATAGATCAGTGCCACACACTAGATTTGGGGTGTATTTTGGTCTTTTAGAAGAAAGTGCCTTCCAAAATTTTAAAGAAAGAAAAACTTATATATGTACAAAAATAAGGGTTGATATGATGAAGGGATGGAATATGACTATAAAGATGGAAATTATAAAAAATTTTATAAAAGGAATTGGTAAGAAGTTGTTTGAAAAAAGAAAGAAGAGGATTTAAAAAAAGAAAAAAGAAAAGAAAAAAAAAGGGGGGAGAGAATGTATCAGGCAGGGGAATAGAAAACACCATATACTAGAGATTTAGGGTATATTTTAATCTGTTAGAAGAAACTATCTCAAAATTTTAAAGAGAGAACAACTTATATATATAAGCCAAAAATATGTGTAACTACTATGAAGGGATAGAATATGACTCTAAAAATGAAAAATAAAAATGTTTTTTTTAAAAAAAGGGGATTGATAAGATGTTGGTTGAAAAAGGGAAAAAGAAAAATTGAAAAAGAAAAAAAAAGACAATTAAAAAAAAATTAACTTTGAAAGACTAAAGAATCATGGTAAAAAAGCCATGAATTCTATGTGCAGTATTCCCCTAGCGCTGGAGTTCTGCCGTTCTCATTGATCGGTAAACTTGTCTTGGCTGGCTGTTCTCACTGATCTTCTGGGGAGGGGCCTGTTGCCGTGGTTTCCAAATGTCTCTGCCAGAGGCGGAATTGCCCCGCCCTTGCCCCCTCCCGGCTAAGTAATCTACTCGGGTTTGCTCTCCGGGGCTTTTGTTCCCTGCGAGCTTTCCGTACAGCTTTGGAGGCGGAGAGTGAAAGTGGCGGCCTCCCAATCTCCGCCCCGGAGGAGCCGAGAACTCGGGGCCCCGCTTCTCAGTGAACCCCCAGAGAAAAGCCGTCAGTCACTCCCGTCTCCCCGGTCTCCAGCCGCACTCCGTGCTCACCCGGCCTGTGACCGCGCGTTTCTATCTCTGGCACCCGACCCTGGGTGGAGTCTCCAAACCCAGCAGATTCCTGCGGTGCGCTCCCGTGCGGCTCCTCCCGGGGAAGGAAGGTGAGTCTTCCCGGATCTGCCGCTTGTTGGGTCCCTGCTGGCGGAGCAGTGGCCCGACTGTGCCGCGGATCACGGTTTATGGCCACCCCGAGCTGAGAGCCCGCGCCTGGGCTCCGCCTCTGCAGCCGGCTTCCCTGCTCCATTATCTGGGAACTCTGCCACACTCAGGCACCCCCGGTCTTTCTGTGACCCCGAGGGTCCTGAGACCACACTGTCCCGGAGGGTTCCACCCCCCGCTTAGCCACCAGAGTGACGTCCCTCGGCGGAGCAGACTTTTAAAAGTTCCGATTTTGTGCTCCGCGGCTCTATCACTTGCCAGAAGCGGCCGACGGAGGCCCCTCCCCCGCTGTCTATCCTCCCGAATATCGCCTCGGATTCACTTCTCCGCACGTCCTACCTTCCAGAAAGTGTTCGCTTTTCTGATGAGAGAGTTGTTGCTCTTCTTTTCTTCGATCTCCTGTTGAGTTTGTAGGTGTTCGAATGGTTTGATCCCTATCCAGCTGAATTCCTGAGAGGAGACGAAATCCAGGTCTCCTACTCCTCCGCCATCTTGCTCCGCCCTCTTGATAATAATTTCTAATAATTGTTTCTATTTCCTTCGTGTTAGTCATGATCGCTCCCATTTCTTTCATAATTTTATTAATTTGGGTCCTTTCTCTCTTTTTTTTTTAAAGATTTTATTTATTTATTTGAGAGAGAGAATGAGAGAGAGAGCACATGAGAGGGAGGAGGGTCAGAGGGAGAAGCAGACTCCCCGCTGAGCGGGGAGCCCGACGCGGGACTCGATCCCGGGACTCCAGGATCATGACCTGAGCCGAAGGCAGTCGCTTAACCACCTGAGCCACCCAGGTGCCCCCCTTTCTCTTTTCTTTTGGATAAGTCTGGCCAGTGGTTTATCGATCTTATTGAAAGAATTGAAAGAATTCTTTAATCATTTGGAAAACTTCTTCAGTGAAACCATGTGGGCCTGGAGATCTCTTTTTGAGAGTTTTTAAGTTACAAGTTTAATTTTCTTAATAGTTGTAGGGCTATTCAAATTTTCCAGTTATCTATTTCATATTGGGTGAATTTTGATTGTTTGTGCTTTTTGAGAAATTGGCCCATATCCTCTAAGTCGTCATGTTTATGTGTGTAGTGTTGTTTGTGGTATTTCCTTATTATCTTTTTGGTATATGTAGGGTTTGGAGTGATATTTTCTGTTTCATTTCAGATACTGGTAATTAATGTCTTCTCTGTTTTTTGTCAGTCTTGCTAGAGTTGAATCAATTTGGCTGATTTTTTTTTTTGAAAACCACTTTTTCTTCATTTAAATTCTCTGTTCTGTGTAACTATTTTACTTCTTTGAGCTTCCTCTGATTTGTGGATTTCTTTTTAGAAGTGTATTGTTTAGTTTCCAAATGTTTAGAGATTAAAAGGGCTCATACTGGGTTCTAAAATTCTTCCATTAAAAAAGTTTCATGATATCTAACATTGCTAACATAATATGGTCACAAGTGACCAATAGTGGTAGATTTCTTAGCTATGGGTGGTTATGCTGTGAGATTAGGCTACAGCAGTGTCTGATCAGGGCAAACTTTGGCCTTGGCTTGCCTTTCTTCCAGAGAGGTGCCTGAGAGCCTTGACTTCTAAGTCTCTGGTCCAGGCTCCCTGAAATGGCTGATGGGCCATTGACATTCATGTGTTTGTGGAACCTAGGGAGTTCCCTTAATTTAGTAATGTCTTCACTGGAGATCATAGACAAGTGAGAAGCAAACCAGCTGAGAATAAGCTATATCAAAATGAAAGCTCTCTGGAAACCTAAATGCATATCACTAATTGAAAGAAGCCAATCTGAAAAGGCGACATACTCTATGATTCCAACTATATGGTATCCTGGAAAAGGCAAAAAATTAGGGACAGTAAAAAGATCAGTGGCTTCCAGGGGTTAGGGGGCAGAGAGGGATGAGTAGGCAGAGTGCAGAGGAATTTTAGGGCAGTGAAAATACTCTGTATGATACCATAATGGTGGATACATGTTATCTTACACTTTTCAAAACTCAGAGTATACAACACCAAGAGAACCCTGATGTATGGACTTTGGGTAATGATGGTGTCAATGCAGGTTTATTGATTATAACAAATGCACCACTGTGGTTCAGAATATGTAGTGTGTGAAGTTGTGCATGTGTGGAGCACAAAGCATATGGGACTCTCTGTACTTTCTGCTCAATTTTTCTGGGAACCTAAAACTGCTCTAAAAACTAGCTATTAAATATTAAAAAAATCATCACAATTAGGTACTACCTCACACCCATTAGGATGGTTACTATTTAAAAAACAACAACAAACTCATGAAATAACAAGTGTTGGTGAGGATATGGAGAAATTAGAACCCTAACATACTGTTGATGGGAACGTCAAGGGGTGACATCAATATGGAAAACAGAAGGCAGTTCCTCCAAAAATTAAAAATAGAACTACCATATGATCCAGTAATTCCACTTCTGTGTATATACTAAAAGAATTTAAAGCGAGGTCTCAAAGTAGATATTTATATACCCATGTTCATGGCAGCATTATTCACAATAACCAAGAGGTGGAAATAATCCAGTGTCCCTCAACAGATGACTGGATAAACAAAATAGGGCATATCCATACAATGGAGTATTATTCAGCCAAAGAAAGGTAATTCTGACACATGCTACAACCTGGATGAACTTGGAAGATATTATGATGAGTGAAATACGCTAGACACAAAAAGACAAATACTGTAGGATACCTCTTGCATGAAGTGCCCAGAGTTGTCAAATTCAGGGACAGAAGGTAGAATGATGGTTACCAGGGGTCGGAGGAAGGAAGAAATGGGGAGGTATTTAATGGGTATAGAGTTTCAGTATTGCAGGATGAAAAATTTCTGGAGATTTGGTTGTACAACAATGTGAGTATACTTAACATTGCTCTATGCTTAAAAATGGTGATGTGTATTTTACCATAATTAAATATATTTGAAAACAAGCAAAAAGGAAGCTCTTGGAAGCAGAAAAAAGTCAACTAGCTTCAAAAGTTCAGAAAGATCCATTCAATTTAGTTTGACTTCCATTTGAATGCAGTCCCTAGCAGGTTTATTTCTAGTGGTGGTCACTGTCGTTTTCTCTCTCTGGTTACACTGCCTCTAGATCTCTCCAGTCAACTTTCCCAATAACATAACAATACTTTCACGTGAAGCCCCGTGAGGGTACTGACAAGACAGGCAGAGGCAGATCTTGGCCTGAGGGGCTCATAAACTGACGCAGACAGATGCTTGCTTACGGAACGTGATCCTGTTCAGATAAAATAGGATGCCATTTGAAATCTAGCCTCTAATTCCAGTTTGTTTGTTTTTTTTTAAGACGAATGTTATGGTTTTATTTATAGCTTATTTCTCAGCTCCAGCACCTTTCCCATCCAAGTCAAAACTAGTTCTTTTTCACATCCAAAGTGTGTGGGAATGGTAAGTGACACTGGCTCATCGCCCGGTTCCTATGACAGAAACACAGTGGAAGTGTGTTACGCTAGCTTCTGTTCAATAATATAAAGAAATGTCTGGTTTAATTTGGTTTTATTGTGGTAAAATATACATAGCATAAAATTTACCATGTTAACCATTTAAAAATATGTAGCTCGGTGACATTAGCATATTCTTGTTGTACAACCATCACCACTATCCATCTCCAGAGCTTCTTCCTCATCCCTGTGGTGAGACTCTGTCCTCATGAAGCAATAAGTCCCCATTTCTCTCAGAACCCCAGCCCCTGGTCCAGTTTAATTTTTTAATTTATGGCCAGTGTTCAATGAACACACAGCCCTGGAAGACTTATCAAATACACGATCTCGCTGATGCTTGTTTCTCTTTTTGAAAATAATTCTTTATAATGCCCCTGAAATTGTGTTAGATTTCCCTCCCTATTTTGGAGAGCAGGAAACCAGGCCTAGCAAGCTGACATCACTACCCTTAATTGTGTACAATTCTTACCTGGCTTTTCCTTCTTTCCCAGGCAAATTAGCTGCCTTCCAAGACTCAGAGAACTGAGGCACATTTCATGGCCTCTGTGGCTGGCTCAAGCACTTGCCTAGAATTTCTGGGATGCCAGTGCCCTGCAGGCATCCCGTCGTCAGTGCTTATTCTGCCGGCGCCACTGTGGTTGATTCTGGGCCTGGGTTATGACAAGGAAGCTGCTGCCCCTCCTGAGGTCTTCCACCACGAGGAGGCGAGATCTCTAGCTGCGACAAGTTCTTAGCCTAAGTTCCAGGTTTGACTCTCTCCTAATAGTTGTTCCACTTTGAGATGACTTACTCTTCCTGGATCTCAGCTTCCTCATGTCAAGGAGCCTCAGTTTCCTCAATGTGCAACGAGGATGATGACATATCTGACATTTCCAATGCGATACCTCATAGGCACCTCTAATTCGACAGAATGAAATGACGCTCATTTCTTCGTCCCAAATTCCTTTCTTCTGCAGCCCTCCTCGGCATGATAACACAACCTCGCCTGATAGTGTAGGACAGAAACCTGGGAGGAATCCTTCATTTCCTTCCCTGCTCATCAGGAAGCCCTAACGATCACACGTCTGACTCTCATTATGCTCTGCACAGAGCACTGCTCTCCAACTTCACAGCCATCAGGAAAGACTAGGGGAATAACCTCCCAACCTGTCTACTTGCTTCCATTCTTGGTTCTCCTCCAACCCATCATTAATAATCAGAATCAGGATAAGAATACTTCTAGAGTGCCGTCTATGCTGACCACTGTTCTAAGTGCATTATGTGTATTACCTCATTTAATCCGTACACTACAAGTAGACGAATCCCCTACCTAAGACAAATCTGTGGCTTCCCAATGTTTGAAGAATCACCTACCTCCCTATGTTGCTCTGCCAGATTCTGAGTGATCTGACCTCCCCTCCTCACTCTTTCTCCTCTGTTCAGGCCAACCACACTACCTTCCTTTCATTATTCAAACATGTTCTCAAGTCTCTGCAGTTCCTCTCCCTTCTTTTGTATGTCCCAACCCTTGGCAGGACTAGGTGGCTCCCATGCTCTAGGTCTTAGAGCACAAAATACCTGCTTGGAGAGGTCTTTTCAGGCTTCCTTATCCTGTTCATAGGCCAAGAATTCTTTATCACAATATCCAGTTTATTATCTGAGCAATTTATCAGAGTTCGTACTGATTTTGTTTCTTTGTTTGGTTGTCTCTGTGTGGTCGTTCCCACTGGGCTGGGCTGTGAGCTCTGTGAGGGCAGATGCTTGATCAGTGTTGTTCCTCGATCTCGCCAGCACCCAGCAGAGTGCCTGGAACCCGGGGGGCCAAGAGAGGGGGTCGGTGCTTGTGGGTAGAGTGAGTGGTTGAAAGGATATATCTCAGGTAACACAAAGACTTTGACCTTGTGAGTTTGTTGAGGCACTGAAGTACATGAGATAAGGTATCTGTTGCACGTTATGAGTCAGTCTCCAACTCAGGTATCTGAGAACAGTAACTCTTCTTTCTATACTTTATCATTACCTGTAAATTTTGAGTCTGAGGTTCCCTTCACCTGGACAAACAGACACCCTCACCTTAGTCTTCCTCTTTCAGATCCCTCCCAGGGGACCCGTGTAAGTGCCAAAGTTGGGGGAGGTGTAGGCAATAAGGTTACCACTGAGAGCTGAGAGCTGGGTCTAAACCACCCCACTGGGTGTCTTTGATGCTTCCAGGCCTCACTCAGGTAAGGGACCCTTGGGAGGCTCCTGGGGTCTGCTTTGCCTTGGTAGACAAGGAGCCATTCTTCTCTGGATCCTACCACCTTCCGTGTGGCATTGCCAGGAGAGGCCCACAGATCTCTCTCTCTTCCCTCCCATCCCCTAAGCTAGGGAACTCCTCCTCTCATCTAGGCACCTGGGGAAGGAACCCAGCTGCAGCCCCTGTTTCTGGCCGAGATCCCATCTATAGTCTTGAACTCCTAAGGTCTCCTTAAATTTCTGCAAGATCATGGTCAGAGATATTTTTATGCTGCCTCCATTTCCCTTTCCCTGAGGCGATGAGTACAGAAAGGAAAGGAAAAATACTAGAGAAAAAACATGTAATGTTATACCTTATAAAATATCCAGCCACATTCATAAAGCAGCAATCATTTAACAAAAATTAACTCCTTACCTTTGTCACATTCTTTCCTCCTTCAGAGATTCTCAGATTATCCGTCGAGGAACATTAAGGCCGACCATGGTGAAATAACGTCTTCCTTGACCAACTGTCTTAGTCAGCTTGGGCAGCCACAACCCGTCTGTAGGCTGTGTGCATGGCTTAAACAACCCAAAGCAACTCCCAAAGGCCCCATATCCAAATACCATCATCACACAGAGTTTCAACATATAAATTTTGGGGGTTCACAAACACTCTGTCCATCACACCAGTTTATCTGTTCCCTCAGGGCCCCTACCCTGGTGAGGTGTGTAAAGTTCTTTTTTTTTTTTTTTTAAAGATTTTATTTTATTTTGAGAGACAGAATGAGATAGAGAGAGAGAGAGCATGAGAGGGGGGAGGGTCAGAGGGAGAAGCAGACTCCCTGCCGAGCAGGGAGCCCGATGCGGGACTCGATCCCGGGACTCCAGGATCATGACCTGAGCCGAAGGCAGTCGCTTAACCAACTGAGCCACCCAGGCGCCCGGTGTGTAAAGTTCTTTTCCCCTTTAGTAGGTTCCATACACAGGCGTCCGGGGGACTTACCCAAACTCACCTCCACCCTCTCTACTTCCCATAGCCATTGAGTTTGAGGCATTCATAGCCACAAGTTGGAATGGTTTGTGTTTATCCACACTATCAGACTTCATTTCCCATCCCCTGTTGTGCTCTGACTTCCAGATGCCTTTGTCAGGGCTGTGTGTGAAGCAGGCCTTCTACAATGACTGCCTGAAAAGGCCAAAGTCAAGGGCAATGCCTACTAAGTGTTTGGAGAGAGAATTCAGAGACTATCTTTGTTTCCCATAGCTCTCTTCTCCTGGTCCTGCCTTACTGCGATTTTTTTTTTTTAACTCTTCTCTACTGAAAAGTTTTAATAAATGCAAAAGTAGTCAGAATAATAAAATTAATGCCCATGGATCTGTCAGCCAGAGCCACAGCCATCACCCTAAACCAATCTTATTTCCTCTACATGCTCATCCTTCCCCTCATCCTAAATTATTTAGAAACAAAGCCCAGATGTTATATCATTTCTTCTGTAAATATTTCATTATGCATTCTTAAAAGATAAGGGCTTTTTAAAGTCACTCCTTAATATCAATTATTAAATATCTTATTATCAATTATTATTTATCAATTATTGTCTCATACTTATTATATATACTTTTATAGGTTTTTATTTGAATTTATTCCAATAAATTTCACATATTTTCATTGTTTGATATATCTGACAAGTATTTATAGGTTTCCTTGTTTTTTTTTCTTGAAACCTTCCTTTTAAGAAACTGTATCATTTGTCCCATCAAATTTCCCACACTCTGAATTTTTCTGATTGTATCTCTGTGGTGTAGACAGCATGTTTTTCCCTTCTTTGCATTTCCTATAAATCACAGAAACTTGATCAGATTCAAGTTCTATTCTTTTGATAAGAGCACATCCTAGATCGTGTTCTGCTCTAGGTTTTCTAGACTAGGAATATTCAACAGAACTTTCTGATGATGGGAATATCCTATATTTGTGTTGTAGAATTATGGTAGCCACCAGTCACATGTGCCTATTGAGCCCTTGAAATGTGGCTAGTGCAACCAAGGAACTGATTTTTACATTGTATTTAATTTATAATTAAAAAAATCAAAATTTAAAGCCCTGCATGTGGCTGGTGGCTGCCAGATTGAACAGCACAGTTCTAGAGTTTCCAAAGGCACTGTTGGTTTGGTGAACAAAACATGGCCAGTGGGGCTGGAGTTAGGCTTGTGACAGACTATCTTTTCAAAATAAACAAGCCAGTAACTGCCTTCTCTGTGTTATGTAGTCAGAGGTTGCATCCTTCAGTTCCTAGAAGGACAAGAGTTGGGATTCCATCACTTTTTTTGGTACAGATGGGAACTCAATCCTGTGTGCATCTCTTACAGGCTGGGATGTGGGCACTGGCTTCCTCTACCACTTGATCTATATATGTTCTCAATGACCTTAACCCCCAAGGATCTTCAAGAAATATATACCGATCATGCATAATTCTCATGGATGTCTTCTGTTCAGAAGAACCTTTCAAATATATTTGGTTTTAATTTTTCAAATGTGTATCAACTTCTTGGAGAAGCATCGTACCACAGAGTGAAAGTGAAGAGACGTAGGATGTTATCTGACTGAAGACACCATCACTGGAAGACCAGTGATACCAAGGGATCTGCTGCTCCTGGTCTGACATGAGACTTTCTTTCAGGTGACTTTGGTCCTGTGAAACACACGGAGGCAATCATTAGCACTACTAACACCCACTTCATTTTTCATTCCAAGCACATGAAAGGCTAAGTCTCCTGTCCCTCTCTGTGCTTGGGTGGAGTCTTCTGATCAGCTCTGGCCAAAGGGTTGTGAGTGAAATGATAGGTGTTGAAAGCTAGACCACTTCCTTGTTGGGCTCACCTCCATGCTTCCTTCTTTTCTCAGAGACAAAGCCTCCTGCAGGTTGGGCTCTTGAGTGAGGACGACAAAAAGAGAGCATGTTCCATGGGAAGGACATGTAACATGACTGAGAAATCAGCCTTTGTTGCTTTTAGCTACTGATATTTTAAAAGTGTTTGTGACCACAGTATAATGTAATTCATTCTAATTAATTCATCTCTTTTAAACCTAGAATGAGAACAAGTCAATGTAGTGTGAAGAGACGGCATACCCAGATTACAGTCTGTTTAGGTAAAAAAAAAAAAAAAAAAAAAAAAGAGGGACTTCTCAAAGCTAGAAACTGGGTTTTCTGAAGATTGAGTCTGTAGAGTGGGATCTGCTCTTCTCTCCGTAGGACTCCACTGTCCCCCCAGAGTCTTCATCATGGATATTCATTGCATAAAATAAGGATGAGAGGCAATGACAATTGTGCAGTAGAGCTGATGAGCCATGTAAAGGGGTCAGGAGCATCTTAGATTTGAGTGAAAATCAGTTTAACTGTATCTATTTATTTTTGTGATTATTTAATAATGCTCACTAAACTAGACAGTAATATTCATGATAACAAGGATCAAATCAATTTGCTTATCACGGAGTCCCTAAATAGCTATTAATGAATGAATAAATATATGTAAATGTGTATCAGTAAGCATTCCTTAAGTGTTGTAGTGGGTGTGGAGCAGCTCTCTATGTCAAGGGCATAGAGGTGGGGGTGGGGAGGAAGGAAGGGGATGTAGGGCTGGTGGGGAGTGGGGGGGGGGGGGGGGGGGGGGCAGGGAGATTGGGGTGTGATCCACAAGCCAAAGCAAGCAGATTTCTTGCCTCAGAGCTCAGAAGAGAGAAACCTGCACACTTGAAGTCTACAGATAGGAGGAATGTTTGCAAGTATACCACCATAAAGCCAAATACAAAATCATGTTTCAGTGACATAAAAAATAATACATAAGCATTATATATTGGCCATGACTCAAGACTAGGTGCCAGCTAAAAACAATACAACTGCATGTCTTGTTTTAGCTTTGGCCAATGTAAAATCCATATACATTTGTCTTCATTTTGAAAGATGTCAGCACTAATTTAGCTAATTGTCTATTAGAGCAATGAGAAGTAGGTGATTATTTTAAAGGCATTTTAAGTAGCTCTTAAAGCAAGTATTGATAGTAATTCATCAGGAAAAAGCCATATTCATTTATATGTAAATGGAAAGAATTAAGTTTCAGACCGAATGTTGCTCTTCATTTTTATTCATTTGCAAAGTCCTTGGGGTTGTGCTTGGTTTGTAACATCAGCCTTCTTCAGGTCATGGGATGGGCTGATCCTTTAACACTGTCTGAGGATTTTTTCAAGCAATACTGAATGCATCATTGACAGGTATGTAATTGAGATGTATTGTTGATATTGTAAGTAATTTTAATTCCAAAGTATGTCTCAGATGGTGGAGTTTGGATAAATGTTTATAGAATTCTTACTGTATCTTTAGAGATAGAAAATATATATAAGAATTGGTCTTTGCCTCATGAGGATGCAATGAATGAGATAAGTCCAACAGAGATGGGATGATTTTTTTACCATTTAGCATAATGCAAATTATATACCATATTATAAGATAAAAAGCTATAGAAGTTATAGAAATACATAGAAGAGAGACATGAGTAAGCTGATTTAATCAGAGAAGGCTTCATGTGGACTTTCACAGCTTGAGTTGGGTATGGCACCCTAAGGACAAAGGGGAGGGCAAACTAGATGGGGGATTGTGAGAATAATAATGAGGGAAGAAGAACACATGGTGTGTGTCTCATTAAGATTAGGGAGTGTGTGGTTGGGAGACCTGGGAAATATGGTAGGATGCATAGGGTAGGGCAAGACTGCAGAGAAACTTTCAAAATCACTTTAAAAGAGATTTGCTGGAGATAATGGAAAGCTATGAGAGTGTGTGTATTGGTTCAGATGGTTTGGGATGCATGTAATAGAAAACTTGATTCTACTCAATTCTACTTAAAAAGAGAAAAGTAGAAGAGGTTCTATTTCCACTGTAATAGACAGTTGGCTAAATTAGCACTGACATCTTTCAAAATGAAGACAAATGTATATGGATTTTACATAGGCCAAAGCTAAAACAAGACATGCAGTTGTATTGTTTTTAGCTGGCACCTAGCCTTGAGTCATATGCAATATGACTTCATTTAGAACTTTGGATGTAGGGCCAGGGTTGACCCTTTTCCTTCTGCTGTTCTCTGATGGCTTGTTCTGAGGCTGGCTCTCTTCATGGTCACAAGATGACTGCTAAAGTTCCAGACATCACACCCAAACTTAACAATATCCACATGACAAGGATAGGGCATCTCACCTGAGTGGCTTCCCCCTTTCCCCTTTAATCAAAGGAGTAAACCTTTCCCCAGATGCTCCTTAGACCTTTCTTCCTATCCATTGGCCAGAACTGCATCACATGCGCATGACTAAATCAGTTGCTGGCAGAAGAAGTGCAACATGAGGGGAAATGTGAGCGAAGAAAACTGAGGTAGAAAATAACCGTAGTCACACCAGTTGTGGTGAAAATATCTTACACACACAGGTAACGTTGAAGGTGAGATCTCTCTTTTTCCTGACTTTGGAAAGGAGCCCAGCCAAGTGAGTGGCCTGGGAGCTTAAGCTTCAATGGCTTCATGGTAAGTGGTGTGTCTACCTCTGCCTTCCGGGAAGACAACCATCAGCGTCTGCTGTCATGATGTAAGAAGAGTCGGAAATCTTCAGGAGCAGAGAAGTGAGAGCCTGGAAGCAGGGATTGGAGGAACGAAGCCAAAGCTGGTTTCCAGGAGGACCTAGATTCAGGAGTGGTAGAATTAATGATGCATCCTAGACGATCAAGGCTGGACCAGCAGGGAGATGGGCATTACCGATGGGGACAAAGAGTATGGAAGGGTGGCATTGTCATACTTATAATGGGCACAGTGTGACTTCATGAAGGCGGTCAGGAGTGTCTGAGATCTGAGGTAGCTGAGCCCTCTGCAGATGTTGGGTTATTTTTTAGAGTGTGGCAGAACTGGAAGGGAACTGGGTTTTTCTGATTCCTGTTTTTCTCTTTACCCCAGGCTGCTACCCAAGTAAAACCTTTACCTCACACTACACATTCCAAGCTGGAAGAAGGCATTCGTTCTTGCCTGGGGAGAGCCTTCCTGGGAGGTGGCTCATCAAGTCCTCGTAGTGGGTGGCTGCTCTTATTGATGGTCTTATCAGTTGTAGGGAATCTGTGCTGGGTGTTAAGAACATCCCTAAAACAGGGGAGGGAGAAACCTATTGTATTAAATCTTTCTTTCTCCTTTCAGTTTTCTCCATCCTGCCTCCCACAGACACCTGGTATTGGTGCCAAAATATGCATTTTAGTGCCTTTAAGCAAAACTAGTTCTTCTGCCAGGGAGAACTCTGACACTACCCTTTCTGTTTTTCTACCTTTAAAAAACCTTCTTCAAATGTTCACCACACAAAGGTTGAAGCATTTCAGTCACTGAAGCAGTTCAGCGGTGCTTGTGGTTGCTGTTTCTTAAAAGGGACATTCATTCATTCATTCATTCAACAGATACTTCGCAAATATTGCAGTGTGACAGACATTGGGCCTGACACAAGAGCAAACGCAGTCAAGTTCCTGCCATCATAGAGACTCTCATCAAATAAATCACAAACAAATGTAAAATTGCAACAATCACTTAAATGAAAGGCATGTACTTGGCTGATGTTCAGCCACTAGCAAATATACCCCTGTGTCCATCTTAAGATATTTAAATGCATCCACATGGACATTTCCTCAGATGGCCACCATCCTTTCCTTCCCTCTGCGTATACTGATGCTTTTTCACCCATCAAAAGGGGAAGTCTTTTCTCTTCCCTAAATTAGGCTAGTCTTGGAACTTGCTTTGACCAGGAGAATGCTTGGAAGGGATGCTATGAGGCTTTTGAGCCAAGGCCTTAACAGAACTGATGGCTTTTGCTTCTACCCTTTCGACGTTATCTGCCACAGAAGAAGCCCGATATCCTGAGACCACAGTGCTGTGAGGAAACCAAGCTAGCAGTGCGGAGAGGCCACATGGAGAGAACGATGTTCAGCCAGGTCCCAGCTCTTCAGCCTTCCCAGCTAAGACATCAAATGTGATTGAAGAAGTCATCTCATCTTGGGCATTCTTACCCCAGTGAATACCACAAGGAGCAGGAAAACCACCCAGAGGAAACTAGCCTGGATTGCAAAATAAGAATAATGGTTGTGTTAAGTTATTAAGTTTTGGGGAGGTTTGTTATACAACAATAGATCATTAAAACATTAGTAGAGCTGCTGCCTTGAGCCCCTTGAGTGCCCCCTCCCCTGTGGCCCAGGCCCCTCAGATCTGTCTCCAGCACCTCCAGGACTGCTCCCCACCACGAGTTAGCACTCAACGGTCAATTCCTGGCACAACAGGAAACTTCCAGTTTCTTGTTCCAGAGTCCATTCTGATGGGGTCTATGTTCTATTGACTGATGTCTGCACAGTACCAGTAAGTCAATGATTTGATTACCATCACTGGGGATAGGGTGGCATAGCATCGTGCAGTGGTGGTCTCTGACCTATTCCGAAAGGCCAGAGAAGGATTTCTCGTGGAAGTGACACTTGAGCTGAGATCTGAAATGTGTGAAATTGTTCCTTCGGGGAGGAGGGGGAGGAGTCCTGACCATAGGAAGGGATGTAAGAGAGCTCTGTGGTGGGACAGGAGACAGCAGAAAGAGGCACTAGAAGAAGGTCAGTGTGACTGGTGTTCATAGTGCGAGAGGGATGTGAGGGGTCTGGACCTTGTAACTCTCCTCCCAAACTACAGCTGATTAAACTAAAGAGTTCCCCTCTCTAGGCTGGCCAATGACCAAGGAAGAGTGCTGCATGCTGCAAGGTGACCAACCAACCCAATCAGATTCTCTCCTTCAGAGAGGTGACTAGGCAACCCAATCAGATCCTCTCTTTCAGAGAGTTCAAATCAGATGGACCAAGGGAGTCCATTGGTTAAGAGCAGAACTGTAGCTGAACCACCGTAGGTGGCCCTTGGCTGAGGCAATGGACACCTCTTCCTGACTGAGGACTGATTTCTAGAATTGCTATTGAGCAGAGGCAGCAGGTGGTGGCCTGCAGGCCAGCTGGCATGGACAGTGCACCTTTTTAAAAAAATTTTTTCTGTCCGTCTACACAGGGTTGCCAGAACAATGCTCTTAGTAAATTAGTTGTTAACATTGACATAGCAAAAGTTTTCAAATAGAAAGCTCTCAAACATTTGGGATTTTTTTGAGTATTTCTGCCACGTCTATAGTGGAAATATTAGATGGAAGTGAAGAGCAGCTCGTTGCATTAGTTGGAGGATGGTGTAGTGCACATGAGTTTATAACAGTTTCCACTGCTCGCTGGGGTGATATCTCAACACTTGAGGTCAGTGTCAGTCACCATATATCATCCTACACAGGCCCTGTGGCACATATTCACATCACCACCACTGCCCACCCCCCCCCCCCCTAGTGGCACTGAACGTTGCAATCTCTGGTTGCCACAAGCCAGCTGCCATTGTAAACCTAAGACCCTTGATGTCTTCCTGGTTGTGTGTGAGGTAAGACTGCCAGATTTAGCAGACATAAAAACAAAACAGTAACAACAACAACCAACAGCAAAACAAAATAAAACCAGACACCCAATTAAATTTGAACTTCAGATAAGCCACAAGTGATTTTTTTAGCATAAGCGTGTCTCCCTGTTGTATTTTCTCTGGCAACCCTATGAGGGAGGCCAAACTGCATGACGGCTGAGACTAACGATGTCTTGGCCTCTGTGTTCCCCGACGCATGCCCCCATCCACTGGGGCAACCTTGAGTGAGGCTCTGCTTCTTGCACTGGAAGTACCACCCAGCACAGGGACCAGCGAGCAGCCTGTTCCCAGTAGGTTGATGTGGACGAGTGGTGAGAGCAGTGCTTGGAAGATGGTATGGGAACAACCGGGGAGGGTCCCGGCTTGGAAGGGAGGGGGACTCCATGGCAGCAGTGTTTCAAGAAGATGCAGCTGATAGTGTCCTCCTGACAGAGCGGAAGAGAGTACTCCTGCCGGTGGAGGGTGGGGTACTAGCCAAAGGCTGTGGTGACACTGAAGTTGGAAGTCACAAGAGTGTCTGTTGGAACGCTGAGGCTGTAAAGGAAAACTGCTTCTCTGCTCACAACACTTCTGACACCAAATGTGCAGGTTTTCCACACCGAGCAATTCTCTGGTTCTCTGTCTGCCAACTGGGTGTCATACAATTTTTTTTAAAGATTTATTTATTTGAGAGAGAGAGAGAGATAGAGCATGAGAAGGAGAGACAGAGGGAGAGGAAGAGAACCTCAAGCAGACTCTGTACTCAGCATGGATTCATGTGGGGCTTGATCCCCCAACCCTGAGATCATGACCTGAGCTGAAACCAAAAGTCAGATGTTTAACCAACTGCACCACCCAACGCCCCAGGATGTCCTACAATTTAATTCAGTTCTGACACTAATCCACAAGACTGTCCCCTTCAAACACTAATTTGCAAGCAGTGGGTCCCCCGGTTACCCCCACTTCTCTGCCTTGGCTACAAATTGAGGGTACCCTGACCCCCTGCTTAAGTTTGATACTTTGCTATAACAGGTCACATAACTCAGGAAAATACTTTACTATTACCAGTTTACTTTAAAGGATATTATAAAGGATACAAATGAATGGCCACATGAAAATAGGGTGAGGTCTGGAAGCATCCCAAATGCGGGAACTTCTGTCCCTGGGATGCATGACCCTCTCAGCACATGAGTCCATTCACCAACCTGGAAGCTCTCTAAATCTTTTGTTTGGGTTTTTAAGGAGGTTCCATTACATAGACATGGTTGATTAAAACATTGGCCATTGATGGTTAACGCAATCCCCAGCTCTTTTCCCCTCCCCTGAGGTTGGAGGTGGTGGGACTAACGTTCTAACCCATTTTTCACAAGCATCACTTATCTGGCAACACTCCCCCCTCCCATCTTCCAAGAGTCAGCTCATTACCATAAACTCAGGTATGGTTGAAAGGGGCTAATTATGAATAACAAAAATGCTCCTCTTGCCCCATCACTCAGGTAATTCTAAGAGTTTTAAGAGCTTTGTGCCTGGAATCAGGGAACCAGGGACAAAGACCATATATCACAATATCACGGCTGGAATGGAGAGGAGATGATGGGTGACTGGTTTTGAAGGAAGAATCAAGAGTCTTTGGTGACGGTGTGGATGGCAGGAGAGAGTGGGGGCAGGAGGGATCAAATATGTTGGTGGCACTTCTGTGGTTTATCAGATAATGGCACCACTGCCTGGAGTTTTATTTCCAAGGAAGTTGGGAGGAGGAGCTGCTCTGAAGAAAAGAGCAATACCTTTCTAGATGTATTGATTTTGAGGTACAGTCAAATGAAAAAGTCCGGTGAGTGGTTGAAAATTCCATTAAGTTACAAAAGCAACTAATATTGAATCTGTGTTTACTATGTGTTTCCTGTTCTAAGAACTTTGCACACATTAATTTCTTAAATCCTCACAAAAATTCCATGAAAGAGATCTTACTATTATTATTTCCACTTTATAGATTAGGAAACTGAATAACAGAGAAGTTTAGCAACTGGTCTAAAGTCACAGAGTAGCAATATTCCACCCCAGCTGTCTCTTAATGCTTTTGCCACACTTCCTCTCACCTGAGACCCAGGGAGTTGCTCCTCTGCTCCCCTTTTAGTTTACCAAATCAGTCTAGAGCTGAGAAAAAAGTTTTATTTGTCAGTATCCTATTACTTAATGAAAATTTTCCCTTTAGGGGAAATACACAATTAAAACCAGACATCTAAAATTAAATTGTATTTGAATATAAAAAGAATTGAGGTGGGTTCTGGCCATGAGGTGCAGTTATTTTGTAGCTTCTCATTAGGATGTTTTAATTTTACCATTGCCATCTTGGTATTCAATTTTAGTGGAGAAAAAGTAGTGAGATGAAGCATGAATAATAATTTTGAGGAGCCTCTTAAACACGATTAAAGTTATTAGCAATAATATATTAATTAAATAATTAATACTAGCTTTATAATGTGAATCCACAGCAATTTTGTTACAAGGGTTTCTGAAAATAAGCTACTAGCAGGGATTTCAGTTTACTTCATCTTTAAAAATATGTTTATTTTGTTCTGTGTGGAACAGTAACGCATTTTCATCAATCACTTGAGCTGAAGGCATGCATTCTTGCCGGACTGAAAATTGTTATTTTGTCTTTTTGAAGAGGATTGTTGGACCCATGTACTCAGATTCATAACTGGCATTGCTCCCTTGTCTTGGAAACAGTTTGAAAGAGAACATTGCATTCCTGAAGTCAGAAACTGATTCCTGATTTCAGCCTTCATCCACATAAGGTCTCCTGGAAGAGGTGAATTTGAGAGATGGGAAATTGTGTCCGTGGAGACGTCAAGGGGTCATCACCAGGGTAGCAGATTTAGGACACAGGTGGATGGGATAATTGCCACCTCTTCCTGCTGAGCCAGCAACTGTGTTTCCAACTTCACAAACAGAAGGGGGATCCAGGGAAGAAAAATGTCTTTGCTCTTATGCATCTTTTGGCCTGTTGTTGACTCTGCCACAGGCCATTTGGGATGTGAGAGTGGCCTCGGTGTGTGTGCAGCCTGGCTCTTTTTAACACTGTGTACTTCTCATGCTGATAGAGCCATAAGTAAACCTGGAAAAAGTAACAGCCTGGAGAACTCAATTTGGGACTGTAGTACAGTGACATTGAACAATGGGATGTTCCCAGCTCTCCCAAGTAATGCACTGCTGACACTGACCGAACATGTTTGTCAATGGTAGGGCTGGAGTAGTTTGGGGTGGACTGAAGGCAAAGGCTCTCAGTGCCCTCCAAGATGCTGGTGGACTCAGGGCAGTGGGATATTGAATCACTGTAGGGCAACTGACTTGTTAATTCCATAGGAAAATTGGCAAAACCTTTGTGAACCTGTGCGAATCAGATACATGGGCTTGAAGTAGATGAAATCAGTCCACGTAACTTGGCCCAGCATGAAAGCTATGGGAATGAAAATGCTGGGGAGAATACTATGGCAGCTTTGCTGAAGCAAGGGTTTGTGTGTGTGTGCATGTGTGTGTGTAAGAACCTAAGAACCTGTATCCCAAATTGTTATGCGACTTCCACTACTTATATCAGAATCCCTTTTCCTTTCTACTGAATGGCATTCTTAGCCCCCAGCACCCTCCCATTTCCTCTCATTCCTGAATATCCAGAGGGATTTCAACTTGATGCTTTTACCCTATTTGGACACATGATTTTTTTGAAAACCAAGGAGAAGGCAAGGAAATCTTCTTGCAGATTGATTTGGACACTTGATTAAAATGAATCTTATAGTTAAGAGTATTGATAGCTCAAATTCTTTCAGAAGGTAGAAAATCAGCTCATTTTGAGCAAGCTCTCCTGCTGGCCATTTGGAATAAAGTTAAAGCACCTTTTGAATAGGTCATCCAAATGTATTTTTCTCTTGTAAGTAGGTTTAAGTAGGAACAGATTGCCATTTCCTTGACTTCAATATAGGCTGTTGCTTGCCTGAAATTAAGACACAAAATGAGGTGTGTGTGAGTACGTGTGGGCATATGGAACCAGTTTTCCTCTCAATGACGAACACATGAGTGGATCCCATGCTTCCTCCCTGGTTGTGCAGCTCCAAGCACACAGACAATGAGGCAAGTCCAAAGCTGTGTTACTTGGCCTTGAATGAAATTCTCCTGCAGACATCTCTAATTTCTGTTCTAGCAATGGTTTAAGAATTAAGATGAAGCAGGAAGTACACCTCTTCAGAAATGAAAGGTCTAAGTCAAGCTTCGAATTTGGGAAAACTCTGCCAACCTTAATTACTTACTTGACTTAAATTCAACTGTTCACATCCCAGGGGTTTTTGCTGACTGTGTGTTGTATCCTCAGCAGCACGAATGCAACAAAGATCAATATTTTATTTTAAAAAAATCATTTGCTTTTATTTTTCCAGATGAGAATGAGAGGAGGATGGGAACAGAATAAATCTATTTGCAAGTTCTTTAAATGAAAGTCATTAAGCAATAGATGGTTTATTTTATGTTCAGATTCTAGAAAAAAATCTGGGCCATTTATGTTTATTGTGTTTAGGGATAATCTAAGAAAATAGTGTGAGTAAAATATTTCACTTTTGTCTAATAGTTTTATATGCAAATTTGGTTAAATGATAGAGAAGTCATATAAGGGAAAAATTTTTAAAGTACTAGTGAAAAGGAGAAAAATGTGTATATTGTTAGTAAAGGCTGCTAAACTGGCTTGATAAATAATAAGCTTTAATCACTAAAAAACAAATAGTGAATTTATTTTTAGGTTTGGTAACATGTGTAGGACCATACTAATTACTGTCCAAAGGTACTAGGATGTATCTATTATATTCTTTAATGGACAAGATGAGTTTGTTTTCGTTTTTTTGTTTGGTGTGTGTGTGTGTGTGTGTGTGTGTTTGCCTTTCCCAGTAAGCATAGCCTGGCTGAATAAATGATTATGTCAGGTATCTGTTCTAAGTTATAGAGGCCTCAGTAGCTTCTTGGTGTTTGGTTGTTTTGGGGAGAGTGAGTATTTTTACTTTATATTTTTACACAAAGACAGGAGGGGAAAAATGCTGGAGAAGATGAGTGGGCACACCCTAATCACCTGTGGGGCTTTTTAAAGCCCTGTAAATGGGTTACGTTCTCTCCCTGACAAGATTGTGATATTGCAGAGCCTGTAACACCTTTATGGGACACCCAATTCCCTACTCAACCCTAAATCATGCCTAGAGTCACTGCTGTGACTGGAGGAGTGTGTCTTATCCCTCAGGCATTTTAGGACAGAAAAAGGTTGTGAAAAAATTAATACTCCTGACAGGATTTTAATTTCCAGAAGTAGGGGTGTATTCTGTCACCGAATATCATCTGCCAGTCACACAAGACAATGTTGTGCAACTTTAATTAATTATGTTTATATTTTAATACTCAATCTAGGATGCAAGGTCTTCACAGAGTTTGTTTTGAGCACCGATTGGATGACTTTGCTTAAAGGGCCACTCAGGATTGTTTCAGGCAAGAAATCTTCAAAGTTCTGCTCTTGAACTACAGCAGGAAGAAGAGTATGTAAGCTCAGTTTTGTTTTTTTTTTTTGACTCACTGAAAGATTCTTTTATAGTTTATTTTCATCTAAAAAGTTGTTTGTGCTGGTACCAAATCCCAACAATCATGAGAGAGCTTATGTCTTTCTGTTGGACCCACCAACTTGAATGATGATCTATCAGCTTTGGAGATTTGAACTTCTGAGATTAGAGACAGCTGTGCAGAGAAAGAACCTCCCCCACTCCACGTTCTACCATTCCCACAGAAATAAATATGCTTTTAGTTGAGCCAGCTCAGACACAGAGGAGTCAACACTGGAGCATTTATCTGAAAAGGAAACCCAGGAAAAATTCTGACATATCTTGGAAAGGCCTCTAAAAATCTAGACATGACTGCAGTTCAAAGGCCCATGTTTTCTCCTCCCCCTCGGTCAAGGGCAGGCTCTCTCCTTGGGCTTTAGCTCTCAGTTTTCAATCCTGAGGCTAACTTCTGGCTCTGCCATCAACTACCTGGGTGGAGGGCTGGCCACTCAGTGAGCCTCAGCGTCTTCATCTGTGAAGAAATGACTTTTGGGGGCTGCTGTGGGAAGTAAAGTGGACCGTGAGGATGACCATCTCAGTATAGTGTCAGTCACTAAAGCAAAACTAAATAAAGACCCTACAGAATGTTAGCATCTACATCCTTAGGTACATTCACTGGTAAACGGAGACTGTGAACCTGGAGTGCCAGAAGACATTATACTAGGAATGCTAATTGCTCTTATGAACACTTTATTTTATTTTATTTTTTAGAGAGGGGGGAGGGTCAGAGGGAGAGAGAGAACCCCAAGCTGGGCATGGAGTCCGATGGGGGCTCGATCTCACAACCCTGAGATCATGACCTGAGCCGAAATCAAGAGTATGCTTAACTGAGAGAGCCATTCAAGCACCCCTTTTATGAACATTCTAATATACAAACACAGACATCTTCTGTGAAGGCTTGGGAGTGTGCTAGATTAGGAAGGGTGAACATTTTTGTTTTAAAATAAAAAGGTAAATCCTGGCTAAGAATGCAACTGATCATTGAATGGGTGGTCTGTGAAAACACGGAAGAGAAAGCAGTGTCACAAGAACTGGCAGGTGTTGGATAAGGTAATATATATCCAGTATATATCCAGAATATATCTCCTTCATGTGTTTTTAAAGCCCAAATGGGCATAAGTGGATAAGTAATTATGTCAATAGAATTCAAGATTTCAATTCAAGCCTTTGAAACATGCTTGTAATTTTTTTTCTTTAAGTGAATGTATACATCTACCCATGTATTTAGTTCTGGGAAAGGATCACAGTGGGCTATTAATTTTAAGCTCTGTGAGGATAGGCAGTGTCCCTGGTTCTCAGAACAGCGCCTGTCACTAATGACCAGTTGTTGAATGAATGAGTGAATAAGCAATGAATCAATAAGCAAATACCTAACCACTGCTGCAAAAAACTAGGGAGTCAACAGAATGAGGTTTTCATTGTATTTGTTTGTTTTGTTTTTGGCAACACATATTGCATATTTTAGCTGGGTTTCTTTGGGAGAATTAGGGTGTGTGTGTGTGTGTGTGTGTGTGTGTGTGCGTGCTGCGAACTGTTGTCTGTTCTTATAAAATTGTGTGCATTCTTTGTGGGTGATTGTGTTCTAAAAGACTCAGACCTGATGTGGTGAGGACTTCTGGATGTTTATGGAATTGAGGAGTGTATCGTCCACTTTGTGCAGCAGAAAGATCTGTAGCAACAAATTGGTCTACATGTTGGTGTATGTGAAAATGACCATTCCTTAACATACTGTGGTCAGACAAGTATTATCAGCAATCATTAGGTATTGTTGATCTTCAAGGGAGGAAGCAGTAAGGGAGTGGAGGTCCTCAATGTCAACCCTTATGGGAGAAAGTGCTCTTTGTCATGGGAGGGGAGGCTGGGTCATAGAAAGAGGGCTTTCTCTCTTTCTTTTTCTCTCTCTCTTTGCCTCTCTCTCAGGGCCTTATGGCAAAAGTCTTCACTCCAGAAAGAAAGTGGGAGAGCTGGTCTTCGAGACATGGTGGCAAGCTAGGAGCCAGGAAAGGGGATTCTTGGGACCTGAGTAGGGTAAGTGTGTGGGCTAGATTATTAAATAAATAAACCTGTTAAACAAGGTCATCCATAAGGTACCCATAAGGTACTTCCATGACTACCTGGGCCTTTGGGAAAATGAATTCAACAGATTGTGATCATGTCAGTCCCTTAGTTGGGTCACTGGGTTGGACAAGTATTTAATGATTTTTGAAGTAAAAGGGCCAGTGCCACCTGAGTCTCCTTTTTCATCATAAATATCTCTTCTTGCTGTGAGGGATTCCCACGTTCAAGAGCCTTGATTTCATTGTCTTTCATCTTGTCTGTGTTGCCCTCCTTGTTAAGAGAACAAAATTATGTTTCTCAGATCTTCCCTTTACTTGCTGCACTAAGTTGGCTAATCTGTAGCAGATGATCTAGAAAAGGAAAGCAATAGGATCTGGTATTTATTAATAAGGGATCGATTGTGTGAGGCATTTTGCATATGCTCTTGTATTCATTCCTCATCACAACTGTGACACTTAAGTATTAGTATCCCCATTTCACAGATGTGAAAACCAAGACACAGAACGCTAAGTCTTGCCTAACCTAGGGAATGAGAGCACTGAACCTAGAGTTATTTGGCTCCAGAATCCCTGCAATTTCTTCCATGGCACCTCCCTGTGCTTCACTCCTGGGCATTTTTAAAATGTTCTCTCTGGATAGATATGTAGACATGAGGCAGCATCAGGAGCAGGACAGATGTAGACATGCAGGTGGGATGGGAGAGCAGGAGCCATCTTGGTGAGTCCTCAGCTCCTGCCCTTTTCCTGCTTCTGCTTCCTCCCTCCCTCAACAATCTCCTGCCTCTGAAAGAAGTCACAACAAGGGATTTGTCACTTGAGATCAAACCAGTGATCCATCCAGCTCAGTTTCCTGCCTCTTGAGTTTGGCTGAGTCATGACACTTGAGCAGGAGGCAGAATGCTGGGCAGCCCCAAGGCGAGCAAACAATATTGCACGGTGTCTGTGGGATGAAAACATGCCGGCTGACCCCAGACCCATGTGTGCCCCAAAGCAGCAGATTTAATGAAGAAAGTGGCCAGGTGAGGTCACAGACCAAATTCCAGACATGTTTTGCCCACACCAGCTTGAAGGGTCTCCTTGCATCTCTCTTGTCAGATTTATAGACACATCTGAATCTCATTTTTAAAATTCCAGTCTCTGAGCTTTGATATATTCCTTTCTAGTACTTTTCTGCTTGGCCTGAGAAGCAAAAGGAATACTTGCATCTTCCTTGCAATTAAGATCAACAGGAGAGGGAAATTTAAAATGGTCTTTAAAATTATTTTAATATCATTTTAATGTTGGCATCCTAGGGTGCAGGGAGAGAAATTGTAATTTGTTTTAAAATGTTTTCTTACTTCAAGTGGTATTGGTTTATATCCACTGCCCTGTCTTTCATGTCATCTTTAAATTATTTCCCCACCACTTAAGGAGGCTGACTGCCTCTAAAAGCCATTGAGATCGTATGCCCTAACCAAGGCTAATGGTTTGTCAACAAAGCAGGTCAAAAGGGCCATTTCAGCAGCCGGACTGGCAGATTCGGGGTCAGATACTGGAAGGAACCTGAGTCTCAGGAGGCAGTTGGCCCAGCTCTAAGAGTAACGGTGTAGGGAGTGGAAGAATCTTGAGCCAAGTGCCAAATCAGAGGTGGGGGCACATGTGGGTATTGAAGGACGAGACCCAAAGCCATGGAGATTAAAGATCCATGCCTCAGGTCTCCATGGTAAGCAGGCCAGTGGTTGCCTCCTCCTGTCTGCAGCGGGTCCTCTGTGAGGGATGCCAGGATGGATTGGATACCCTCCAGGATCTCCCTTAGTGGGCATGCCTCACTCAGCCAGGGAACCTGGTACTGATGCTGCCACGGTGCATGGAGTTGAGTCTTGTGTTGTCTTGTCTTGTGTTGTCTTGCCTTGTCTTTTTTTCTTTCTTTCTCTCTCTCTCTCTCTTTCCTTCCTTCCTTCCTTCCTTCCTTCCTTCCTTCCTTCCTTCTTCACTTTTCCCCCACTCCTTTCTTGCCTGGAGTGTAAATTTTGGTGTATTCCTTTCATATCTCTTTTGTGCTCATTTTTCTCTTTATTTGTGAGGTGGAATTAAGTCTGGCCCACAGGAGTTATGGGGCTTTAGGCAAAAGAAGAGCAACAACCCCCTCTTCCTCTTTGCCCCTCTTGCCTTTATCATGAACATAAAAAGTGGATCTCTGGATCTTGCCTGGAACTTTTCTCAGATTACCAGAGTCCCAGTACAGTGGCCAAACTTCAGAGAGATCCTCTGAAGGATTCCATGTTCGAGCCCTTCCGGGCAAGCCCATACCAGGTGCCCAGATTCTCATGGTCAGTGTATCTGGAATGTGGACTGAGCCCAAGGTCAGGCTGGTTGAGAAGACAGCAGATTTGCATTAGGAGTGGTGGTCAAGAGTTCAAGTTGATTACATTGGCATTTTTCTTTGGAAAGTTGCAAAGCACTGACATTAAAATATCCTCCCTGTTAATTAAAGCTTTTAATATAACAGGGGCAGAGGACGTTAATGAGCATCGTGGCAGCCTGGTTGCTGAATTAATGACTAAGTGAAGGAGTCCCAGACTCCAGGCTTATCTGCCATTAGGCATCTCTGAGCTGGCAAGAGGAGCGAACTGACAAGAATCACCGTGGAGATGATTGAGTTTCTCAAGCAGCCTGTGTTATTTTAATTAGACCGGGATATTGAGAACATGGTGCATTGATAAACTGAAGAAATAATGAAGGTTGTTTCTTCTCCCTTCATCTCTTTTCACCCCCTTCAAATGAAGCAATTATTTCCCTGACCTCAGGAACTGCATTTCAAAGAGGTCTGAAGACAGGCTGAGGCCTGCTGCTCTGGTGAATTCTGTGGTGCCCAATTACTGACCTCAGGAGTCAGCATTCCGAAGATTAGAGTCACGGGGAATTTGCTTCACAGACTCACTGCTAATAATATACCTTCCGTGCAGACACCATTAACCTGCCTTTTCCAGTTAGCCAGTAAGGTATGTCTAGGGGCAAAATTGTTATCAGCTCTCAGGGGGTCAGCCCCTGGCTCTAATTAGAAACAGAGGCACCTGCAGGGGAATGTAATAAAAGCAGTCAGCGAGTAAATGCTGACAGTGAAGGAAGGCAAGGTGAGAAGTTGTTCTACCTGCTGGAACCCACAGGAACAACGCACCTCTGGTGCCGAAAGAATGGCTGGTTCTTCAGTGTCTCCAGCCTCATAAAACGAGCTCTGACTTTCCCTGCAAATTTCAGTCCCATAAGCTGGGCAGGGGATACTGTTGATACCGACTTTATTTAGATGCTACTGAGGACACAGTGGATTCCTCCCCTTGCCCCCAAACCTGGAGACCTCCATCATTTAGCTGGATTAAGTGAACATTTGCTGAGAGGTGCTGTGGCTGGACACTGAGCTTGGGGTGGGTAGCAGGCCCTTGCAGAGGGTTGCCTGAGAGAACTGAACCCAAATGCCCAGGGTATGCATAGCATGTGAGGAATGAACTCGTCTCCTATGCAACGTGCGGTCTACGGAGGATTGGGAACACACTGACTCATTTTCCGTAGGGCTGAATTCCTCAGGTAACATCCCTGTTGGAGGCCAGATCACGGGCACAGTGCTGTTCTTCCGCCAGCATGGTGTAGCCGGGAGGACTGGCAGCTGGCCCAGCAATAATGGGGAGTGTGCGTGGGGCAAAGATGGGAGGGGGTGCGTGCTGTGGGAGCACGTGGAGGAAGAGCTACCTCGCTCAGGGAGGGTAGGAGGGCGAAGGAAAGCCTCTGTAAGCTCCCATCTGAAGGGACGGCAGGAGATGGTCAGCAGAGGGGGAAAGAAATATCCGGGCAGGGGGACATGTGATGGCACGAGTGAAGGGAGACAGAATGGGTTCTTCCAGGTGGACATTTGGGGCCTCCTTGGTAAGTGACACATAGTCTACTTACATGACACATGGTAGGAGCTCAGTTGATACTTGGGTAAATCAATGTAGAAGGGAACGAACTGTCATTGGAGAAACTGTGGCTGTGGGAAGTGAAAGGGAGGGTGGTGAGGGTGGGGAGGGGGGGGGGGGTGGGGGGCGGGTCTGGAGAAGTCAATAGGAGCCTCCTCAGTCACCTGCAGCAATTTGGGCTTTATCCCAAAGGCACTCAGGGGCGGCTAAAGGCAGTGAATCTGATTATGTAGCTTCTTTGTCATGTGTTGGAAGTATGGGGAGATATAAAAGTGCACTTCTTCACTGGAAAGCAGGTCTTGCCATTAGCTGGTAACAGATACGCCCTGAGTTCCGGCTGGTGAACCATGCCGAGTCCCCGTCTGATGGGCATCCCAAAGTTCTCCTCTCTCTCAGGGTTTTCTGTGTTCCTCCCTCTTCTCTTTCTATCCCTTAGCTTTTCTTACCCCTCTGCCCTTCTCCCAGGGCCCTGGCTCCACCTGGAGTGGAAAAGCCAGAACCTCAGGTCCTGTGGTTTGGGAGAAAGCCCCAGTTCTTTACATTCTATAGCAAAGCAGTTCCAAGGCAACCCTCTTTCTTCCCATAGTGTAACTCTGCTGTGTCATTTAGCTTTGTATGATTCTATCCCTGTTCTCTCTCCACTTACCACCTTTCCAAATGTCCCAAGTAGGTAATGGCATTGTATCAGGGCAGCGGAATTAGCCAGAACTCTTCTCAAAGCTGTCACTAATGTGGGTAGGTTAATTTTATTTTAAATATTCATTTTATAATGAAATGTTTTTGCCTTCACCGCAGGGCTTTGCTCTTTCCAGTGATCAAGAGTCGTTTCTTGACAATTTTTTAAAAAAAGATTTTATTTATTTATTGTCAGAGAGAGAGAGCACAAGAGGGGGAGTAGCAGGCAGAGGGAGAAGCAGGCTCCCTGCTGAGCAGGGAGCCCGATGCGGGACTCCATCCCAGGACCCTGGGATCATGACCTGAGCCGAAGGCAGATGCTTCACCAACTGAGCTACCCAGGCACCCCTTTTCTTGACACTTTTATAACGTTCAAACCACATTTCTTCCATCTCAGACTCCGAGAGACTCTGAGACTTAAGGATGGTTTCCAAACTGGGCCCCTAGTGTGGGAGCTGGTCCAGGAGGGGAGCACGGACTCCGGCCCTTGCACCCCTGCTTCAACCACAATGACTTAACATTGCTTGAGATCTACACTTGGTGTTGGATTCTGTTGGAGTCAAGGATTCAGCAAAGGCTGAGAACCACCACTCCAGAGAGCAGCTCCAGGCTAACTGCCTGGAAATGGGCAAAGAGCCATTAAAGGTCAGCACCACTGAGTACCTTGCCTTCAGCCACTGGCCTGGAGGAAAAGTGCTCACAAGGATCCCTGAAGCTGTACTGAAAGACCTGTGATCATTTCTGTTGGGAGTCCTTAAGACAACCTGAGAGATTTAAGAGATGAATCAAACTCTGGGAAGCAATCAACAGTTTTTGACATCTTCTAGGTGTCAGGCCTTGTGCTAAAGCCTTTATGAGAGTTATTTCTCTTACCTCTCTCAGAAACTAGAGGAAGAATGGGAAAGAAAGGAAGAAATGTCAATTCTAAGTCCAAAAAGTCCCTAATGGAGCACAGATGAACCAGAAAGAACATGATCTTAAATTCCTTAAACTGAAGCCGCTAGCTTGGAAAGGTCAAGTTAGAAGCAACGTCTTTAAACGTTTCAACTTGTTCATAGTAGGATCATCAATAATGGATGCCATGGAAGTATGCGGTGCACGTTCTAGAATTGAGGCTCTCCAATTTTCATCCATAAAGATCAGCTGGAAGCGTGATAGGACTAGAGACTTTCAGTCTCCACCTGCAGAGATACTAATTCAGTAGGTCTGGAGCGGGGTCCAAGAAGTGACATTTATTATCAGGTGAGAATGACTGGTAGATTGTACTGATGGGAAGGTCAAAGCAACAACCATTAAACCTGGAAGCTGGCTTTTCTTAAATTCATTTGTATCAGAAAAAGGCATGGCTGCTAATTAATTTGGAAACTGAGGACACTGAATTGATCCACTTTTGGTCATTCTACTGTGGAGTGTTGAGAAAGTGTGGCTGGAATTAAATTTGGTCCAGTATCATCAGCATTTATATTAGTGTGAAAGAAATATTCTTCCTTCTCTTCTTTTGTCATTTTTTTATAAGCTGCAAGCCATGCAAATAAGTAGCTAAATGTTCCTTTACAGCTGGTTATTTTATGGAGTGTGTCCCTGTGCATACAACCAAATCAGCCCTGCAAATATATTTCCCAAATCAGGAAGCTTGAAGACCATCTGGGCAGACCCTTTCTTCACTGTGGCCAGAGCACCCCCACCCTTGTGCTTTGGATGTTTCTTTGGCAGACGATGCCCTCTTCACCCTGTCAAATCTTATCGATCCTTAAAGGCTTATTGCAAATGTCATGTCCTCCTAAAGCATTTCCTGATTTGTTTCTTCCACTTTCCTTTTCCTGAAGAGTCAACTCTGATTTCCATAATCTTTGAACCCACAAAACTCACGGATATAATTATTTAATGGAGATTATTTTTTCTTTTTCTTTCTTTCTTTCTTCCATTTTTATTGCTTTATTAAATTACTAAAAAGGCTTATTACAATACTTAAACACCCCTGAAGTATGTATGGTCAGAAATGAAACCTCAGTCCTCCCCATCAGTCCTACCCCCGACTGTAGACCTTTCAAAATGTATTTGCAGTATCTATCTCTCCACGTATCCATCCCTTCCTCTTAAACACACACGGACTTATTGTACTTTTGGGAGAGGTTTCGATCCGTAACAAAATAGACTTCCTTTCCACTGCTCCAGGATGTAGAGAATTCCAAAGAATGTTCAGTCTGTGCTTTAATTTGGATTTGAACAATACAACACAACCCATAGATAAATTTGTGAGTGGGCTTCCTAGTCTCTCCATCTTGCCCTGACCTCTCTGAGGGAATGAGGCATTCCTTCTGGGCTCTCCTGGTGCCCCCCCAAGCACATTCTTACAGCTGGAAATGACAGTGTCACTTGGACTGGCTCTTCACCTTCTTTGTTCCCCTCCTCAGTTCTTTGCCTTTTTATTTATTTATTTATTTATGATTTTATTTATTTTTCAACAGAGAGAGAGAGACAGTGAGAGAGGGAACACAAGCAGGGGGAGTGGGAGAGGGAGAAGCAGGCTTCCCGCTGAGCAGGGAGCCCGATGTGGGACTCCATCCCAGGACCCTGGGATCGTGACCTGAGCCGAAGGCAGACGCTTAACAACTAAGCCACCCAGGCACCCTGCCTTTTTACTTTTATTAAAAAAATTTTTTTTAAATACTTCATTTAAAGATTTATTTATTTGAGAGAGAGAGAGAGTAGTGACAGAGAGAAAGCATGAGCTGGGTGGGGAGAAGAGGGATCAGGGAGCCTGATGCGGGACTTGATCCCAGGACCCTGAAACCATGACCTGAGCAGAAGGCAGACACTTAACCGACTGAGCCACCCAGGCGCCCCACTTCTTTGCCTTTTTATTCCTCACCTGGGCTGTGGCGAACCTCTTCTGTGAGGGGCCAGAGTGGAAATATGTTAGGCTTCAAAGGTCATGGGGTCTCCGTTGAACTGTCCAACTCGAAGACAGCGGAGAACCCTGGGATCATGACCTGAGCCGAAGGCAGCTGTGTAACTGACTGAGCCACCCAGGAGCCCCATCAGGCTCCCTGCTTGTTGGGGAGTCTGCTTTTCCCTCTACCCCTCCACCCCACTCGTGGGCACACACTCTCTCTCTCTCAAATAAATAAATAAAATCTTAAAAAAGAAAAAAAGAAAGCAGCAGAGACAATGCATAAACGAATGGGCGTGTCTGTGTTCCAATAAGCCTTCCTTATGGACACTGAAATTTGAATTTGATTCCTTTTATTTATTATTTTTTCCCAACCATTCAACAATGTGAGAACTGTTCTTAGCCCGTGGACCATACAAAAATAGGCAGTGGTCCAGTTTGGCCTAAGGAGCATATGTACCAATCCCTGCCTTCCTTGAAAGTTCACAATCTTTTGTATCTGGCTCCTGATAAAGTCGCCAGCAATTTTCTATTCCCTTTGTAAAGGGTGGGGAAGGGGCATGGATCCTCAGGTTCTGGGGCCTGAAGAGGGAAGGCAGAAGGGCCCTCAAGTTGCTCTGTCCTTCAGTAAGTATCTCAGATGCAACGAACAGAAAGCAAGATGAGATCTTTTGATCTTTCTGCTTGTCTGTGCTTTTCTTACCGCACTAAAGGAGTATTTCCTTCCAGTCTTGATTTAAAGTACCATTGTTTATTGTACATATTTTATTCTACTTTACTCCATTTAATTAGTTTCCTGAAAATAAGGACTTTTAAAACCTTATTGTCTCTTCATCCTCCATCCAAATGCCTGGTACAAATTCAGTGCTCAAGCCTTTTGAAATGAATTGATCCTAAGAATTCCTGTCAACCTTTATTTCTCAACCAACACCCTTTATCTGCATTCTGTCCATTTGCACTCCTTTCTGCTATCCACCCTATAAATTAGCAAATAGAAAACAACCAGAATGTATCTTCAAAATTCTTTTACAAACAGACTATCTTGGAAATCAAGCAAAAATGGGATAGAATTAATGGAAGACATACCTACCTCTCCAGACACAGTTTCATGTCTTTTCTTAAATCCCAAGGCAGCCCTTCCTGGGGATGGAAGACACAAACATACGCGTATCCCCTGAGGGATAAACCTTAACAGGGTGGATTTGTGCAGGCTCTCTAAAGTGTTCAACACTCTCAGCCACTACTTATATGAAGACTGCAGTGAGATTCTGCCTGCACTTCGGTTGAATGTATCTTACCTCTGTGAATAAGTCTAACGTTGCTCTGACCCCCACTTCTACCCCATTTCTGCTTTCCCTGCCTTTCTTGAAAGCAGATGTGGAATTCATAGTAGACAAGGAGTCTTTCTTTATATGATTAATGTAGGAGTTTTAGTGACCATGGAGAAACGTACATCCATCAGAATGGCAGCAGGGAGCAGAGTGGTCAGAGAGAAACATGCTCCGAAGTACTTAAACGTATCTTTGACTCTGGAATCTGAGCTAACACATCAGGGTCTTCGTTTACAAATTTTTCCCTGGTCAAAAAAAAACGTCTAACAAGCCAAAAGTATACCCAGTAGCCATATTAATGTTCTCATAAATCATTTATAAGATGCAAAGTAAACATGCCTGGCTCTTTGTATTTTAGTTCCTTGGCAGAAAGCGCATTTCGGCGGGCCTCACGTCAGCATGGGTATTTTTCCCAAACATTCAAACTCCTCCTTCTAATGTGATCTTTTATTTTATTTTTTTGAAATAAATACTTGACTTTCTGTCCTCTGAACAGCTAACCATGTGGCCTACGTGGACAGTTTCGAGATGTGTGCTGCCATCCCTGGGAGCATGATGTCCTATTGCTCATTAGCCAGAGGATAAGCCCATGCCCTGTTTATCTAGAAAGGGCTTTTCCTGGATACATTTGCAAGGAATCATGGACCTATTTTCAAAGATCTGTTTCAATTCTGCTGATGTAACATAGTTAGGAGTAAGTGTTGGCAAACTACAGCAATGCTTGCTTTCGTGTGGCTCATGAGTTAAGAATGATTCTAGCATTTTAAAATTATTTTCAGAAATAAAAAGAATATTTAGTAATCTGTGGAAATCATATCAAATTCAAATTTCAGTGTCCACAAATAAAGTTTTATTGGCTCACAGCCACACCCATTTGTTTCTGTGTTATCTATAGTTGCTTTGGCTCACACTGGTGGAGTATAGTCTTGCAGCAGAGGCCCACAAAACCCTTCCAGAAAGAGTTTGCTGAACCCTGGTTTAGAGCCTGGACTTTGGGCCGAGCTTTCTTGGCTTGAATTCTGGCTCTGCCTCTTACAGTGTGAGACCTGTAAGTTTTTCTCATCTATAAAATATTTTCTGGTCTGTGAAATATGGTCTACTTCTTTGTGAGAATTCCATGGGATTCTCTGGTGTCTTCATTCCCTCTAGATGTCACTGTTCCAGTTGGAAGAATCCCACCTCTTTTCGATCAAGGCCCCCATGTTCACCGAGAGGCTTTGCAAGGTTGTGGACTTAACTGGTATTCAGATTCAGCGAACAGCTCCGTATCAATCTTTTGGGTTTGGTTTTCCATCAGGTCAACTCTAACATGGTAAGAAACACCTTTAGCAGTCACAGAAAAGCCATGTTTTTTCTTTGTTGCCTGGAGGTGGGAATTCCAAGGTTTGAGCATGTATTCGGTAGTTTTAATTCATGCTGTATATTTAGAAGCAACCCTCTAGGCCTGTGGTCTTGGCATTCCTCCCCCTGGGCAGTGAAACACCCAGTTCCTTTGAGTCCACCTGCTGTAGGTGTGCTGTGTCCATGGCCACAGGCACTGGTTTGCTCAGGTTCATCAGTGCTTGTAGGGGTTGATTCCTCACCTTCTGCCATTATAGATGGGAATCTCACTTCCTGTGTCCATTTCTGTGTGATAACCATGTTTCCTTCATAGTGTTCTTCAGTATTAACATATCACTTGTGGTTACTTGTTATTCAGTCTGGTAAAAGAAAGAATATTGATTGGAAAGATACTGCATGGCAAACCAAATTGAAGGAAGACATAAAGAGCTACCCACTGAGCCTTAAGAAGGAGCCAGGGAAGTCGTGTGGATTTCAGAGCACAGAGCTCTTTTTTAAAGATTTTACTTTCATGACTCACCCATTACTGTCGCCTCTATGACTTTGCAAAAGATTGGAAGGTCTTGGAGAGCAAATCTGATGGGCTGCCCATGTGATCAGGAGGCAGAGTCTTGTCCCTTGAAATCCCTCCCCAATCATATTGAGTGGTAGAATGCCCCCTGGTCTCAAATAAGGGATGCCAACCTCACTCCACCCTTCAAGTTTTTTGTGGTGGTGGTGGGGGTGGGGTGGTGGGGAAAGTAGACATTACTTAGATTTTTCTTTAAAACTCAGTTTCCTAAACTATAAAGTCCAGATAATCATACTCATTTTGCTCCGTTGTAAAGAGTAAATGAAATAATAGAGAGAAATTGGTGTGTACCAGGCTTGGCATGCAGTAAGCATGCGGTTATTATCCTCAGTATTGTTCCCTGCATCAGTTCCCTCATACAACAATGTTTTCCCATCAAAAGCTGTGCTCTCAGAACCTAGGGCTCATCACCTAGAACTCCATTTCCGTTTCCAGCCCTAAGCCCAGCAGAATTGCACTCAGGGATAAAGGGATCAATGAAATAGTTCATTACTCTTTAAACAAACTATTTAGGTCACTGTCAAGGCTGTCTGTACCCCCGGTCAATACTTATCTCCTGACCTATTTCTGTGTGAGATTGAAATCTCTCTTAAGAAAAGGCTGGGTCTTCTTTATTTTTTAAAGCTCAACCAATACTTATTGAGCATCTACCACAGGTAAAGTTTATGGTGGGGTGGGGAAGAAGGGGTACAAAGGGAATTCTGTATTGGTAAGAGTGAGGACATTGTACCTTCATTGCAAAACAATTTCAATGTGGGAGGAAGGGTGTTAATCTAAAGCAGCTGGAAGGCAGGTGATGCTGGGGCGTGTTCCTGGGTTGCAGAGACTGTTGAAGATTACAGCAGTGTCCTATGCTTCTATCTGAAGACAATGTTGTTAAGAAGATGCTATTGTGCTGTGTTCGCTGACGTAAAGCAGCTTAAGTGTGTTTTACTACCGTAGCCTGAGTGTATTTACCAGCCAAATGGTGGGTGAAAGAAAAAAGGACACCCAATTAGCTGTCTTTCCATGCATTTTATAATACAAAGATTTCACATGTCTAACAAGTCTTGACATCAGCCCCCATCCTGTGAGTCACTTTAGGTAATAAGTTAAGTGGCAAACATAGATGCCAGCAGAGATGCATCTCTAGGTGTCTCTGCCATTTTCGTCCCCAGAGATATTGGCTCTAAAAATAGTCAATAGAGACAATTAAAGATAAAATTGAATATCCAGTGAAACTATCTTTTAAGAATGAGGCCAAAATAAAGACATTTTTAGACAAAAACAAACAAGCAAACCAAAACCAAAACAAAAACCCTGAAGGAGGTTACTACCAACAATTAATTAATGAAAGGCTAAAAAATCTATTTCAGAAAGAAGAAAAATGAGCCCAGAGGAACACCTGAGATACAAAAAGGAATGGGAATAAATAATATGGCGTATTTCTTGGTAAATATAAACAAACACTGACTACATAAACAAGCCAATTTATGGGCATATAAAACCAGTGTAGAAATAAAATCCTCAAATACGTAACATGGAAGTCAGAAGGCATGTGATCACTGTTGAAGTGCTCTAAGGTTCATTCATATATTTTTCAAAATGAAGGTAAAATATTGATTCACCTCTACTTTTAAAAGTTAAATATGCATAGTGATCATTTCTAGGACACCACTAATAGAAGTTATAACCAAAGTGTAACTTTTCAAATCAGAAGAAGCAAAAAGTGAAATGGGAGGGAAAAAAACCCAACACTGAAGCCAAAAGAAGGCAAGACAAGGGGCATAAACTACAGAGCTTTGGACAAAGAGAAAATACTGAACAAGGTGGTAAAAATCAATCCAAATATGTCATTAATCAAAACAAATATGAGTAGACTATAATTGATAGTTAAAAGCAAATACTAGGTGTCTGTGTGGCTCATTCAGTTAAGCATCTGCCTTCTGCTCAGGTCATGATCCTAGGGTCCTGGGATGGAGCCCCACATCAGGCTCCCTGCTCAGTGGGGAGGTTGCTTCTCCCTCTACCCCTCCCCCCAGCTTGTGATCTCTCTCTCTCTCACACACACTCTCTCTCTCTAATAAATAAATTTTTAAAAATCTTTAAAAAAATAAAAGACAAATATTGTCACACTGGAAGAACAAGCCAACAAACATCAATGCAGCAGATTCAGATACAGACTATTTATAACATAAATATCAATGCAGCAGATGATTCGTATGGACTATTTATAAGTCTGTGTAAAAAGACATCAAAGGTTGAATGTATATGAGTGGAAAAAATTATACCAGACATATACGAACTCAACACAACTGGAATAGCCAAGTTAATATCAGATAAAAAGTGGTTTTAAGACAAAAGACATTTTGGAGATCATTATATAATGCTTACTAAAAAAGATTAAAAATTTTATGAAATTACAAAATATAAAAAACAACCATCATAGTGGGAGATTTTCAAACTACTCCCTCAGATATTTGTAGATAAGGCAGATAAACAGTAAGTATATATATTAACTTTATATATGGAACACTTCCCCCAGTAATTGGAGAATCTACAGAGGATCTATGAATATTAACCTTATTTTTAGATATAAAGCAATCCTCGACAAAAATTGAGTGTCATTTAGACCATGTTGTGTAAACAGAATGCAATTAAGTTAGAAATTGTAACAAAAAAGACAACTTGAAAACACAGTATAGGTTGAGAAATTTAAAAATGTACTCTGAAAACTCTCATGAATCAAAGAAGAAACTAAAACAAAAATTAGAAAATGATGTGAAACTGACAAAGAAATTGCTGTTCCTGGAAATTTGTGGACAGTTGATCTTCAATTCCAGCTGATGATGCCATGTTAGAAATGGGGGCCCAAAGATGGCAGAACTTCTGATTCTTTTCAAAGGATCCTGGCAACCTGGGATTTTTAATGGGGGATTTCTGATCTTAACAACACAGTGTGGGTTCTCCCCCATCCCCCACTGAAACATTATCAGGCCTGTCGATCACCTGTTTGTTCCCCACAGTGTGGGAAGTATGAAATCATTGAAAGTTTATTGAACTGGAGAATGATTCTATCACACTGGTCGGATTCAAAGCACTCAAGAGCTAGTAATATTTCATATATATTATTTAATATATTTAAATACATTATAATATATATTTTACATAAAGTAAATATATATTATATGTATTTATATATACATATAAAATGTGTGTGTATATATATATATATTTTTTTAATAAAAATTAATCTGGCTCAATCCTTCACTGCCACAGTTGTCCTAAGGCAGATACCAGTTGATCTTGGCACTTTGTCACTTTCCCTTGGGTGCACAGAATCCCTGCAGTTTCTGTAGCCCAGGAAAATGACAAAAAAGGCCCTTGGTCCTTTGATGATCACTGTGGCCATTGTTGCTTTGATCTGTTGGATTTTGACACAGAAGTAGCACCTAATTAATATTGGTTGTTGTTGTGGTTGTTATTTATGAGCCCCACTAGTAAAATAGATTTCATAATACCAACATTGTGGCATGGGTCTGAGGTTGTCCAACACTTAGGATTAAGGTCATGACAAAGGATAGAGCCCTTTCTGAGTCTGTTAAATGAGTGAATCAAGAAGCTAAGAAGATGGCCAGCTTGGTGGAAGGCCTGGGCTGGGCAGGCCGCTTTAACATAGGAAACTTGATTTATAGCAGAGGAAACAGAGAAGGAAAGGAGCTGTGGAAAAGTGGGGAAGACACCCTAAGAGGGGGTGTTCATGTCCCTGAGCCCTCCTTCATTGAGATTTTAGTTTATAATGTCATCCAGAATGGACTTCCCTGGTCAACGTGTTGCTCCCATCACATGGCCTTATGCCAACGATTTGGAAAGGATTTGTTACAATCTGACATTTTCTTGTTTACTGATTTATTTCCTATTGTTCATGCTCTGCTAGAACAAAAGATGAATATCTGTCTTGTTCACTGTTGAGTCTCCAGAACCCAGAGTGGGTTCTGCACACACAGGCCCTCCATAAATATTCGTTGGCTGAGTGAGTGTATACTTTGTAAATTTGCCCAAGTCCAGCTTTGTTTTTATTTATGTACATTAGGAAAATGGGAGACCACTAATATCTGGATTCTGGCAAGATAGGAAATACAAGGAGGGACAGGTTAACAATTGCATTTACAACCCCCATTTGTTTCCTCTGAATTCATCTAGGCCTTGAGGCCAAACCTCTTTTGTAAAAGATTAAGATGGAGGGATTCTTTTTGGAAGTTCCTTGTTTGATGGAGGCCATTGTCTCTCTAGAGAAGAGCACTTATTTTACAATGCAGAGAAACTTCTAGATACAAAGAGGTGACATAGGCTGAAAACCAAATTCAACAACATTTGGAAAGATGCAAGTGCCTAAACCATCCTTCCTTTGGCCTCAAATCAGAAGACAACTGGTAACAACCTCATTTATTCCATTTGGTTTTGCAGCTCAAACAAAACCTTCACTCTTGCCAAAACCCTTTAAATGCAGAAACGTGGTGTTAAAGCAGTTTTGACAGGAAAAGAAGCTAATTGTTCTCATTTCATGACGAAGCTATTAATGTTGCTTGGAATAGCATATCCTGCTGCTCATAGAAGTCTTGATTTCATGTGCATTTAACATTCCAAAGTACTTTTTCCTTTTTATTTCACTTCATCCCTGCAACATTCTTAGATGTAAGTTATCAGTCCCATTTTTAGAGGATATGAAAGCTATAACTCAAAGTGATTACATGCTTTGCCCGGGGGCATTTAGCTACTTATCAGAAGACCTGGATTTCAGTCTTGGCTTTGCTGTATGTAATGTTCCATGCTCTTATCTCCAACTGTGTTCAGTCTCAAAGCTAACTCTCTTCTAAGAAGTTGGAAGCATCCCCAAATCAGAGCAATTAAAATCTGGATTTAGGGAATGAGAGGAAATACTCTCAGATTACTTGTTCAAAAAAGGCTATATTTTACCATTATCCAGGCATGTACTGGTTATCACTGACAACGTTATATGCAACAATTAGCAAATTCTATTTTTTATGGGGCATTATAGATCATAATTATAAGGGGATAATAATGATACCTTATAATTGTGTTGTACTTGTATCTTTCCAAATAACTTTAAAATCTATTATTTCATTTTATCCTTACAAATGATGCCTTAAATTCTTATAGTATGGCATTTTTAGCAGATTCTAGAGAGTCAGGTGACTCTTAATAACATTTGCCAACTATAGCAGAAAGCCCATGCAATTGCCTACGGTAAAAAGGAGGTTGAGTTGCCCTTAAAAATACCTGATAGCAAATTTGAAGTGGGGAAAGAAAAATCCTACACATTTAAACACTCAGCTATCTAATTCCCTTGGGATTTCAGACTGTTCATAACAGTGCATATTTTGGCATCAACTAAAACTGCAAGCTGTATTCATTATAGTATAGAGTGAAATGTCAGTGAACATTTTTGCTTTCACTTGTTGCTGGGATTAAGATCACATTAGTAATTAGCTATAACTCATTTGCTTCAGTAATTACCCACAATTACTCATAATCTCATGGGTAATGGAGCACACAACACAGTTGGCCCATGCTGCCTTTTGGGCACTGACCTCTTGGGTGAGAGGTCATCCCAGGCATGAGGAAGGGTGGGCTTTCAGTAGAGTCAGTTGGTCTGGTAGATAACACGTGTAAATAATTTACCAGAGACATGAAAAAGACATTGTGCATGCAGGGAAAGCTCTATAATGTCTATTTAAGTGGAGAACAGAAAGAATTTTTGGCTTATTTGTTGTTTGAAAAGAATGCTCTGGAAAACAATATGGTGGGCTTTCCCGAGAGTAGGCAAAACAGACTCAGTCTAGAACAGAAATCACACATCTGTTCTCGGTAAAAATCTACTTGGGAGAGGGGAGTGTGACTAAGGCAAGAGCTTCTTGAGATGGAAACTTGAGGAGTCTCAGTCCACAGCCCTTTCAGAAGCAAACAGCACTTAAGACTCACACTCCCTCATTTGGTGCAGAACCCTAAATGTGGTTAGCAAATGAAGCTCTCCCTAGCAGGGTGGTTGGTTGGAACAATGGGTTTCTAGTAATTGTGTCACAGGGGGTAGGTTCACGACTTTAGTTTTGTTTTTGTTTTTTAGTAAGAGAATGAATTACTCCCAAACTAGTTTTTATAGCTTAGATTTATATTCTATATCCTAGTTGTTAAGAGTAGAGATTTTTGAGGTAATACAAAACTGTGTTCTAATCCTGGCTTTACTATACATCAACTGGGCAAGTTACTTAGCCTTTCTGAGCCCCAGTTTCTTTTTCTGTAAAATGGGTAAATTAATAAATACTACCTCCTTGGGTTGTTGTGAAGATTCAAGAGCTAATGTTAAAGCTCTTCCCATAACACTTGGTATTAAGTACACTATATATCCTTGTGGTTATTAGTAATGTCACTGCCTTAGAAGGTGATACATGTTGTCCTATTTGTTCCACACAATCTCCCTGTGTTTGTGTCATTTCCATTTGACAAATGAGAAAACTGAGCCCCAGAAAGGGTATATGCTATGTTGAAGTTAACACAGTTAGTACGTTAAGCCATAATTCAGAACTCTGATTGATCATCTTCCACTCAAAAGGCTCATTGATTTAAGATAATGGCATCAGATATATTCTATTGGTAGTCAGAACTCTAGACTTTCTCCATATGTCATTGTGGTGAAGGATGCAATTTCCTTCCCTTAGCTCCTTCAGCTCTGCCTACAACTCCTTACTAGCTACTCTTCTTTTTAATTAGTGGAGCAATCTGGTGGGCAGAATAATGACCCCATGAAGATAGTCATGACTTAATCCCTAGAACCTGTGATTATGTTAGGTTACATGGCAGATAGAAGTGAGGTGGTTAATAAGCTGACCATACAATAGGGACATTATCCTGTATTATTTGGGCAAGCCTAATGTAATCACAGGGATGCTTGAATGTGGAAAAGGGAAGCAGAAGAGAGTAGGAGAAGGCAATGTGACAATAAAGAGGTTAGACTGATGTCATATGAGAAGGATTCCCATTTTTGCTGGCTTTGAAAGATGAAGAAGGGGCCATAAACCAAGGAATACAGGCAGTCTCTGGAAACTGGAAAAGGCAAGGAAATTGATTCTGCCTTAGAACTTCCAGAAGGGCTTTATCCATTACCCCCATTTTGTGGTTGAGAAAAATAAGGTTCAGAATCCAAAGTCCCACAGCTAAGGTGTGACAGAGCTGGGAATTAAGCTGAGCCCATTTGATTCAAGAGCCTGAGTTTTAAGGCTCTTCATTATCGTGACTCCACCAAAGATGGCTTGCTCCTCCAAATGACTACTGCCATACAGAACTGGCTTCTCTACAGAGGAGTTGCAGTATGGAAGGAAGAACTTGACCTTTTAGAGTCTGTTATACTCAGTTTTAGATTCCAGTTCTGGTTTTCATTAATTTGAGGTTGAGTTTCTTCTTCCTTAAAATTCAAATGACCCCCCCAAGCAACCCTCATCCCAGCCCAGGTTGCTGTACAAATGAAAGTGGTGTGTATCATCTTCAACATGATAACCAACTTGGTTGATGGTTACAATTCTTGCTCTCCTGAGCTCAAACATTTATTAAGTCTATATGATTATTTATGTAATTGTTTTAAAGTTACCACAAAATTCTAGTTTTTACTCCTGATCACTTTGTATCTTGGAACTATGACTGTTGCTTTAGTGTTAGTGTTTGTGGTTTTGGTTTCATTACTTCTACTCATATGTCCTGGCAATTAAAGTATATTGGTGGATGGGGCACCTGGGTGGTTCAGTCGGTTAAGTGTCTGACTTCAGCTCAGGTCATGATCCGGCGGTCGTGGGATCGAGCCCTGCGTCAGGCTCCCTACTCAACAGGGAGTCTGTTTCTCCCTCTCCCTTTCCCTCTGCCCCTCACCCCAGCTCATGCTCTCTCTCTCAAATAAATAAATAATTTAAAAAAATTGAGTAGATAGGTGGTCATTCTGGCTGCAGTACCAGGTTCAGGGATAATCAATTAATCATGTCTGTCCTTAGGAAGCCTTACTTTACATGGGGTGGGTTTGGGGTATGACTAAAACAAGCACGTAACAGACTCATACAATGTCATCGAGGATCATGGTAGAAATGTACAAAGTACGGGTGCCTGGGTGGCTCAGTTGGTTAAGCGACTGCCTTCGGCTCAGGTCATGATCCTGGAGTCCCTGGATCGAGTCCCGCATCGGGCTCCCTGCTTGGCGGAGAGTCTGCTTCTCCCTCTGACCCTAACCCCTCTCATATTCTCTCTCTCATTCTCTCTCTCTCAAATAAATAAATAAAATCTTTAAAAACAGAAAAGAAATGTACAAAGTGCTATGGAGTGTCAGAAAGTAAAGAACACATTTTATTGGGGGATGTCCTGGAGGGATTTCATAAAGGAGTACTTGAGCTGAGCACTGAAAGATTTATAGTGCTTTCAAGGGCAGAAGTGGTTTGAGAGGGCATGGAGTAGAAGATGCAACATGATACAAAGTGCGGGAGGGATCGAAAGTCCCCCAGGTTGACTGGGGATGAGAGTGGGGTTCTGAAGTAGGAAAACGTGAGACTGAGGAGCTGAGCCTCATATAACAAGGCTTGAGTGGTGCTTCTAGAAGCACCCTTGGTGGGGAAAGTGTAGGATGCCCTGGAATGGTGGAAGGAGGTAGGGTTGGGCAGCTGAGGGGGAGGATGAAGAGGAGGCCAGTTAGGATACTTCTGCTTCAGTGTACACTGGTGTCTCTCATCCTTTTTTTCATTATCATTCCCCTAAAAAGTCTTTTTCGACATCTTTCCTTCTAATTGCCAACTCCATGACATTTTTAATTCAGATATACTATATCTGTTATATACCGTATATATGTATTTGTGCTTTCATCATAAAAGGAGACTTTTAAGAAAGATTGTCCCATCTCCCCAAAATCCAATTATCACCTCCTTCAGGGTAGGCCATGTTAAGAATGCATTGTATAGAAGAAATGAAGAGCATCTGAATTAGTTAGGTGATGTCTTGGAGCACAGAAAGTGGGCAGAAAGGGGAAGGCTTTGAGAAAATACAGGTGACAATTCTTACAAAAGAGAAGGAGACAGAGGAGCCTGGACCATCCTTCTGAGAAGAGAGCTCTCTTACACAGACAGGGTCACCTTCCCTCTCTCTATACTTTCCTTTGATGTCAGCCTTCTTTCTTAGAATGATGTGTTGGGTCCTCACCTCAGCTTAGAGGCTGAGAAGGTAATTCCTTAGAGAATCTGCAGAGCTCCATTGTTCTGATTTTGTAAAGAGAGGAATGCCTATCCTGGTCCCACACACTACCTCATAGATTCTGCCTCATTTTGTATTCATGGTCTAGGTCAACAGCCCATGGGAGGACTTCTTGGGACAACTGGTCAGAGTTCAGTTTTCTTCCAAGCCCAGAAGGAAGTTCATCTTGAACTAGTTCAGGTCTATGCTTGGAATGGGTGCCCATCCTCATGCTATGGGAGGGGGCATTTGTAGCAACTTCTTAGGGGTCCTTCTTGTGTTGAGGTGTAGATAGCTAAATGACACCATTGCCATCTTACCCTTGGTCTAGAATGCTCTTAGACCATTGAAGGTGACCCACACTAATAAAGATAGTGTTGGAATGGAGAACACTACTATGTGGGGTTTAATTTTTTGGATTGACAGAGAGGGGCAACGGATTGTTTTCTTTTTTTTTTTTATTCATAGTTGAATTTGCCACCCTGGTAGGTTTGGTTGTAGGATAGTTAGATAGGAAATGTTCTGAATGATAGGACAATTGTTAGTGTGCGGGAAAAATACACCATAAATATGCATATTTTGGAAGTAGACTTAATTATACTTGAATGCAGAATGCTTTCTTTCTTGTACATTTTGTCAATAGCTGACTGACCCCACCCTCCATATTTATGAAATTGGGTATTTCACTTTTTTTTTTAGTGAGAAAATGTGGTATATAAGAAGTTTGTTAAGTGTCAGAAGATTTGATTTCTCATCTTGGCTTTGTCCCTTACCAGCTGTATGATTTGGCATAAGACATATAGTTTCTCACTTTTATTTATTTATTTATTTATTTTCTTATGTTCAGTTAGCTACCATATAGTACATCATTAGTTTTTGATGTAGTGTTCAACGATTCATTAGTTGTGTATAACACCCAGTGCTTGTCACAACATGTGCCCTCCTTAATACCTATCACCCGGCTATCCCATCCCCCCTCCCCCTCCCCTCTGAAACCCTCAGTTTGTTTCTCACTTTTAAACAAGACAGTAGGACTCATCTACCTGCCTGACATGACTGTGGCAGGACTTAAATGAGTAGAGGTTGCGGTGTTAAGGGAAATTTTCTTGCTGATTCGGTGTCCTCAAAGGCCCCCCCAAACCAAAACCAAATGGAACCAAAACAGCTCTCTGGAGCATGCTAACAGGTTAGGCAGTCAGCTTCAGAATGTATAAGGGAAGGCTAGAGGACTGAACTCAACTGGGAGGAGTACTTTGGTTAGAGTTGTTGACAGGGTAGGAGAAATGCTCACCCATGGTGAAGGTGGGAAGTCCTCCAAGTGAGGAGGCACTCAAAAAAACTATCTAGAAAGCTTGACTCCTATCCTTTGAATTTTGGGGGGTTGAGACTATTACTTGATTTACTCAAGAGGACCATCTAGAAAGCTTGACTCCTACCCTTTGTAGTTTGAAGGTTTGGGACTGTTACTTGATTTATACCTGAAAAAAATTTACAGGCTGTCTGAAGCTGCCATAATGACAGAGAAAGCAGACCGGGCTGCAGTGGGAGGGATCTGCACTTCCACTGAGGGTGCAAAGGTGTATGCTTCCCTGGGCCAGTTGAGGAGCTTTTTGAAAATGCCAGCCCCGAGGAAGCCAGCATGGGTGGCTGGATGCCACAGTCTAAGAGAGGCATAAGAGAGGTGACTGCCTGGGTTATGCTTGTGTGCTGTCCCCCAGCACGTGAATAGCATCCCTTTCACTGTCAAAGATAAATGTCCCAGTGCAGAAGATTTATATAACAGCTACTCTAGGTGTTCATAACAAGTCAGGAAAGGCATTTCAGAGATCAGAGAATTGCCAGTTGGGGTTCCCATTGAGTGATCTCCGTGGGTAAGAGTCAGTATTTAGATATTGGGCACCTAGAGGACCTAATGCCAGATCACGGATGTCCCAGTGAGGGGAAGATGAGGATGACTATAGAATCTAACATCTGAGTCAGTTGAGTTCCACCCAAGAAACAGTATCAGCAAGAGAAAGAGAGTAAGAGATTTATCTCAAGGAATTGGTTTACTGATTATGGGGACCGGCAGGGCAAGTCTGAACCCCTGAAGAGCAGGCCATCCGGAAGGGCAGGCAGGGGCTAAAGCTGCAGACCTCAGGTGCAATCTCTCTGCTGAAAAGCCTCAGTGCTGCTTATAAAGCTTTCAACTGGTTGAATCAGGCCCAGACTATCTAGGATAATCTCCCTTAGTTAAAGTCAACTGATTATGGCCTTTAGTCACATCTATAAAATACCTGCACAACAACACTTAGATTAGTGTTTGATTGAGTAACTGAGGACTGGAGTCTAGTCAAGCTGACACATGAACCTGACCACCACGTCGCCCACACCAGGGTACTTTTCAGAGTGAAAATTGGTGGTAAAAACAAGTGAAATTGCATAATTTTTGGAGACATTTTCTTTATTGATCAATAGTACAAATTAGTTTTATCATATTGGTAGACCTACAATTAGTTCTACTGAAAAACTATTTTAAGCATAAGATTTTTTCTCAGAAAATTAAATGTAACATATCCACATTGATATTAATTATCTGAACATTAAAGAAAACAGAAGCAGAATAATTTATCTGGATACATGTTTACATACTTTTATCAGGGTTTTAGCTATATTTATTTCTAATACTGTGTCATTCATATTTTTCTGAAGAATGAAGTTTTCAAAAGTCTCATTATTTAAACTTTTTTTTATAGTACTCTGCCTGCAGTACTTTCTCAAGGTTGAACTTCAAAATCGAAATAGTTGACACTTTCGGGGCACCTGGGTGGCTCAGTCATTAAGCGTCTGCCTTCGGCTCTGGTCATGATCTCAGGGGCCTGGGATTGAGCCCCACGTCGGGCTCCCTGCTCAGCGGGAAAGCCTGCTTCTCCCTCTCCCACTCCCCCTGCTTGTGTTCCCTCTCTCGCTGTGCCTCTCTCTGTCAAATAAATAAATAAAATCTAAAAATAAAAAAATAAGAAAAAATAAAAAATAAAAAGAAATAGTTGACACTTTCAAGTGATACTTTTTTTACACTATAATCTTTTTAATTGAGAAATGCTCTGATTACAACAGGTAGGAAGTGGTAAGCTTACAGAAAATCCAGCTAAATGGAAGATAGTCTGAATTCTAGCTTTTAAAATATTTAAATTTGAAAATATTTGCAATCTCTCAACTATTTTCAGAGGAGTACATTTCTTCAAGTAATATTTTTATGGGATAAAACTCATAAAGTGAATGGTTTCTATTTATGATTCATGTAAATGTTTCACTGATTTAGAGACTTCAAAATTTGGGGACATCTCAATTTCTTTCTATTCTGATACAGAATAGAAATTCATCCGATTAAAAACAGAAGCTTCATCAAAATATACCTCTTACATGTTGAAAAATCCAAAATGTAATTTTAGAACTCTCTCAATTTATATACTGCTTGAGCTATTTTAATTTGTTCAGTTGTCTTTTTTTGGTTTTTGTTTTTTTGTTTTTTTGCTTTGATAGTGATAAATGTTACTGACTGTTTGTTGGCAAATGTTTTTTTTTTTTTCAGTAATTATAATTGCTTAAACACTTCAAATGCTGAAGCCTTTGGTCTTCTGTTTATTGAATAGTTTGAAGAAAGATCCCCACCTGATCTTAAATGAATGCAACTAAAATTTAAAGAACTTATTTACAAAAAAGCTCAATACAAGTGTTGGACATTTATGTTGATTTGCAAAACAACTCTTCAAAGTTTCAAACATTTATAAACCTGAGCAGCAAAGAAAAAAAGGTATGTGCTATCATGCTGCATTTTTGTTTTCTCTTTTGGATTCGACATCAAAATTTTCTTTTTCAACATTGACTATATCACAAACATTTTAAAATTCAGTTGCTGTAGCTGTGAATATGTATTTGTAAATTTTTGTAACGATAGCTTCTATATTGATGGTATACTATTGGATGCAATTATAAATTACGTGTGCATTACAACCAATACAAAATATCTTTCTGATCTGTGGGTATTTTAAAGAAAATTTTTTATTTTGAAATAATTTTTGATTTACAGACAAGTTGCAAAAAGTGTTCAGAGTTTGTAAATTCCCTTCTCCCAGCTTCCCCTAATGTTAACACCTTTGATAACCAGAGTACTGCGGTCAAATCCAAGATGTGAACATTTGTACAATATTGTTAACTAAACTACACACTCTATTCAAATTTCAGGAGATTCTCCTCTCACACCTCTTCCTATTTCAGGACCCAACCTCAACCCTTGCCTTCAGGTGCTGTGTCGCCTCAGCCTCCCCGAGTCCTGACAGCCCTGCATTCTTTGTCTTTCAAGACCTTCACACTCTTGATGAATACTGGCCATTTGGCTGCAGAATGACTCTCAATCTGAGTTTACCTGACATTTTCTCATAATTATATTGAAGTTGTGCATTTTGGGCAGGAGTATCTCAGAAGCAATGTGTGTCCTCCTTAATACATCCTAGCAGGGCATTCATGATGTTAATATTTTTTTACTCTAGATATTAACCTCAATCTGTTGATTAGGGTGTCTGTTGGGTTTCTCTATTGTAAGTTGCTATTTTCCCATATATAATTGATAAATACCTTAGGTGAGATAGTTTGGAACTATGCTTATATCTTGCATGTCCTCAAAATTCACTCAAGTATTAGCATCATACATTGGTACATCTTGCCTGCAACAATAATTTTTTTTAAAGATTTTATTTATTTGGCAGAAAGAGAGAGAGAGAGAGACAAAGAGAGAGAGAGCACAAGCAGGGGGAACGGCAGGCAGAGGAAGAGGGAGAAGTAGGCTCCCCAGTGAGCAAGGAGCCCGATGTGGGGCTGGATCCCAGGACCCTGAGATCATGACCTGAGCTGAAGGCAGATGCTTAACCGACTGAGCCACCCAGGCCCCCCTTGCCTGTGACAATTATTACTTTGGTATTTGCCTAATGGTGATTTTTTGTTTCCCTTGTTCCTTCTACATTTATAAATGGGATTCTTCTGTAAAGAAGAATTGTCCTCCCCCTTCATTTATTGATTCAATCATTCCTTAATATCATTGTGCATTAGTAGATAATTATTTTATTCTATGGGTTATAACCCAGTACTACAATTATTTTTTATTTTAAATTTTTTACTGTTGTGTTAATCACCATACATTACATCATTAGTTTTTGATGTAGTGTTCCATGATTCATTGTTTGTGCATAACACCCTACAATTATTTTTTAAAGTCAAATTGTTGCAGCTTTGACCATGGGAAGATCCCCTAGGTTGTGTCCTTGTCCTTACAAAAAAATTATTTGAGTATAGTGACACACAATGTTACTTTACATTCAGGTGTATAACATAGTGATTCAGCTTCTCTATAGGTTATGCTGTGCTCACCACAAATGTAGCTACCATCTGTCACCACACAAGGCTATTACGATGTCATTGACTATATACCCTATGCTATGCCTTTTATTCCTGTGACTTATTCATCTCATAACTGGAAGCCTATATCTCCCAGTGCCCTTCACCCATTTTGCCCATCGCCCCACTCCCCTCACCTCTGGCAACTATCACTTTGTTCTCTGTATTTATTCTCTGATTCTGCTTTTTATTTGTTTATTCATTTGTTTTGTTTGTTAGACTCCATGTATGAGTGAAATCATATGGTATTTACAATAACCAAGATATGGAAGCAACTAAGTGTCCATAGGTAGGTGAATAAAGAAGATGCGACACACACACACACACACTGGAATGTGTCCTTGTCCTTTTGGTGTGTCCCTATCCTTTCTCAAACACTTCCTTACTTTCTGGCACCACAAGATCTTCCAGGTTCTTGCATTTTTCCTGGCTCAGCTCTAGAATCAACCTTTTCCCGAAGGAGCTCTGATTCCTTTTATTGGGGAATGGAATATAGAAACCAAGATCTGCTGGTTGTGCTCAAACTGCTAGGAGATAGTCATTGTTCCTAGGCTTTCTCAGTGGACAGAACTAGGAGATGTATATACACACACAGATTTACATTTCTATCTATCTATCATCTATCATCTATCATCTATCATCTATCTATCTATCATCTATCATCTATTTATCTGCATATATATGAGTTCACTCTGAGTTCATGAGTTCATACCTTGATTCCAATCCAACAAATTAGTTCACTCTAGTCTCTCCCTTTTCTTATCTTTCACTTCTGCCTACAATAGTGAGAAATCTGGCTCTTGTTATCCACAATATAAGAATAAAGTAAATAGTTGTTGATTTGTACTATATAAAACATAGGAAACCTTAGCTTTCACACTACTCTCTACATAGCAAAATTTCTCAGGCCCTGTTTCTCATGCATAGTTCACATGCAAGCAGCTTACAATTTTCAGCTTTTCCACTGATCCTCCTGTTTGGTAGACTCATGCTTTCAGCATGTTGAAGGCTGTAGTGTAATTTATGTCATGGGCTACAGCACAGCTGCCTGGTATACCAAGGTGCTGGGAGGGGCATCCCTAATCATGTACTGCATTCTGTCCCCATAAAATATCACTTTGTATCTGAAACAGGTCAGGTATAGGGAGGGTCTATCACTGTGCTCATCATTCGGATTTAACCACAAGTTAAAGGGGAACTCTGTCTTCTTTCCTTGATTCTCTCACGCTATCAGACAAAGCCACGGCAGAAGCTGGAAGTAGAGGGTGGAGGTCTACCAGACCCCTCATGAATCTCATGTAACTGTTGGTAACAAACACTTCATAGAAATATCGTAGACAACAAGCATGACTGGGAGTTCCCAAAGGAAGCTGGGACTGTCCTGGGTGAACTGGCTATAAGATCAGTTTGATAAAACCTTTCTCTCTCTCTTAATTTTTACCTCACTCCAAGCTTGGAGAAGCCAGAGAAAGCAGAGGGAGGGGAGGAAGAGATGAGAAAGAGCAAGGTTTAGAAAAAAATCACAGAGAAGCTCATCCAATCCCTGCCACCTTTATAACACCCAAGCTGGTTCAGACCCAAGCTAAGGTATGCAATTTTAAGATAGATAGCTGTTTGATTTTACATTTAAATGGATTTTTGATACCTGAAAAATCATCAGAAAAGTTATGGGATCTGCCTGGTATTTCATCTAGACAGAGAAGAATGATGTGGCAAAATTTGGTTGAAAGTGTTTTGTAAATGATAATGAGCTATATACCCTAATTCCTTATTCTAAGACAGTTCTTTCTTCATATATATATATATGCACACACACACACTTATAACATATATATGTTATATATGTATACATATATTCTTCTCTTCTTTTGAAATTGGGGTGCATCTTAACCCCTGTATATATTTATTTCTTCCTTCCTTCCTTCTCTTCCTTTCTTCTGAATAGCTATTAAATCTATAATGTGCCTTACAATCAGAACTGAGAAATTACTGCAGGTTTTCCTGTTTAATCTAGTATGCCTGAACTATGTATGCAATTTTCCTAATGAAAGTTTGCTTTTTAAGAGTATATATTGAAGTATAAAACAGCTTCCTGATTTCTTTTGTGTTGTCAGGCTAATAATCTCATACGAAGCTAAGAAATGGAAAGGTACATCTCCCCATCTTTAGCTTTCTTTTGTCTTATCTAAATATAGATTTCATTTTTAGACAAAACACATTGCTTATAACATATTTTCCTTCTTCAGTATGGCTTCAGACAGGGAAAGGAAAGAACAGGTCATTTCTGTAGGAAAAACTGGAACCAAACTGACAATGTATCTATTAAGTTTTCTTTCTTTCTTCTTTTTCTCTTTTTCTTTCTTTCTTTCTTTCTTTCTTTCTTTCTTTCTTTCTTTCTTTCTCTTTCTTTCTCTTTCTTTCTTTCTTTCTTTCTTTCTTTCTTTCTTTCTTTCTTTCTCTTTCATTCTTTCCTTTTCTTATTTTTTGGTACAGTAAATGGTAGAACCAGACTGAGGTTCTTCAGATCTGAAAAACAGAACAATAACAGTGACAACCACGACAAAACATCATTTTGGACAAGCTACGTACAGGTTTCTAATTTATGTAATTTAAAAAGGAGATTTAGAGAGCCCTGAAAAGATGGAGTTTCTAATGGAAAGGCTGACAGACCCTTAACTACAAGTGTGTTGCCAGGCGCCACCATAATAAAAGGTGGCAGACATCCAGAAGTACTCGCAGCTGCATGCCTGAACATTATTAAATATCTAACTATAGTTTGCAGGCCCTGGCCAGCTTGTAACTCATTTCTGGCTGACACATTCCAGCTCATAATTAGTGTAGTACTTATATGGTCCTCGCTTTTCATTCTTTTCCTGTAAAACAGGTCTGTTCTAAAAGACAAAGATGCACTTCACTTGGCAATAGGGGGAATGAATGCCGTTGGGATTCTTCAGGCACTCATGGTGGCTGGGATGTACAGGAAAGGGAATTCTGTCTTCTTCTCTCTCCCCACAAAGCAGCACACAGATCCCCAGATTTTATTTCAGCCTTCGTCATCAACCTCTTCCCTTACAAAATCTTATATCCCCTTTGACCTGTGAGGACATAGAAACTTGACCACCTCTCTCCCTTGATCTTACTCTTCACGGACAAGTGTAGAAAGACACGCAGCCTGTCAAATGGAATGACCAGGATGTGCACAGATCAAACATTTTCACAATGGATCTGCAATGAACACATTTCACGCTTGTCATTGTTTCGTGGCGCCGCTGTCCTGGATTGGTAGCATATGTGCTTTGCTGAGGTGGAACTGTTTCCCAGATTTCTCCACCTGCATAGTTCCAGGTTACTGGGGCCACAAGATGTGGAAAGTGGAAGTGATGTATGGCCGTGTTCTTTTTACCCCCAGAAGCTTGGGGCCGAGCGCTGGTTCCGCTGCAGCTCTCACACGTGACTGACTACTCATCTGCTTTGTCGGTAGTTTCTCCAGGTCCACTGGGTTATGCTTCAGCGTCCTCAACTTCTGGGCCAAGTGTGTATTTTGCTCCGTGATGAAAGGCGCCAGAGTCCCATTACTTAATTTGAATTTTTAGAGAGACCAATGTAGTTGGTCTCACAGTTCGCCTTCATGGGGGTTCCGGCTCAACGTTGGGAGTTCCGGTTTGTACTTGCTCTCACCCGCTTCCCCGCCATCTTTCTTTCCCAGCTGCCTGTGCTGCTGACTGTAGGGCTAGCGCCACACAGCGGCATCACGTGGACTGTACTATCTTCACCCAGGATTGTGTAATAAATCCCTTATTTTAGGTCACTCCTAGTGATTCTGCTCCTCTGATCACACTCCACCCGATATAGTTTCGTAGCTCTTAACAAGCTAGACCCTAGGACAGTGTTCAAGAAGTGTTCAGGCAATTTTTGTTACTTAGGAAGACAGATCATGCATCTTTATCGGCTTTTTTTTTTTTTTTTTTTTTTACAGCTGTAGACACTGTGAGCAGAGGAAATCAGTGACTTGACACAGCAGGAAATAACAGAGATGGTATTTGAACTCAGATATTTTTGAGGCTGTACCCAGTAAGCCGCGAGTGGGCACTATATGTAAATTAAAATCAAAGAGGTAATATGTGAAAAGATGTTCAATGTCACCTGATAGTATTATGAAAACTATTTTCATAAGTTTCACTCTCCTCCCCAGTAAAAATAAATACTTATTTTTTTTCTGTGCCTCTATAGCTAGGGGTGTGGTATTAAACTAGATGCCTTGATCATCCTCGGAAAATTAGGAGGGGCAGAAGTTCATGGCCTTTGCTTTATCTCTATGATGAGTCTCAGAGGAGCTGGAATCAGATTGTTCAGCAACCAGTCCCCTCCAAGTCTTATTCATTTTCGGCTAACATTTCGGAGCTTTGGTTCAACAAATATCCAACACACGCCACAGATGTTACTCATATTTTTCAATCTGCTGAAAAGAAAAATACCCAAGCCTACTGTGTTACCGGAACTGAAGGAAACATTGGCAACAAGTATGGAAGGACTGACTGACCTGCTGGTTTAATATTTTTCCACTTCAAGCGTTTAATGTGCATTGTGTGAATCATGAATCATCTAACACCAAAATGTCATACTCCCCATGAGGTTTCTCTGCTAATTGTCCAGTGAGTTTTGCCTTCACAGTTTAATGTTTTGTGTGATTGTGTGTGTGTGATTCCCCCCATTCTTATTGATGTAATTGACAAATAGAAATTGTATAGTCATGAAGTGTACCCTTCAATGTTTTGATATATATCATATAATGGACACAATCAAATCAATTAACATATCCATTACTTCACATAACATTTCCTTTTTCTTTTTTTCTTGTAAGAACACTCAAGATATACTCTCTTAGTAATCTCAAGTATATAATACAGTATTGTTAACTATAGTCACATAGCTGTACATTAGATCTACAGAACTAAAACTTTGTACCCCTTTCGCCCTCCCCCACAACCCTGGCAGGCACCACTCTACTCTCTGCTACTATGAGTTTGACTCTTTTAGATTCCATATATAAGTAAAATCATGCAGTATTTATTTTTCTTTGTCTTACTTATTTTACGTAGGCTAATATCCTTCAGATTCATCCATATTGTTGTCAATGGCAGAGTTTTCTTCTCTTGTAAAGCTGAATAGTATTCCATGATTTTTTAAATTTCAAGGGTTCCATTGCTTAATTCTTGGATGCATTTATTGGAAAAATGGAGCTTCCGATCCCTACCTATCCACCCTGGTCTTCTGAGGTTTGATTTACAGTATTTACAAGAAAGAGAAATCCCACAAATGATATTTTGTAAGGAGGTGATGGAGAAAGAAGAAAATTAGTTGATACTTGGTCAGAAGTTGTTTCTTCTACTATTAATAAAATCACTGAAGATGTACAAGCATCTCCTTTGAGCTACTTAGGGAATAAAAACCATGAATAAAAGGTCGTCTTAGCTCCAGCTGGCCTCCTTTCCTTATGCAGCTCACAGCCTCCTCCCCTCTAAGGCCTGGCTCTGGCCCAGTGATGATTACAAGCCTTACCTTTGACCTCCACCCTTAACAAAGTACTTAACTCAACCTATGGCTGCTTCCTAGAGGAGACCTTGGTGCCATGTGAAGATCATAAAATGTTCTTTTTCTCACCACATCTATATTCTCACTCACATTTTCTATTGCTAAGGACATTTGGAAGAAAAAATATTTAGCTGCCTACCATCCCAACGCTTTCCTATTTTGGAAGAAATCCCAGTATGGGAGGAAGTTGATGGGGTCAGATACTGAATCTCCAGAGGGTCTTTGGGGACTGACACAAAGACCAGGATTACTGGAGACTATTCATGGCCACAGCTGTAGAGACTAGTATCCTAGCACCATGGACTGGAGGGCCTTTTGGTGGAGTGGTGGTGACAGTGAGTGTCCATTGTCCCTGGACAATGTCCTAAAGAGATAGTTCTGGTGACTGGGTCATGGCTGCTCTTTGCCTTCCTAGGTTCCCTCCAACTCTTGTTCTCCAGCCTTCTCATAGATTCTTTGAGGTACCTAACTCCCATTCAGTGAGTTCCTTGTTTTGCTTAAGTTAACCAATGTCTATTTCTGTTGTTTGCCATCAAAAACCCAAACTGGTACCAACATTTTGCATATGGATTTCACCTCAAAATATTTTTAGATGAATATATTGAATGCTTAAAATTATAAAAATTATCAATGATGATCTTTTTTATCATTTGGGTAGTATCAACTTGACCAACATTATCCTATGTTTTCCCTTTATCCTCATATTTTATCTTAGGTATATTTAGGACCAAAGTAAAATTTGTATTTGACTGTAAAAGAGCTTATGTTTTTAATTTAACTATAAGAGAGGTTAAAATATTTAGGTATTATTGACTCAGAAGATGCACTAATTCCTGCTATTGTAGTTAACTTTAAGAGATGTGTCTGGGGGATATATTTAACCTGTTTTCTTGAATGGAACAAGACCACTTCTAGACAAAGCATTGAGTGAAAGTCCCAAAGTTATTAGCAGACATTAGTCATCTCCTAACTTTATAAGTTCCTCATTTTGGCAAGCCTGCAACATGCCAGCCACAGATGTTGAAGGGAGTGTCTATGGGCAACAAATAGCTCAAAACCCTTGAGTTTAGGATTTTACTTAGGTGGTTCTTACAGCAAAAGTTTTGAAGTTGTGCTCTGTAGAGCCCTGGGGTTTCATGGAACCCCCTTGGGGATCCATGAGGGATGTGCATGAGGGAAATGACAATGGCCAGAGTTTCTTCATGCAGAACAACATTTTTTTCTTTCATTTAAGTATCACGTTTCCACACAAACCAATGGACCCCTTTGAGAATGTATAGTGAAAACTTCAGACCCCTACTCCCCAGAAAAATGTATATACAGACATAGGGAAAATTTTGGCATGTAATTTTAGGATGTTCACAGACTCTGATGATCTTTTTGGAACTTCATTCCATAGGTTCCCAGATTAAGAAACTTTGAGGAAAGCTCTCTTAGTTGAAGGTTACTTTTACTTAAGAAAGAAAAAAAAAAAAAGAAAAAAGAAAAAAAGGAAAGCCACTGATCTGTCTATATTCATGTGTTTAGGTTTTTTCAATATCTCTGTATTGGGCAGTTCCAAAGAACTGTCTTTTCATGACCCTTTGAAATGGGTTTTATCTGCACACAATGATGTGTGTAAACAAGCTTTGCCCTTAGACAAGACCAGGCCACTTACCTGTTTCACATCCAGAGGACTGTTTGCTAAGAAAAGGTTCTCTGCAAAATATTTCTTCTTGAATACCCTTGAGCTGGAGATGACTTGACCTTTCATAGGAACAAAATGGTGTAAGGAGCTCATGGCTGGAAGACATTTTCAAGAGTCCTTAGACTCAAAGGAGCTAAGAGATCTAGACTGATAGTAAGGAAAGGCCAGAAAAAAATGCAGAGAGAGCCAGGTATGAGGAAAGAAGGGAAGAATAGGGAGAAATGCAGAAGGAGAAATAAAGAGCTTGATAAAAGTGGGAAACTAGCTCCAGAACTTTCTCCTTCAGGAGCTATGTGCATATGGCTCCCTCTGCCTGGACTTGTCATACTCCCTACTCATCCCTCACACTCCATGAATCTTAGATGAAATGTCCCCTCCTTTTCCTCACCCCTCAATATAAGATAGGTTTCCTCAGTTATTCTTTCTCAGAATTGTAAAAATTCTTCTTAAAGCGCATATCATTATCTAATATTGTATATATATAAACATGCATATATATATAATTTTTGAGGGTGAATGTATATGTGTATTTGTATGTATATATAATTAACTTACACATGAAATATAATATATAATATAATAATATATAATATTATATGTATATAATCTATAATATAACATATGTACTGTATTAACATTTGTCCTTATTTATTTGACTGTCTCTCTGTCTCCTACTGTTAGCCACAGGGACCCGGTGTCTGTTTTGTGCTTAACAAAGAGTATGATTATTCGATAAATAATTTTTGAGTGAGTGAATGAATGAGGGGATCACGAGAAAGTATGGTTCTCCCTAGACTAGGCAAAGAGCCATGCTGCCCAATGGATGACTTAGACTCAGGGAATGGAGAATTGGTTGAAAGATGAGAATATGAATTTTTAGGGAGAGACCTGGTCAGAAAAAAGCTGAACTCAGGAATTGCTTTGTTCTGGATTTGTGTATCAAAACATCGAAGTGAAGACCACCTCTAACTAGGACATAGCCTGTTCCTGCTGGCAATCTCCACTTCAACCTCTAGCCTGGAAGGGGCTGTACTTCTGAGAAGGTGTGAAAAAGATGGGAAAGAGAACAAAGCCACTTTCTGGAGTTCACAGTGTTGAGGTAGCGGCTCCTAAGACCTCTCATGGGGCAGTGGAAATAGTCATGAAGGCAACTGAACCTGCCTTCCCTTGGCTTTGGCTAGTGTGGTCTCCACACTTCTGTGCAGCTCCTGCCATCCATAGCCCAGGAAGAGGGAACCCTGCCAAGGGTGAGTAGAGCTTCCCAGTGAGTGTGCGGTTTCCATCTTCACTGGGGTCTGCTGCTGCGTCTTCATTCTTGAGCCCCTATTGATACCAACTGACACTTGGCAGTGCAGGCATTTAAGGAAGGCATTCTGTGCTGCATGTGGAAACTAGAAATGTTCCCTTTTGCTAGGACTAAACCAATGCAAAAGGGATATGAGGGCTAGAAAGGCAGATATTCCTTCTGGCAAGATGTCCATGAGAGAACTGAATTGATTTTATTTAGGAGATTTCACATTCTGTAATACCTTTCTTGAAGTATATTACCTTTCTTATAAATAGTGAGATAAATAACACAAAAGTCACCAGCATTATATTTTCTTAGATTGAGTTCACATGAGTTGACTTTTCTTGATCAGTTAGAACAAAAATAATCCTCCCCCTTGCCTGAATTGCCTGAAAATTGTAGAGAGTGATCTGCATTTCCATTTCCCTTCATGCTCTGTAGAGGTGGCATTGGCAAGCTATGTATATATTCTCTGCAGTAAAAAACTCTAAGAATATTTGGCTTTTGAAGGACCCTGAACTCAAGGAGGCAGAAACTTAGTTTTGAGTCCAAGCCCGCGACTTACAAGGCAGATGACCTTGGAGAAGTGACAGAGTGACGGGCATCTATGACTGAGAAGATTTAGATGGTTTCCAAGTTCCTGTTATAGGATTGTGTGATATTCTTAAAGAACCCAAGAATTCGTGTTGAAGTCCTTTCTCTCCTATAATTTAAAGAAGAGGGAGGCTGACTAGTAAATATAAATGATTTTTGTTCTCCTGTTTACCTACCCCAAGGTTGGCACTGTAGGATAGGTACACGCCTCCCTATTTGTTCCAGCACCTTCCCCAGGGAGGGCCAAGACCTGTTTAGCAAGGGGTTTCACCCATCCTGATAAAACATATGTGGAGAGGAGAGGGAGTTTGTGTGTGCTTGTTGAGTAAACCAAGTTTATAAAAAACTCTGTCTAAATCCTAGAATCCATGTTCAATGTACAGTCAGAGAATGTGTTGAAGAGTTGAAAAAGACAACTCCACCTAATAGAGAATTCCACAGTGAAACCTCTCATGTGCTGAAGTCACACACAGCATTGCTTCATAATTTAATGATGTGGAGGAAAAAGCCAAATTTATATGCAGAACAGATGGGTCCATAGCAGCAGAAAGGGAAAAACTGCTCCAAAATAGGCTTGTTAAATATTATTATCTCTGAATATAAGCAGGGAGAAAATGCACTCTGTTTGAGACAAGCTAATATATCTTAGGATCTTTTGAATTTATAGTCATTCCTTTTACATATTGATAAAAGGGCTATAAACAATAGGATGCCATCCCATCTGATGTATACACTTACCATTATTTTATTTTATTTTTAAAATATTTTATTTATTTATCTGACAGAGAGATACATAGCTAGAGAGGGAACCCAAGCAGGGGGAGTGGGAGAAGGAGAAGCAGGCTTCCAGCAGAGCAGGGAGCCCGATGCGGGGCTCAATCCCAGGACCCTGGGATCATGACCTGAGCCGAAGGCAGACACCTAATGACTGAGCCATCCAGGCTCACTGACCACTATTTTAAATAGTAAATTCAGCTATCCTTTAGAAAGAATTCTGTCCAAAGATATTGTCTCTGAGAGAGATATTAAGAACCTAAAGACACCTGAGGAAATGTGGACCAAAGTTGACTTTTCTAATCTGTTGGATGGGAGAGTGAAAACCGGTTTAGAAATAAATTTTCCCCTTGCTCTTCCCAAATATTTTCTGCCCTGTATGTTCACAGATTCTTGAAATTTCTTTCCCAGTGACTTCCTTTCATTTTATTTTATAATTAAAAAATGACATATGAGAGACAAGTATTCTACAGATGTAGCACTTTGGCCAAAATTCTTACTAGAGAGTAAGATAGAAAGAATGATAGAAAAATTCATTTTCAAAGAGTACATTTCAATGGGATAGCTGGGGAAAATCATGTAAAGAGGGCACAAGGCTACCCAGGAGAGTGGAGAGGGTGCAGCACAGAGCAAGTTTGGACTCGGCTGGAGAAAGACAAATGTTTCTTATTTTACTTTTCTGCAGAAGATTAGTTTCAGTGGCTATAGGACATTTAGATAATTATTAGACTTTTGCCAAAGCTGCGTCATTAGCACTGACTTTTAAGGAAAGACCTGATCTGTAAGATGTGATAATATCCCATTGTGATATTAGGGACACCGAAAATAAGTAGTGGTCCCATATATGCTCATCAGCCCATCATTTAATATAAGAAATTCTTCAGTCAGTGTGTTATCTTTGGCACATATATAGTCACATGTGGAGGGGGAGGGATAGGAAAATAGGACTGGCAATAGGGAGGTTAGAAAAAAGCTGTCACTGGGTGCCTGAGAGGGGTATGGAAACTAATAAGAACCAAGAACAAAGTGTAGAAATAATAATAAAATATAACGTGTGGTTTCTATATTCCAGGCACTCTTTTGAGTATCTTATATATAATAACTCTAATCTAGAGGACACATTTGTTAATATCATCACATAAATATCTGTTCTTAAATTATTCATTCAATAGATCTTCACTGAGAGTCAATTATGCGCCAGATACTTGTCCAAGGGTTGGAGTTACAGAGGTTAACAGAATAGACAAGGCTGGTACTTCTATAGAATTTACAACTTATTGGTTTGGGGAATAAGGGGAGACTACATAAGTAAATACACAAAACCATTATTCTAGATAATGATGAGCTCTATGTGCTATCAGGGTGGTATGAGACAGAGTAAGGTGTCCAGGGATGATGGAATGGTTGGGAGGCACCTCTCTGGGGCGGAGATGAGTGACCTGCCACCTGAACAATGAGCAGTCAGCCACATGAAGCAGTCAGGGGATGTTGGGCAAAGGGCACAGTACTTGCAAATGCCCTGGGGTGGGACAAGTGTGGTTTGTTTGAGGGACTGAAGGAGGATCAGTGTATGTGGAGCACAGTGAGCACAGGGGAGAGAGGTAGAAGGTGAGTGAGGTCGGCTGGGAAGAAGCAATGTCATGTGTGGCCTATCATTTGGATTTTAGACAAAATGATAGGAAGCACTTAGCAATTGGTAGGCTCTGAAGATGAAAGGGATATAAGATTAAGCTCCTGTCTCATGGGTTTACCAACTGGAATAATCATTCTAGTGCCTGCCTATTTGACCTTAACCAGACTAAACATTGTTATGGTTCTAAGAAAGCAGTGATACCTAAGTGTGAGAATGGTCAAGAGAGTCTTTGTTGAGGAACCTAAGCATGGGCTGGTCATACAGAGAAAGGGAGTCGAGAAAAGGAATCCATGAACCAGAGTCTGGCTGCTCTCAGCTCACTCTCACTTTCTCTAATACACAGAACTTGCGTTTTTTACCTATCTTTACCTTCGCTTGAATGTACTTTGTTTATCTGGAACTCCCACGCTCTCTGAGGGTGTGTGCACCTACTTAGTGTGTGTGTGTGTATGAGTGTGTGTGTATGAGTGTATGTGTGTATGTGTGTATGCATGTGTGTTAGGGCACTCTACACTTTTTGGAACCAAAAGACATTTATTGGAAAGCTTAATTTTCTCAACTCCACCAGTTGGAGTATGGCCTTGTAGTGTAGTACAAGCTTTTTAGGGATGAAAATTTTCATTTCATCTTAAATGTTTGCTATATTGGTCCTGTAGACAAATGTCTAGAATTTTTGTGGTACTTTGTGTTGAGTACCTGCTCAGCTCAGTTCACCAAACGTTTGCTGAGGGCATACTCTATGCCAAGCGCCAGGTGAAGCCTTGTCTCAACAAAGATGGGTAATTCATACACCCCACCTTCCCGGAGCACATCCACAACCAGAAGAGAGCTTCACATGTCAGCTAATTCTGTGTTTTCACAGCCTGCCACATGCTTTATTTCAGGTCCTTTGACTTCCTAGAAGTCCAGTTGCACACTAGCTCACTCCCATGCAGTCCAGGTTCCAACCTAATCCACAGAGACTCCATGTTGCTCTCAATTAGCCACATTTCCAGGAAAGCATGCAGAAATCAGAGGTGCCAGAATCAAGAGCTGGGTTCTATTATAATTCTCCAGTGGTCACGGATAGCTAGAGCCTTTGAAATGGACGCAGATTATTTATGGGCAGAAAGCATTTAGAGGATAAAGTCTCAGGAATGAAAATCTAAGAGGAGAAATAAATGGGGAATGCATCCCGGGGAGACGAATAATATTTACTAGAGTATGTTTGTTTCAAGGCAGATTCCTAAGTTTTATTGCTTATGGTGGTAATCTTTGTGAGAAATTTCAGGCCAGAAAAAAGGACTTATGAAGTAAGTCTGACTTGTGAAATGCTACATCCTTGGCATCTGCCTGTTGGGGGAGGGGGCTGGCTGGCTTCTACGGGGCATGGTATTCTTACATTTGCCCAAGATGTGGACTCTTCCTCCCAATTCCCTTAGAAGCTTTCCCTTTAACAAATGTGTTCTTAAACACCAGTTCTGCACCTGGAACTATTGCTAAGCAAATACAGTGTGGAGCAAGGTATGCACAGGCCAGCTGGGGAGACAAAGGAGGTAAATGATCACCAAATAATTAAGTGATTTTTGCCTGCAATAAATATTACAAATGTCATGAAGCAGAAACACGCAGCAATAAATATTTGAGCCACCTTGGTATGAGGATGAAAGTTTTTCTGATTGTGTCCTGGGTTCCAGGCCTGGGTTTGTCTTTACTGACTGTGCGCAGGATTTGGTCAGGTTGAGCTTGGACAAGCAGAACTCCATCCCCTATTTTTCCTCCGGAACTGCTTTTCTCGATGCGCATCTTTCTCACTCATTCCTACCCTTCTCTTACTTCTGCATGGAATGGGAACTCCTTTAGGTCAGGGATCATGGTCTTAGCTCCAGGTCGCAATGCCCTATGCAGTGACTGGTACATAGCAGGTGCCAAATAAATGTAAGTTCAGTTGAACTGCAGACCTTCCCGCTGCATCTCCACTTCCAAGTATAAGTTTTAGCTGGACAGAGGGGCTGTGGCTCCTACCTGGGCATCATTCTTCAGTGCATTGAGCATCTCTGACCACCGGATCTGGCTAAGGGGCTGAGACAGGAGCAGAACAGTGAAGATGGCTGTGCAAGTGGGGGACTTTTGCTCCAAGCACTTCCCATCCTCCATAGAACGATGCTGTTTTTGTGCAGATCCTTTCTATCCTTTTACATCAAAGGATGTAAAAGATTTGGATGTCAACTTTCCTTCTGGAGGGTTTCAGAATCAGACTGAATCTGAATCAGACTCCATCTCAGCCAGTACCTTTCAGATTCTCTTGGAGGGGCCTCCAGATGGTGTTCAGGTGGAAGATTCAGTGTTTCATGGCAAACACACTGTAACACAACCTTGACTCCACAATCCCCCCAACAAAAACTACATTGTTTTTCCTTATATTCTTTAGGTCGCTGCAATCCACCCCGAAGCATCACTGTTACCCTAGAACCCAATTTTCTTTCCTCCACGACTGGCTTTCCCTCTATGCTCATATGTGCTATCTTGTCTTCTAAATGTATCATGCATTTCTCCGTCTTCTCAGTCTTGGTCACAGATTACTCAGAACAGACGACTGGTCACCTTGCCTCAAGCTCATGCTGTTCCCAGAGATATTATTGCAAAACACAGATTTATAATGACTGCCCTGGAGAGAGCATGCTGTCACAGTGTACATGCAGAGTCCTTAGGAGGGCATAAAAAGCCTTCAAAATCTGATCTCACGCCACCTGACTGTGCTTTCTCTCCATTCTCTCTCTCTTCTCAGATAGTCTCTGCTCCCACTGCATCCACCCACGTGTGGCTCTGAACCACCTCATGCTCTTCGGGCCTCTATGACATGATGCGCCATCTTCTAGACTACTCCTCCAGCGTCTTGCCACATCCTCTTCCATGTCAGCCTTGTGAACCTGTACTCACTGTTCAAGATCCAGCTCCAGCATCCTGCCTTCTGAGAAGTTCTCCTCTCCACCTTTCCCATTTGTGCACCGTACCCACTTAATCACACCCTCTTCTGGGACACCGGTTTCCACACCACTCTATTCTGGGGTTTATCACAGGGCACTGGAATTTTTGTTGTGTACCCCTTTGTTCTTGTATCTTGTTCATATTGAGGTTCCTAGAACCTTACACTTGACTTCCTGTTCACTAAGTGGCTTTGGACACATTATAGGACCCCTGTCAGCTTCATTTTCAGTTTAAAGGAGCAAAGAAGGCCCACTTTACAGATTGTTATAAGGTGTAAATGAGATGAAGCACCTAGCACAGTGTGACTATCTAATAAACAGCACTATCTCTTGATAGTGTCTATTAGCCTAATTTCCATGCCGATAAGAATTGTCTTCTGGAGACGTCTGGGTCTGGGTATGTTACCAGAAGGAAGGGTTCCTTCTGTGCTTTGGGCTTCAAGAAATGGATTTCAAGGAGAGGGTAAGGGTCCACTTTACCATTAGTTGCTGAAGGGAGATTTTCACTGAGGGACCATGGTCATCCTGGAGAAAAGACGGGGGTGAGCTTTGCCTGGGACGAGTCTGGGGCTGCTGGTATGGATGGTGTGCAGTGCATGCAAAATGAACAGGTTGGTGTTTTCCTTGTGCTACCATAGGACTTTCAAAGCAAGATGATTACACACTGGATGGAACCAAAAAAAAAAAATCTTTTTTTTTTTAATTTTTTTTTTTTAAAGATTTTATTTATTTATTCATGAGAGACAGAGAGAGAGAGAGAGGCAGAGGGAGAAGCAGGCTCCCAAGGAGCAGGGAGCCCGATGCGGGACTCGATCCCAGGACCCTGGGATCATGACCTGAGCCGAAGGCAGACGCTTAACCATCTGAGCCACCCAGGCGCCCAAAAAAAAAAAAAATCTTGCATAGATATATTTTATGGTTTGAGTTAACTATCGAATGGCTACTATGAATCTAGCATAAAAGGAGTTCAAGGCATTGTTTTGGCCTCAGGTTCCTCACCTCCTCCCTCTTCCTGCCCTCCACGAGGAGAGAAAGCTACTTTTATTTTGGCATCAGTGACACACACGATCCAGTCTGGTGTGATACAGACTCAAGGCTCTCAGAGTGCAATGAAAAGTGAGGTCAGTATGCACAGAGACCTGGGAAAAACAAACTGATTTAAGGCACGAAACTGGGAAACCTTGTTCCATTTCCTTCTGAATGGAATCCACAGTGGTGCTGAAAACCATCTGGAGAAATCCAGCCCCAGGAGAAATAGCATGTTGTAATGCACTTGATTAAAAAGAAAGGAAAAAACCTGTGGTGTGTGTTATCCTCATGCTAGGACTGGGGGCAGCAAGCAGCCTGCGAGTGGTGGTCCATGGAGATTTCGCCTGGATTACTTTAAAAGCACTTTTGCAGAGCCAGGCAAATGAAAGTCATGTGTTTATTCATTAAGGAGACCTTCTCTTGGGGATATTTTATTTGCAGTTCTATAAAGAGTCAAAACCTCCACATATTTAATCTTCTGTGCAAAAACTTCTAAGCACTGGAAAAGCAGTCACAGGAAAAATGAGTTTGGATGTCTCAGAAATCCTGATAAAGTTTGGGAACTTGTCCAGGCTCTTTGAACTTTTTGGCTGTGTCATGTTGGATTCTGTCTGTGGTAGCAAGTTCACTTGCAGCGTGTACATTTCTCAGGCTATTTTAGTGTTTTGATACAGGGCTGGGCCAAGCCGCAAAGGAGCAGAGAGGTAGTACTGAGACAGTCTTGAGCATGGAGATGTCTGAATCTCCCCAAATCTCCCCAGGCTTCAGTGGGAGTTTGAGAGACATGTTGGGGTCATTTATTTCATCTGGGGGAAGTGTTCCACCAATCACAAACACATTTGGGAGATTTCAGTGGTCAGTCTCCAAGCCTCCTGGTCAAGTGGTACCAGCCCAGTACAAAGGGTCTCATCATAACATCCAAGGCCTAGTGGAATGAGACCTTCTATTTTACTGTTTGGAAATTTTGGAAGGTTGAAACTCCCACTCAAGAAGTTAATGTTACTTTGTGTCTTTGGTCTGAACCATGGGAAACTGGATTCAACCACAGCTCTTTGTGATTCTCAGTACAAGCATGGTGACCAGTTAGGGCACTTGGTACATATTTTTAAATCTGTTGAGTCCAGAGAAGGATGGAAGGGGGCTTTTATGTCCTTGTCCCACTTAATTTTGTATGCCACTGGACACACAAGGGCAAATGGAGTTGTTTTGAGGTCGTAATGATTAGGAGAGAAACATGTACAACCCGTGATCTAATTTTAAATAACAGCTTAGCAGATTAAAACAGCAAATACCTATTGTGCAGTTTCTCTGGATCAGAATTCAGGGTGGCTGGTCTGGGTGATCCTGGCTTGGAGTCTCTCACAAGGCTGCAGTCACCATGGCAGCTGGGGCTGAGGTCAACGGAAGGTTTGCCTGGGGCTGGAAGATCTGCTTCCAAGGTGGCTCTGTCACAAGGCTGTTGCAGGAATTCTCTGCTCCTTGTCACATGGGACTGTCCATGGGGCTGCTCAAGGGTCCTCTTGATATGGCAGCCAGCTTCCCCCAGGGTGAACTGAGAAGAGATGGAGAGCAAGCAGGACGCCACAATGGCTTGACTTAATTTTGGAAGTCACACACCTTCCTTCTACCATATCCTCTTTATTAGAAGTGAATCACTAAGTACAACTTACTTTTAAGGGGAGAAAAATTAGTGTCCACCTTTGGTGAGAGAGGTATCAAAGCATTTATAGACATATTTTATCTTTAAAAAAAATTTTTTTATTATTATGTTAATCACCATACATTACATCATTAGTTTTAGATGTAGTGGTCCATGATTCATTGTTTGTGCATAACACCCAGTGCTCCATGCAGAACGTGCCCTCTTTAATACCTATCACCAGACTAACCCATCCTCCCACCCCCCCTCCCCTCTAGAACCCTCAGTTTGTTTTTCAGAATCCATCGTCTCTCATGGTTCATCTACCCCTCCGATTTCCCTCCCATCATTCTTCTCCTCCTGCTATCTTCTTTTTTTTATTCTTAACATATATTGCATTATTTGTTTCAGAGGTACAGATCTGTGATTCAACAGTCTTGCATAATTCACAGCGCTCACCATAGCACATACCCTCCCCAGTGTCTATCACCCAGCCACCCCATCCCTCCCACCCCACCCCCCACTCCAGCAACCCTCAGTTTGTTTCCTGAGATTAAGAATTCCTCATATCAGCGAGGTCATATGATACATGTCTTTCCCTGATTGATTTATTTCGCTCAGCATAACACCCTCCAGTTGTGCAATTGCTGGATCATATGGTAGCTCTATTTTCAACTTTTTGAGGAACCTCCATACTGTTTTCCAGAGTGGTTGCACCTGCTTGCATTCCCACCAACAGTGTAGGAAGGTTCCCCTTTCTCCGCATCCCCACCAACATCTGTCGTTTCCTGACTTGTTAATTTTAGCCATTCTGACTGGTGTGAAGTGATATCTCATTGAGGTTTCGATTTGGATTTCCCTGACGCCAAGCGATGTTGAGCACTTTTTCATGTGTCTGTTGGCCATTTGGATGTCTTCTTTGGAAAAATGTCTGTTCATGTCTTCTGCCCATTTCTTGATTGGATTCTTTGTTCTTTGGGTATTGAGTTTAAGAAGCTCTTCATAGATTTTGGATACTAGCCCTTTATCTGATATGTCATTTGCAAATATCTTCTCCCATTCTGTCGGTTGTCTTTTGGTTTTGTTGACTGTTTCTTTTGCTGTGCAAAAGCTTTTTATCCTGATGAAGTCCCGATAGTTCATTTTTGCCTTGCTTCCCTTGCCTTTGGTGATGTTTCTAGGAAGAAGTTGCTGCGGCTGAGGTCAAAGAGGTTGCTGCCTGTGTTCTCCTTTAGGATTTTGATGGACTCCAGTCTCACATTTAGGTCTTTCAACCATTTGGAGTCTATTTTTGTGTGTGGTGTAAGGAAATGGTCCAGTTTCATTCTTCTGCATGTGGCTGTCCAATTTTCCCAACACCCTTTGTTGAAGAGACTGTCTTTTTTCCATTGGACATTCTTTCCTGCTTTGTCAAAGATTAGTTGACCATAGAGTTGAGGGTCCATTTCTGGGCTCTCTATTCTGTTCTATTGATTGATGTGTCTGTTTTTGTGCCAGTACCATACTGTCTTGATGGTGACAGCTTTGTAATAGAGCTTGAAGTCTGGAATTGTGATTTTGCCAGCTTTGCTTTTCTTTTTCAACATTCCTCTGGCTATGCGGGGTCTTTTCTGGTTCCATACAAATTTTAGGATTATTTGTTCCATTTCTTTGAAAAAAGTGGATGGTATTTTGATGGGGATTGCTTTGAATGTGTAGATTGCTCTAGGTAGCATTGACATCTTCACAATATTTGTTCTTCCAATCCATGAGCATGGAACGTTTTTCCATTTCTTTGTGTCTTCCTCAATTTCTTTCATGAGTATTTTATAGTTTTCTGAGTACAGATCCTTTGTCTCTTTGGTTAGATTTATGCCTAGGTATCTTATGGTTTTGGGTGCAATTGTAAATGGGACCGACTCTTTAATTTCTCTTTCTTCTGTCTTGTTGTTGGTGTATAGGAATGCCACTGATTTCCGAGCATTGATTTTATATCCTGCCACTTAAGTGAATTCCTGTATGAGTTCTAGCAGTTTTGGGGTGGAGTCTTTTGGGTTTTCCACATAAAGTGTCATATCATCTGCAAACACTGAGAGTTTGACTTCTTCTTTGATGATTCAGATGCCTTTTATTTCTTTTTGTTTTCTGATTGCTATGGCTAGGACTTCTAATACTATGTTGAATAGCAGAGGTGATAGTGGACATCCCTGCCGCGTTCCTGACCTTAGGGGGAAAGCTCTCAGTTTTTCCCCATTGAGAATGATATTTGCTGTAGGTTTTTCATAGATGGCTTTTATGATATTGAGGTATGTAACCTCTATCCCTAGACTCTGAAGAGTTTTGATCAAGAAAGGATGCTGTACTTTGTCAAATGCTTTTTCTGCATCTATTGAGAGGATCATATGATTCTTGTTCTTTCTTTTGTTAATGTATTGTATCACGTTGATTGATTTGCGGATGTTGAACCAACCTTGCAGCCCAGGGATAAATCCCACTCGGTCGTGGTGAATAATCCTTTTAATGTACTGTTGGATCCTATTGGCTAGTATTTTGGTGAGAAGTTTTGCATCCGTGTTCATCAAGGATATTGGTCTGTAATTCTCCTTTTGGATGGAGTCTTTGTCTGGTTTTGGGATCAAGGTAATGATGGCCTCATAAAACAAGTTTGGAAGTTTTCCTTCCATTTCTATTTTTTGGAACAGTTCCAGAAGAATAGGCATTCATTCTTCTTGAAATGTTTGGTAGAATTCCCCTGGGAAGCCATCTGGCCCTGGGCTTTTGTTTGTTGGGAGATTTTTGATGACTGCTTCAATTTCCTTCATGGTTATAGGTCTGTTCAGGTTTTCTCTTTCTTCCTGGTTCAGTTTTGGTAGTTGATACATCTCTAGGAATGCATCCATTTCTTCCAGGCTATCTAATTTGCTGGCATAGAGTTGCTCATAATATGTTCTTATAACTGTTTGTATTTCTTTGGTGTGGGTTGTGATCTCTCCTCTTTCATTCATGATTTTGTTGATTTGGGTCATTTCTCTTTTCTTTTTGAGAAGTCTGGCCAGGGGTTTATCAATCTTGTTAATTCTTTCAAAGAACCAGCTCCTAGTTTCGTTGATCTGTTCTACTGTTCTTTTGGTTTCTACTTCATTGATTTCTGCTCTGATCTTTATTATTTCTCTTCTCCTGCTGGGTTTAGGCTTTATTTGCTGTTCTCTCTCTCCAGCTCCTTTAGGTGTAGGGTTAGGTTGTGTACTTGAGACCTTGTTTCTTGAGAAAGGCTTGTATTGCTCTATACTTTCCTCTTAGGACTGCCTTTGCTGCATCCCAAAGATTTTGAACAGTTGT
>NC_058415.1:27178713-27357476 GCF_002201575.2 Neomonachus schauinslandi
CCCAGCTTTCTTTTGGTGTCCATTAGCATGGTAAATGGTTTTCCACCCCCTCACTTTCAATCTGGGGCTGTCTTTGGGTCGAAAATGAGTCTCTTGCAGACAGCATATCGATGGGTCTTGTTTTTTTATCCAATCTGATAGCCTGTGTCTTTTGATTGGGGCATTGAGCCCATTTACATTCAGGGTAACTATTTGAAAGATAGGAATTTAGTGCCATTGTATTGCCTGTAAAATGACTGTTACTGTATATTGTCTGTGTTCCTTTCTGGTCTATGTTGCTTTTAGGGTCTCTCTTTGCTTAGAGGACCCCTTTCAAGATTTCTTGTAGGGCTGGTTTTGTGTTTGCAAATTCCTTTAGTTTTTGTTTGTCCTGGAAGCTTTTTATCTCTCCTTCTATTTTCAGTGACAGCCTAGCTGGATATAGTATTCTTGGCTGCATATTTTTCTCATTTAGTGCTCTGAAGATATCCTGCCAGTCCTTTCTGGCCTGCCAGGTCTCTGTGGATAGGTCTGTTGCCAATCTAATGTTTCTACCATTGTAGGTTACAGATCTCTTCTCCCGAGCTGCTTTCAGGATTTTCTCTTTGTCTCTGAGACTCGTAAGTTTTACTATTAGATGTCGAGGTGTTGACCTATTTTTATTGATTTTGAGAGGGGTTCTTTGTGCCTCCTGGATTTTGATGCCTGTTTCCTTCCCCAAATTAGGGAAGTTCTCTGCTATAATTTGCTCCAATATACCTTCTGCCCCTCTCTCTCTTTCTTCTTCTTCTGGGATCCCAATTATTCTAATGTTGTTTCGTCTTATGGTATCGCTTATCTCTCGAATTCTGCCCTCGTGATCCAGTAGTTGTTGATCTCTCTTTTTCTCAGCTTCTTTATTTTCCATCATTTGGTCTTCTATATCACTGATTCACTCTTCTGCCTCATTTATCCTAGCAGTTAGCGCCCCCATATTTGATTGCATCTCATTAATAGCCTTTTTGATTTCAACTTGCTTAGATTTTAGTTCTTTTACTTCTCCAGAAAGGGTTTCTCTAATAACTTCCATGCTTTTTTCAAGCCCAGCTAGTATCTTTAAAGTGATGATTCTGAACTCTACATCTGACATCGTACTAATGTCCATATTGAGTAGGTCCCTGGCAGTCGGTACTACCTCTTGTTCTTTTTGTTGAGGTGATTTTTTGTGTCTTGTCATTTTGTGCAGAGGAGAATAGATTAATGAGAGAACAAAATGCTAGCAGGTTAACAATGTCCCCAGAAAATATACTCTAAACAAATCAGAAAAGACCTGAAGCCAGGGAAAAAGAAAGGGAAATAAAGAAAAAAGAAAAAGATAAAAACAAACAAAAACAGAACAAAATGAAAAACAGAATATGATCAAATATGATCAGGCTGGTGCATAGATCAGTGCCACACACTAGATTTTGGGTGTATTTTGGTCTGTTAGAAGAAGTGCCTCACAAAATTTTAAAGAAAGAAAAACTTATATATGTACAAAAATAAGGGTTGATATGATGAAGGGATGGAATATGACTGTAAAGATGAAAATTATAAGAAATTTTATAAAAGGAATTGATAAGAAGCTGTTTGAAAAAAGAAAGAAGAGGATTTAAAAAAAAAGGGAAAAAAAAGGGAGAGAATGTGATCAGGCAGGAGAGTAGAACAAAACCATACACTAGAGATATAGGGTATATTTTGATCTGCTAGAAGAAACTCTCTCAAAATTTTAAAGAGAGAACAACTTATATATATATATGCCAAAAATAAAGGTAACTACTATGAAGCGATAGAATATGACTCTAAAAATGAAAAATAAAAATGTTTTTTGAAAAAGGAATTGATAAGATGTTGGTTGAAAAAGGGAAAAAGAAAAATTCAAAAAAAAAAAAAGGACAGTTAAAAGAAAAAATTAACTTTGAAAGACTAAAGAATCTTGGTAAAAAAGCCATGGATTCTATGTGCAGTATTCCCCTAGTGCTGGAGTGCTGCCGTTCTCATTGATGGTAAACTTGGTCTTGGCCGGCTGTTCTCGCTGATCTTCTGGGGGAGGGGCCTGTTGCCATGGTTCCCAAATGTCTTTCCCGGAGGCGGAATTGCCCCGCCCTTGCCCCCTCCCGGCTAAGTAATCTGCTCGGGTTTGCTCTCGGGAGCTTTTTTGTTCCCTGCAAGCTTTCCATACAGCTTTGGAGGCCGAGAGTGAAAATGGCGGCCTCCCAATCTCTGCCTCGGAGGAGCTGAGAACTCGGGGCCCCGCTCCTTAGTGAGCCCCCAGAGAAAAGCAGTCAGTCACTCCCGGCTCCCTGGTCTCCAGCCGCACTCCGTGCTCACCCGGCCTGTGACTGCGCGTTTCTATCTCTGGCACCCGACCGCATGTGGAGTCTCCAAACCCAGCAGATCCCTGCGGTGCGCTCCCGCGCGGCTCCTCCCGGGGGAGGAAGGTGAGTCTCCCCGGATCTGCCGCTTGTTGGGTCTCTGCTGGAGGAGCAGGGGCCCGACTGTGCCGCGGATCACGGTTTATGGCAACCCCGAGCTGAGAGCCCGCGCCTGGGCTCCGCCTCTGCAGCCGGCTTCCCTGCTCCGATACCTGGGAGCTCTGCCACACTCAGGCACCCCCGGTCTTTCTGTGACCTGTGGGTCCTGAGACCACACTGTCCCGGAGGGTTCCACCCCCCGCTTAGCCACCAGAGTGACGTCCCTCAGCGGAGCAGACTTTTAAAAGTTCCGATTTTGTGCTCCGTGGTTCTATCACTTGCCAGAAGCGGCCGACGGAGGCCCCTCCCCCGCCGTCTATCCTCCCGAATATCACCTCCGATTCACTTCTCCACACATCCTACCTTCCAGAAAGTGGTCGCTTTTCCGTTCAGAGAGTTGTTGCTATTCTTTTCTTCAATCTCCTTTTGAGTTGGTAGGTGTTCAGAATGTTTTGATCCCTATCCAGCTGAATTCCAGGGACCAGAGGAAATCCAGGGCTCCTACTCCTCCGCCATCTTGCTCCGCCCCATAGACATATTTTAAAACCAACATAGTATAAGAGGTCATTGATATGGATGTGAATCTCAAGTCTGCCACTTATTAACTGCATTGCTGGGGGCAAGTTGATGAATCTCTAAGACTTAAATTTTTATTTATGAATTGATATCCAAAATGCCTACTTTAAAAAAAAAAGTTTATTTATTTTAGAATGGGGAGGGGCAGAGGGAGAGTGAGAGAGACGGAATCACAAGCAGACTCCCCACTAATTGTGGAGCCCAATGTGGGGCTTGATCCCACGACCCTGAGATCTTGACCTGAGCCAAAATCAAGAGTTGGACACTTAACTGACTGAGCCACCCAGGCGCACTCCAAAATACCTACTTTGAAGTGCTATTGATAGGATTGGAATTATGCTTACAAAATACTTCATATAGCTCCTTGCCTTAAGTTGGTGCCAAATATGAAGTAAGCATTGTAATGATAATGACAATGATGGTCCTGACAAAGAATGATCTTGGGCAAGTGACACAACCTTTTTGAGTCACATTTGACTTATAATACCCACTTCTTGAGACTCTTGTCAAGATGAGAGCTATAACTTTTGAGAAAGCATTTCCCGGCACCAAATATATTAGTTTTCCAAGTTTTCTGGACAAACACCAATGAGATGATATTTTGGTTGTTCTTCATCCTATTTAAAATGAAAACAGTAGCTATGATTAATGTCAAAAATTCTAAAATTGTTAGAGTACACCCACTGAAAAAAATGGGAACTCACATTTTAAAAATCCACTAATCTAGACAAAAGGGTTCATCTCTCCATTAGAGGGACAGTTTTGTCCCCTGATTCATTGCACTGCTTGGTTGTCAGTCAGTCTCTTCAGGGCGGTGTACCTTGAGATGACATTTGTCATGCCCTTTTACAAAGAGCTGATCATAAAACACACATGGACAAACACAACACTCTGCCCCTTAGTGTGCCATTCAGTACATTCCCATCATCTGAAAACAATTATCCTGTGGACGGTGATGTGATTGGATATGAAAAGAGAAGGAAAATGTCAGAGTGAGGCATTTGGTGGTAGATGGTTTTTACTGTTTCAAAACGATGCTTGGCTGGGAAGCCAGGGGGACTTTTAGTATGACAGTGAGGCCAAACAGTTGCCTGGCATGGGCTTGTTGCTCAATGGAGTGATTAGATCTCATTCCCCAACCTTGAAATGGTTGCAGGTGGGGGGATGGCGACCAGCACTTTGATTGATTGATTGATTTTAAAACGAAGCCCTTGCTTCCCAAGAACCATTGAAATGAACTGGATTTAACAACTGGTGAGGTTACCTCAGCAAAGGCCTGTTTACATGTGGTAAGTTCCAGGTTCCTGGAATTTAAGGAAAAGTTGGCAAAGCCACCATTAATTCAGGAAACAAGGGAAAGTAGTGCATAAGTGGCACAATGTGGGAACAATAAAGAACAAAGACCATTATCTTCATGCCCCAGGAAGACACTGCTCTCCTCCCTTCTACCTCCTATTAGTTGCTTGGGGAAGGTTCCAGTTTTCCCTGGAATGAACTGTCAAAACTTTCCCCTCCAGGCTTGAAGCATGTTCCCCTCTGAGCAGCTCAGCACATTGTCAAACCAGTCTTTACTTGAAAGACATATGGCATCAACATGAAAGATATCATATATATAAGTCCCCCTCGCCTTTTCCCCCCATCCCCTCCATCCCCCAAGATTTTCGAAAGATGTTACATTCTGCATCTGGGCCCTGCAGAGTGGAGGTGGTGGGGAGGAGGCAGCTCTGCAGGGGAAGCTGCCAGGGGGCCGGAGACCCCATCTGGAGAAGGTTCTTGGCTGGTTTCTGTAGAGCAAATGAAGGAGAAAGACTGATGAGGGGGGTGGGGTCAGGACAAAGCAGGCCACGGGAAACATTGGTTTTATGGAGCTTGCAAACCTGAACTCAAATATTAAAAATGCTTTCATCAGTCTCCTTAATCCAGAGAAATTCTTTTTGGCTTAGATGGGAGGAAAAATCAGTCCCTTAAGGGGAAAGCAAGAGGAGAAGGAGGTAAGGATGTGAGTCAGACTCAGGGAATTGCTGGCAAATGCCATCATTTTAGGAGGTGGAGGAGGACTGTTTGCAGCTGATCTAATGTTGCAGACCATGGATAATGCCCGCCTGTCTTTTATGGATTTCTCTCTTTCCTTATGAAAAAGGTTTGACTCCATTAAGTGGGGGAAAGGTGAGGAAAAAAAGCTCTACTCTTTCTTTGCTCACTTCTTTTTCTCCAGGGAATAAGCAGCTCTTGGGCTCCAAAGCTGTGTTTTTCTTTGGGTTTTGCCTTTTAATAGGGGTTGAAGAAAGTGGTTATAGACATTTGAGGGGAAATAAAGCCTGTGGTTTATTAACAGGGCTGGTTTTAATCAGCAGTGATTTGACTGGGGTAACATTAGAGCTACAACACTGATAACTGATACTATGATTTTCTATGCTTTTAACCCCAAACTGAAGTCTTGTGGATTCACTGACAGACATGCATTTGTTTCCCCAGCCGGGCTGTGGGGAGTGAGTGTTTTGTGAGGACAGCATCTGATCAGGATGGGAGCAGCTGGGGTGGGGCAGTTGCCTTGGGAGTCTTCTCAGCTGGAATTCTAGCTGCTATGAAGCAAGCCATGTAGATGCAAGGGCTTCTCAGTGAGGCTAGTGGAAGTGAGAGGAAAAAGGGGAAGGCAGGTTCTAGCTTCCATCTGGCCACTGCAAGTCAGGGCCCACATGGTCAAATATTCATGAGTACTTCTTTACAGACCTGAGGTGACATCTCAGGTCGAGACACCTCACAATTTCCAGATGTCATAAGTATGTTTTTCTTCCCTCTTTTAGGAAAGTTGAAAAAATCTAGGCCACTTCTCAAGCAGAAGGCTGCTCTTTGGGGTAACCCAGTCCTGTCTTAAAAAGAACAAAATGTTCTGGATCTCTCCCACCCAGTCCATTAGTTAGCATGGTCTCCACCAAAGTCACTGCCAAGATCCCAATGAGTTTCCAGTTTGACCTAAAAAACCAAAGTCAAACTCCTGCACTAGTCAGCAACTACAGTTTGCCATATTTACTGTAGTAGCAATGGGGTTTCTAGGTAGGTTCTCTGCAAGAGTGAGGCACTTTGTTTTTCAGTGTATTTTTATCTACTATCTATCTATCTACCTATCTATCTATCTATCTATCTATCTATCTATCTATCTATCACCTATCTATCTATCTATCTATCTATCTATCTATCATCATTTTTAATAAGCTCTATGCCCAATGAGGGTCTTGAACTCATGACCCTGAGATCAAGAGTCACATGCTCTACTGACTGAACCAGCCAGGTGCTCCAAGTGTATTTTTTAAAAGGAGAAACAGAGGCCCAGCATTTACCTTTCTCCTACTGACTGCTTAAAAGTCAAATGAGATGATGCACCAAGCTCCTGGAGAGCACAGGCGTGAGGGCAGTGAGGGAATGGACCCATCCCCCTGCCAGCCCTCCTGACATTTCTGTGATGTTTTGTGTTTCTGTGCTTACATGTATACAAACTCCTCTCCCAGCCTAGAGAGGGCTTTGGATGTGTAGAGTTTCTTTCTTGTTCTCATGCCGGAGAGGCAGTAGCCAATCCCCAGGCTCTGCCTTGATGTTCCTCGTGAAAGGGGGCACGTATCCAGGAGATGGCTGCCCAAGGTGACGGTGGAACCAGGCATGTGGCCAGGAAGGGATCAGAGCTAGTCTGCCTTGCTTAGTGTCAGAGTTGGCTCAGCTCTACCCACCCAGCACCTCTGGCATCCTCTTGCCCCTCCCTCTCTGACCACATGGCCCTCATGTCCCTCTTCAGGGGGCATCTCCTAGGGAGGCTGCCCAGTTCACAGTACCAGCTCCTTGGGACCAGCCTGACACATGGAAGCCAGGTCTTACCTCCCTGGGCTGAGAAGTGGATGCCCAGCTCTGGAGCAATAGATTGTCTCCCTCGGGAATGTGAAATCATACTAAGAATCATCGAGACTAGGGTTTGTTAGATCTGAATCTCATTAATGACAGTCTCCTAGAGCATAGTTGCCAAATATTTTTTTCATTATGCATGGGTTAAAAAAAATGGGACATGTATTCCCGTATATTTATATATTTATAAATTATACATGTGTATTCTATTACTGGCTAATATCTCAAGGCACACTATATACTCAGCGTTTTTAAAATGAAAAGTAAATATGGCCCTAGTAGTAACAAGCACACCCAATGCCCAAATCTTGGTTTGGAATACTGTTCTCCAAAAAAAAGAAAGCAGGACTCCTTGGGTTAATGGCTGATTCTAGGAGGGAGGTTTTAAAATGCATAAGATTAGCCAGGAACATCTTGTAGTGCCACAGAGCAGGGAATCACTCAAGCAAAACAAAACCACCTAATAATGGGGGTATGTCAAAGGGACACAGGAACCAACTGAAAGAGTTCCCAATGGCCAAAGCTGGAAACATTGGAGCATTAAAATAAATAAAATAATAGAACATTGTAATCCAGAACCTAAATATCCATGAATCTAAACTGATATAATAAATGACTGAGTAAAAAAATAAATTAAGAAGAAGAGACAAATTCCATGTACTGACTGAAACAATCCGAGTAATTTATGTAGATAATCCAGGAAGTGGAGCATAGTTCCTCACTTCCTAAGTGTGGGCTGCACATGGTGACTGCCTTCGAAGGGGACAGTATGGAAAGGGGAGGTGGGGGGGAGCAGCTTTACAATGGAGAAACTTGAAAATCTCTCCCTCCACCAGGTGATCAAGGTCAACATCAACAGTCATTAAGTCGGACTGAGAGTATTTGAGATGATGTGATGAAAATGGTGCTTTATTCTATGGTCTTTCTTCCAAAATTCCATGACCCCAGACTAGTCATGAGAGAAACATCAGACAAATCTCAATTGAGAAACATTGGACAAAGCACCTGATCAGTACTCCTCTAACTGTCAAGGTCATCAAAACTGAGAAAAATCTGAGAAACTGTCACAGCCAGGGGGAATTGAGGAATAACAAGGAGACATAACTAAATGTGATATGTTATACTGGATGCCATCATAAAACAAAACAGGTCAAGGTGAAAACTAAGGAAATCCTAATCAACTTTGGACTTCAGTTAATAATAATGTACAAATACTAATTCATTAATTGTAATAAATGTACCATACTAATGAAAGCTGTTAATCATAGGGAAACTATGAGGGTGGAGTATATGGGACCCCCTGTACTATTTTCATGGTTTTTATGTAAATCTAAAACTGTTCCAAAATTAAGTTTATTATTTAAAAAAGTACATATGGGATGAATTTGTTTAAAACATCATCCTTAGTTGTGGGGCTGTCCTGTGCATTATGGGATGTTTAGTGGCATCCCTGGCCTCTACCTAGTAGATGCCTGAAGGGTCCTTCCAGTTGTGACAATACAAATGTCAACAAATGTTACCAAATGTCCCCTGAGGGGCAAGATTGTCCCCAGTTGAGAACCATTTGCCTTAAAGCAACCCTTGATTGAGTGGGAGGGCTGGTATGAGACAAAAAACTTAAGAACTTTCTCACAAATAAAAAATGGCCACTCTAATTTTGCCAACTACATATTTTGTGTGTGTATGTGTGTGTGCGTATTTATTCATTTACACAGTATCCTGAGTTAGAGGAAACCAGACAAGCTGATTCTTTAACGCTGTATTGAACTAGTGTAGAGGACGAGATGACAATGTCATATAAGCCAGGATGCACAAACAGCAGAAGACCTCAGGAGTGTGAGAAGCAGGGAAAACAAGGAGCAGTGAAACAGTTCAAGGGCTGAGGGTCTGATAGTGGACGACGGAGCTCCATGTGCCGGTTGGAGGAGCTCCTGCATCCTCCATGAAACTCAGTTACACAGGTATTTATTGAGCACTTGCCCTAAACCAGGCTCCTGCTGAATGTGGGGCTTCTATGTAACCCTCCTTCACTTGCCACTTGCTTCTGCTGAGCTCATTCCTTCCCTTAAGGTTCTCTTGATGCCGTCTAGAAGCTTGGGCCACCCTCTGGGCTCTGCAGTTGGGCTTGACTCCTTAGAGACAAACTACACGCTCAGGTCTCTCCCTGTCCATAAAATTGTCTAAGACTCCTTATCTCTGGTCATTGCTATGTGTAAGTGCACACAAACACACACACACACACAATTATTTGACACAGCATACGCATATAATTATATCTATTGTACACACACACATTATATATAATAATTATACATGTGTATAACATGTATATGTAATATATTACATACATGTATATGAGATGTAATATTAATATATACAATATATGTATGTATTATATATGTAATTATATACACTTAATTATAGACACACATTATTATTATACACTATTAATTATATGCACACACTATACATACAGTATATGCATATACATACATACAGTATATGCATATAATTACATAAACATACATGATACATATATATATCATATGTGTATATATAATATATTACATATTTGCACATAATATATTTTATATGTTATTAATGTATACAATATATAATTATATATAAGTTATAATTATAACAATTGCATATATATTTATATGATTATGATTATGATATGATTTTATGATTTTTGATTGCATATATGTTACATGTATGATTAATTTATGTATTTAATTGTATAAACTACATGGGTTATCTCTTTTTTTCTTGCTTTATTGAGATATAATTGACCTATAACATTGTGTACATTTAAAGCATACAACATGTTGATTTGATGTGCTCAGTATACCGTGAAATGTTTATCACCATAGCGTTAGCAAACACCTCCGTTACCTGTTAATTACCATTTCTTTTCTGTGGTGAGAATATTCAAAATCTCCTCTCTTAGCAACTTTCAAGAATACAATGCAGTATTGTTAATTAACTCTAGTCAATGTGCTGTACGATGGATCCCAGAACTTAATCATCTTATGACTGGAAGTTTGTGTGCTTTGACCAACATCTGCTCCTTCCCCTGCCTTGCACTTGGCAATCACTACTCTCCTCTCTGTTTCCATTAGTTCAGCTTTTTTAGATTCCACATATAAGTGCTAGCACACAGTATTTGTCTTTCTCTGGTTGACTTATTTCACTTAGCATAATGGCCTCAGGGTCCATCCATGTTGCAAATGACAGGGTATCCTCATTTCTCATGGCTGAATAATATACCATTATATATGTATACCATATTTTCTTTATCCATTCATCCACTGATGGACACTTAGGTCTGTTTCCATATCTTGGCTCTTTCGAATAAGGCTGCAATAGATACAGGGGTGCAGACATCTCTTTGAGATCCAGATTTTGTTTTCTTTGGATAGATACCCTATATGGGTTATCTCTGTCCTTCTAAATCTTACCTGTCCTTAAACACCCCTGATCAAATGTCACTTTTTCTATGAATCATTCTGAGTTTTCCCAGTCACAAATAGTTTCTTTTTCTGCAGGTTTCCATTGCTTTCCTAGTTCCCTGACAAAGGTAGAAATAGCCTACGTATCTCTTCCCTAATAGACTGCACACTACTGTTGTCATGGGAATGTAATTATTGTTGTTGTTGTTATTTTAATCTTTATGTCCTTAATCTTTTGTTAACCTTGTGCTCAAAAATTTGTTACTTAAATGCAAAGCTATTTTAACTGAGGTCTAGATTATCTGTAATAAATTAATATGTTACCTTCCCATCTTGCTGCATTTCAACAGGAACTTTCTGGAGAAACACAATGCTGAACTTCCAAGATTTGAGAGTGACCATTTAAGGTATGAGGCCAGGTTAGTCATATTAATTAGGGGCAAGTTTTATTTCTGACTCCAAATCCCATTCTGTGGGTAGAAGCCGCATCTACTTATGCCTGAGACTTGCTTTGCCTTTATTCTTAATACATGGGGATCGAGGTTGAAGAATTATACTCTTATGGAAAATACTCCTCTTGGACATTTTCTGTTAGCCTTTCCTGTGCACAAACCACCCCCAAACTTGGTGGTTTAAGATGCTAATAAGATATTATTTTTCAAGCTACTGTGGTTGGCAAAGCAGTTCCTTTGATGGTTTTGTGCGAGGTCACTTGAGCAGCTACATTCATATAGGGGTCAGCTGGGCCAGAGTGTCCAACGTGGACTCACTCACATGACTGGCGGGTGATACTGGCTCTTGGCCTGGGTTCTCCAATATGTGGTCTCTCATCCTCCTGGAGGCTAGGCCAGCTTCCTGGCATGGCAGCCTGAAAGGTACCATTCCAAAATGGCAAGAGCAGAAGCCACAATGTCTCTTTATACCAAGGCTCCAGATTTCATACAATATGAATTCCACAACATTCTCTCGGTGGGGGCAAGTCACATGGCAGCCCATAAAGGAAAGATGGGGAAACAGATGCCACCTTCAATGGGAGGAGGTGCAAAGGCTCTGAGGACCAGACACCTGTGTAGCATCTCTGTGATTCAGACCCAGTAACTGAGGTCATCATCCCCTGCTTTGCAGAAGTCCTCTACTTATTCTCCTCTCAAAGGGACAGAGGAAGAATATGATACTCTTGAAGACTTACCTCTGCCCAGCGATAGGAGACAAATGATTTCCCTACATAACACTAGACTGAACTGAATGGAATTAACCAATGGTATAATATCCCTTAAAGACTTCTCTCTTTGCCCAGAGGTAGGAGTTTTTGAGTTGTCTCATCTGTGGGGAAGAGCCCTACATTGGCTGACCACCATGTATTTCAGGAAAACTAACCACTTACTGCCCACATTGCCAAACCCTTTCTTGCAGGTGGTAGTAACTTCCTAAAGATTGAATCTTGAAACCTAAGAATATGAAGTAACTAGCAGAGCATCATCATAAAACTATAGTTAAAAAAGGCTGAGCTTGCCTGAGAGTAAGTTAGAGGGGGAGAGAGGAAAGTTCAACAGTTCCCCCCAGTTTATAATAAGTTTATAAACTGCCCCAACAGTTTATAATAAGAATGAGTAAGATGCAGTGAACTCCCTGGTCATACCCATGTACTCAAACACGAGGGAGCATTTCCTAGAACATCCCTTTGCCCGATTAGGGAGGGGAAATGGTGTGAAGATTTCACCCAGTGCCTCATTCAACACTTAATAACCACGCTCAGAAGAAAGAATTAGCATTGCATAGCTCAGAAAATGGCACCTGAGAGGTTAAGAAATTGTCCACTGTCTCATTGCTAGTAAGAATTGGAACTGGAATTTACTTTCAGTTCCAGGTCTGTCTGAAGCTAGATTCACCACCACCGCCCTATCTCCCACGAGGATGTACACAGAAGATCTGCCAGGTAGATCATGCCTTGGATAAAGGAATACAAGAAACCAAGGACTTGGAAGAAAAGAATCACAGAGAGTAAAGCGTTGGAGGAAGTTTTGGCCTGGAAGCATGATGTTACTCCATTGCTCTCTTTAGTAGAAAGGTCCAATGAAGAAAGATTATTGAAGTAAAGGGAGAGAGAGAGAGAATAGCTACAACCTGAAGATGTGTACTCTGGCCTTCAACAAGGTCTTGGTGACCCAGAGCCATGTTCCATTAGCCAAGGGGAGGTTCAAAGCACTTTCTGGTGTGTAGTCCAGGCCAGCCTGGGCTTTCCAGCCAAGCATGTGATATAACTAGGGTAGTTTAGAGTGACTTTGGGAAAAGCTATGACTAATTCTATTCAGTTCAGTCTAGCATTGTGTAGGGAAATAATTTGTCTTCTTAAGTAAGACCTTGTGCCTTGCAAGGTACTGTCATCCTGTTACCGCATATTCATAAATATCTGGGGACAATCCGTTGAGATATTTTTTTCCTTGTTTCACTTTGGGTGACCTATCCCCAGCCCACATAGCCCTGGAGGGGCCAGGGCCTCTGAGGGGATGTCTAATGGCTGCCTGGGGATTGATCTCCAATACTGAAGCCCTGAAAGGGGAAGGGAGACTCTCTCAAATGTGAATAATATGAGTATTTAATGGAAGAATAAATGAATGAACTTTTACATTAATGGACAAATGCATGAACGGGTTCATTTTCCACTTGGCACGGGAAGACTTACAATCTTTCTGAAAATTTTAAACTAGAAGGAATCTGAGAGATTCAGAGTAACCTTCTCATAAAGGAATGATATTCCACTTAATCCTGACTCTGTCCCTAAAACATGCAAACACACACACACACACCCATCATTTAAACACTGGCTTTCATTTATCTCACTGTGAACTTGCCTGGAACAGGAAGTCTGGTTCTATAGACTCAAATCTCAAAAATACAAACAATGAAACTCCTGTCTCTCAGTTTCTCTCTCTTCAGCTTCCTCTCATTCTCTTGGTCTCTCTCTCCCTCTCTTTCTTTTTTTTTTTTCTTTTCTTTCTTTCTTTCTCTCTTTCTCTCTTTTTCTTTCTTTCTCTTTCTCTCTCTCTCTCACACACACACACCACTACCATCCCCACCTTTCTGTAGCATAAATAAGTAACTCATGTGGAAAGCCCTTATGTAATTCCAGAGATTTCAACATTGCTTTTGTTGGTCTGAATATTAGGTGTTATCTTTCCTTTTTTTTTTCTTTTTGGTATCATAATCTTTCTCTTCAGAGATAAACTATGATTTAACAAATAAAGCTTCAAATAAAAACTTGCCCCATTCTTTTGAGGTCAACTGCATCTGACTCAAGCAAGTGGTAAATTGCTTTGAGACGTCAGTTGTACTCCTCTGCCTTCCAAATATTGCAGAAAGATGAAAAATGGGGAAAAAACATAAGCCAAAAATATGGGATATTTAAATCAAATCTCGTTTCCTTCTCCTACGATTTTGTTTAGAGGTTAAGAACAGGGTTCTGATGTCAGAGACCTGACCTGAATCCCGACTTAGCCACAATCAGCCACGTGAACTTGAACACTTACCCCCTCCTCTTAAAGTTCCAGTTTCCTTATTAATAAAATGGCATAATAGGAGTCCTCTTTTATAAAATTATTGTGAGGATTAATCAAGATACTAGGTTGCAGTACTTAGAACAGGGACTTTTAAATACTGAGTGCTAAATACTAAGCGATTATAATTTTATTATAGGTCTTTTCTTTATGTCAATATTATTGGGCTAGCATTGAACTTGAAACTAAAAAATTGTAGAATGAGCCACAAAACTCACTGTAAATTTCCTCCTGAAATGCTAATTTAATTTTTTCTTATAAGTGTAAAATAAATACAAACATATGTAACACCTGTGAGGGGGTGGTGGGAAGCATTCAGGCAATTTCCTGCTTATAAGAGGAATCTAATCTGGTAAAAATAAATGAATATGCAATCAGACTTTCCTAGGATCTCTAACTACAGCAGGCCATGCTCCATCATGCTGTTTTGTCTCTCGGTTTCAATACAATGCCCAGATGATAAATTAATGGCCTTTGTAGGTGAATTACCCAGTGCGGCCAATATTGCTCCAGAGAGTGGCTGTAAGAGAAACCTAATTCTGTCAAAGATTCAGTTACAAAAGAGAACGTCAAAGCCGATGAGTATGATGCTGTCATGGGATTCGGGTTTAGCACCATGAAACTGATCATCCATGAGTCACTATTTGGCTCAAGCGCGGGAGCCTCCAGGGAGCACTAACAGGATTCACAAGTGTTCTGGCGCTGCCCAAACTGCACAAACACTGAGACCAGGGCAAGAGAGCCCAAGAGGGATAGCATTTCAGAGCTTCGTTCTTTCTGGCATGCTCAGAGTACCAGAGCTCGGGAGAACACGGTGTTGACCAGTGTTTGGTGCTAGGTGAGGTGGGGTGAGGAGACAGGACAAGAGGGTGGTTTCTGGGGCGCCTGGGTGGCTCAGTTGGTTGAGCGACTGCCTTGAGCTCAGGTCATGATCCTGGAGTCCCGGGATCGAGTCCCGCATCGGGCTCCCTGCTCAGCGGGGAGTCTGCTTCTCCCCCTGACCCTCCCCCCTCTCATACTCTCTCTCTCTATCTCTTTCTCTCTCTCAAATAAATAAATAAAATCTTTAAAAAAAAAAGGGTGGTTTCTCCCTTGCAGAGAGCTTACCAGCCATTCCTGAAAGAGATAGGGGATCAGGCTTGGGGGCAAGAGGAATCCCCTCAGGTCAACTGAAAGTTGACAGGGGATCTGAAATGGACCACAGAGTCTGAAGGAAGAGACTATGGCCAGATCCCGCAGTGTGTCCCTCACAGGCGCACATCCCACGGCCTCCTGAAGGTCTGTGACATCCCTCTGAGCCATTTGAGGCCAATGAAACTATGCTCACCCTACAGACTCAGCTGAAATTAGACTGACTGTGACAGCACATCTGCCTTGCTCATTTTCTCCTTCATAAATGTGTCTGCTGTCCCCTGGCCATCTTGGTCCAGTCTCTCCAGCCTGCCAGAAATGGCATTCTTTGTGACAGGGACTCTCAAATGTACCTTTGTCAGTGTGACTCTTCCCATAGTGGGCATGACAGAGTCCCTGGCTTCTGTTCCTTTTATAACATAGTTGTTTTATTTGTGAATGGGATGAGTTCATTTCTTGAACAGGAGGACCATTTCTTCAGGGACATACATATATCTGTTAGCGCTCTTGCAGCTGTGTTTAATTCTCCACTAGAAAATATCAAATGGCTTAGGCCTTGAAGAGGGATAGCTCCTCAGTCAGATAGAGATCTGGAGAATTTGGCATGGGAGCCACTGGTTTCCACCAGGGCATTCCAATACACCTTCACAAGTAAGCCACTTAACTTCTCTGGATCTCAGTTTGTGGAGGGAGTTGAGCTGTGTCCCAATTGTACCTTTAAGTTCAAATTTTAATCTCTGACTATTTGATATTTTATATATGTATACTGCATATCAAAAAATATATATATATCAAAAATGAAATGTATAAATATTTCTTTATTGTCTTGAGGATTAAAGAGATATGGATGTAATGTCCTCTAGGTATAATGCCTGGTGCCTAAGAATCACTCAATAAATACACGATGAGTGAATTATCATTTTTATGCACATAGGCATGCATATTGCTCAAGCCAACCCTGACTTTTAAACACTTAGTGGAGCTCAGTCCTGATATGAATATGATCACTGAAGGGATCCAGCCACATCCCCTGACCATGCGTGATATCTGGTTTTTGTGCTGGACATTTTGGGGACTTCCCATCTGGTCCTACAGAACTGTTGGAACCTTGGGACTGGGAGTTTGAGGCAGTTCACCCCCATCTACTCAGCACAGGAGGGTGAGAGCCTTCCTCCTGCTGGGGCAACCTTGGGAGTGGGTAAGTTCCTGGCAATCTGACTTGCTCCTTGGAATGAGTTTTCCTGTGGGACAATGTATTACATGGTATTTGGTTTCTTGGAGCAGTCCACAAAAGAATCTTGTATGAGTCAGGGAGGAAACACATGGCACATTCAAATTGGATAATCTGGGAGGGTTTAGTAAGGGGATTGTTTACAAAGATGTGGGCAGGGTGTAGAGAAATCACAAAGGATAGCGTAGCAGCCTGGAGAATTGCAATGGGAAGCCTTAGGTGCCATGGCGGGAGTAGTTATCAAAACTTGGAGACAGAGAACTTAGTGGGGAGGGCCACCAGCCAGGCCCCTTCAGCAGAGAGACACAGCCAGCTTGTATTACCTGGGCAGGGAACCAGGGGAGTTGACATCCCTTCCTCAACGGTGAACCCATCCAGGAGCCAAAGAACCAGGGGCAAATCAGTACAGATAATTCAGATCTGCCTTTTGGAGGGAGCAGGGTGGAACTGGTAGAGGGAAGATCCCCAATCATAAAATGGTTTTCTAAAAGGTTTCTAGAACCCAACCATCATTGTTCCTGAGGGAAATCTGCAAGCCATGGTTGTAGTATAAAATTTTCTAGTAGCCACATTTAAAAAATGTAAAATAAAGAAGAAATTAAGTTTAATAACATTCTATTTAACTTTATAAAAGTATTGCATTCTAACAATCAGTTTAAAATTTACTAATAAGGTATTTTCCATTTTTTAAAACAAAGTATTCAGAAACAGATGTGTATTTAATACTTATAACCTACCTTAATTCAACCAGTCACATTTTAAGTACTGAATGAATAATCCTGGGTGGCTGGTAGCTACCATATTGGACAATACAGGCCTAATACATTTTAAATGCTTCCTAAATATTATCATTAAAAAGAGCAGGAATTGAGAAGCATTCTTCGCCCTGGCTTTGAGGGGGGGAGGTGATGGAAGCTTTGGAGGCTTATATCAAATAAAGACCTGATGGTGTTGTCTGCTGGTTTCCTGCCTGTGCCTTGACATGCCTCGTATGGCCGTCTCATCTACAATCCCAGATTCTGAAAGTCAGAGTGACTACGGAGATGGGCCCTCTTGGGAGAGATCTGGGGCCAGGCTGTGGGTGACTTGGAGGACAGGAATGTGAGTTCCCCATCTCCTGGGATTCATCTAGCACTGTCATCCCTGTTCCTGCTACACCCACACCTCCCCACCCAGGAGACCACTTCATCTAGGCTTGGCTTGCGTCACATCCAGAATTCCTACCTGCCGAGTTTCTCCCAAGAAGGTGTCTGGTTTCGAGATCTGGTCTGTGTTTTCAAATGACAGTGCAGCGCCTTTGGGAGTGACATCATGGCACGAGGGATGGTATTCACTCCAGTGTTGGTACCAGAGGATGGCAGGAGCTCAGAGGCCTGGGTTGTCGGCTGCTCAGCCAAGGCTTTCAGGGAAGGCCCCACCTCTTAGCTATATTTTTTCACTAAAGATATAATTAAACAACTGCTGTGTCAATATTTCGAGCATGCTGCCTGCCTCTTATGCTTGGATGGAACCATTCCCAGGTCTCCAAGCATGGATTCATGAGAAACGGGATTCATGGAGGTCCTGGGACAGAAGTCGGGATTGACAGGCCATTTGGGGAGGGGCTTCTGGTTGCTCCATGGTTTCTGACAATGTGGGCCTGACGGGCTCAGGTTCCATACACAGCTTCCCTGCAGACCAGGAATAAGGGCAGGCCCTGCTTCAAAGGGCCAAAATGACTTCATGGCCTTTTTCTCCTTCACCAGCTTCTCTCTTCCTCTCAGGAAAGAATGTTCCATGTCCTCGCTGGGTTGCCACCCTAGAATCACGATTCTTAGCCCTTCTTCTGTTCCAGACGCTCTTTATAACAACTTGAGCTATACATCTGTCATTTCTTATCCCTTTACAAGCTGCAAGAGAGGTGGCACCTCTATCCTCACTCGAAACGGTAGAGGAAACAGGAATTGAGAGGGTAAGTAACTTGCTCAACGTCACTGAGCATCAGACTTGGGATCTGACTTGACGGTGACACTTTTCAAAGTAATAGGGATAATGATAGAAATAACAGTGACCGTATACAGTAAGCAGCCAATAAAAGGAAGCCATTATGATTATACAAATAAGATAAGTGTATAATTGGTGTGTTGGCACCTCTCTCTTCCTGCTACTGGGCCAGAAATGCTATCATTATACGGACTTGCTTTGTACTTTAGTGGATAAAAGCAGATCCCCAAGGAAGCAGTGTCTCCTTCAGGTGCTATTAATTCTTGAGTGAGGGAGAGCCGAGTCCTGAGGAGATGAGGCAGAGGAGAAGCTTGAGTTAGCAGAGAAAAGGTGGAAGGGAAAGGGGTATGGGCTGCCAGGTAGGAAGGGCTCAAGGATTGATTTCTTCCCTTTAATTTTGCACATGGCCCACGGGGGCAGAGATGGTGGCCGTTCACTGAGCAGTCCATGCATCCCCCTGCACTCTCCAGACGCCCTTGGATTTTCTCACCCTCTGCCACATCTCCATTGATGAGACTATTGTCTACCTAACTGAGCAGACCCGAACCTGGGAGTCATCTGGGACTCTCTTTACCTTACCTTCCATATGCAGTCTATCACCAAGTCCTTTCAAGGGGAGCTGCAAAATACGTATCTGGAATTTTTCCATGTCTTCCCACCTTCACAGCTACTGACCTAGTCCCAGAAATCACCTTCTCTCAGCTGGACTGGGCCTCTTGTTTGGTGCACCTGTTTCCAGCCTTATTTCCCCCTCCATTCTTTATATAGTACATTATTTAAAAACATAAATCAGGTCACATCTCATCCTCCTTAATATACCCAATAGCTTTTCATGGCACTTTGAACAATAAATACCATAAAATATAAGTACCTAAAAGACTCTCCTTAACCTGGTATTGGTAACCTCTCTGTCCTCGCTTCCTGCCCCCATTCATTTTGTTCTCTAGGTTAAGCCTGCTGGCTTTCTTTCTGTTAATCTGATACCATAAGCTTTCTCCTACTTCAGGGCCTTTGCACCCGTTATTCCCTCTTCCTTCAGGGCTTCACATGGCTGGCTCCATCTTGCTGTTTAAGTCTTAGCTCCTATGTCACCTCCTCAAAGAGGTCTTTCCTCAACCCTCAACATAAATGAGTCTGCTGATTCCCATTCTATAACACATCACCCTGCTTTAATTGCTTCACAGGACTTACCATCATCTGCCTAGTTATTGTTGCATGGAGCAAGAATCTAAATGCCATGAAAGCAAAGACTCTGTCTTCTTCCCTGTATCTCCTTTACCTACAAGTACACTTGGCATGTAGTTAATGATCAGAAAAATATTTCCTGAATAAATGAATGAATGAAAGTATCTACTTGAGTTCAATTGCTAATAGTAGTCTGTAAGTTTACCAGCCAGAAGAGAGGTCTTCCCCTAGGAAATTCTGCCTTGACCTGGACAAGAGACCTCTGTCCTAAGCCCCTTGCTTTATAGGACTCTGATATGACCTTCCTCTAGCCTTGCTTTTTCTCATAGGATGAAGACATCAAGAGGTTCAGGGGATGTGCCCTCTCAGAATGCAGTCTAAAAGGGAGTATGGCATTTCTAGAACTCCCTTTTAGAATGCCCCTCTTTTAGACCCTAGAGTTCCATATTCAGTGACCTTGAGCCTACTTCCAGAGCCCAGATGGGACTCTTCCTCACATCTGTCCTCTCAAGGGCAGATTAGGGTGCATGGCCCTAGACCTGGTGGTGGCACAGGGGCAGCTGTGTGATGTTAGGTATGGACAGATCTTGGATGTGAAGGCTGAGGAGTCCACTCAGCTCCTCATGCTGTGAAATGGAGCTGGAGTGGCAAGAGAGGAGGGGCAGGTGGAGAGTGGGGGGCTACTTCTCCCCACTGCCAGTTTTAGCATGGAACACCAAGGAATCTGAGAAACCTGCATTGAAACCTGGCCTCTGGATCATGATGGAGGGAGGAGGGTGGGAGATTACATACTGAGCAATTGGTGAACTTGATTTATAACTTCTAAGTATTTATGTGGCATCTCCATTTGGACTCTTCTAAGTCTACAATGCATGCTCTGGGCAGGTTTCATGAACTGCTGCCTTTGCATTGATTTCAGATTGGGTGGAGGCCCTGGTGCATCCCCTCCATCATCGAAACAGAGCCTCCCCCCGCGCCCCCCAAGAAAGGGCTAGGAATTTAGTAGGATATAGTAAGCCATGTTCCTTCCCCATCTTTGTATTTGTGCTTGCTTTCCCTAAAGTAATTAATGGAAGAGGATTTGTGAACAAGCTTACTGTCCCATATTAGGGGTTTAGACAATAAACCAAGTACATACATCCAGTGCTGTACTCTGTATCTAGTAAAACATTTTATAAAAATCAACAGGATTGGAATAATAATCATAGTAATGACAGCTCCAATTCCTTGAGTGCTGGCTGTCTGTCGGGCAGTGTGTACAAGCAGCTAACATGTACCATCTCACTAAGCCTCACAACTACACGGTGGGTTCTTAGTTCAAGGTATAACCCATTAGTTCAAGGGAACTGAGCTTGGGAGGATTTAATTATATAAGGGTGTGTGGATTAGGGAGTTGTTCTCTGAGTCTTTTGAACTGGGCCACAGTTTCTGCACAGGGAAGAGGTGGAATCTTCTAGAACCACAGGGGCCCCCTTTTTCCTGGGAGAAGGGAAACCCGAACTCCCCTTTTTATTGAGATATAATTGACATTTAACATTGTGTAAATTTAAGGTGCACAAAGATGTTGATTTGACACATTTACATATTGCAATATGATTATCCTTGTAGCATTACATAATTATCATTTCTTTTTTGTGGTGAGAACATTTACAATCTAGTCTTTTAGCAACTTGGAAGTATATAATCAGTATTGTTGACTATAATCATTCTGCTTTGCATTAGATCTCCCCAACTTATTCGTCTTCTACTTGCAAGTTTGTATCCTTAAACAACATCTCCCCAGTTCTCCAACTCCCAGCTCCTGGCAGCTACCATTCTACTTTCTGTTTTTATGAATTCAGCTCTTTTAGATTTCACGTGTAAATATAAATGATCATACAGTTTCTGCCTTTCTCTATCTGACTTGTCTCAGTTAGTGTAATGTTCTCAAAGTCCATCCATGGTTTGCAAATGGCAGGATTTCCTTCTTTCCTGTGGCTGAATAATATTCTGCTGTATATGTATACCACATCTTTAGCCATTCATCCATTGATGGACACTTAGGTTGTTGCCAACTCTTAGTTATTGTGAATGAAGTTGCAATGAACATGGGCGTACAGCTGTCTTTTTGACATCCTGTTTTCATCTCCTTCAGATATATCCAGAAATGAGATAGCTGGATCATATGGTAGTTCCATTTTTAATCTGTTGGTGGAATGTAAATTTATTCAGTCACCATGGACAACAGTATGGATGTGCCCCCAAAATTTAAATATAGAAACCGGAACACTTTGACCTTCCATTTGCTTTTCCCTCCTCTTGGCCCCTTGAATACTTAACCTCTCTAAAGATCAATTTTTTTCCACCAGTGAAATAGGAATAACAATAGTACTGACCTACTGTAATTCTGGAGAATGAGGAGGACAAAGCATGGTTGCAGTTCTCACTGAGCAGTGCCTATAAACCGATTCAACTAGGGTTAGTTGTGATTCACCTAATTGTTTTTCACTCTCTTGGTAAGTTCCCATTTTTCTTCTCTTCTTCTCTGAATGCTGGTTGTCAGCTATTGTGTTCCCTCTGGGGTCCAGGAGGCGGGGTAAGTGGCCTTCCCCATGGCCCAACCTGGGGAGGAGCATCAATAAGACAGTAGGAAACTTCCTCACCACCTGGCTGATCGCCTCCTCACAGCTGTCTTGCCTGGTGTGCTAAATGATTTGATTTCCTCTTCTGTCTTGAATTGCCCATCAAGGCCCTTCCAGCATGACAAGGCCTTAGGCACAGGGTTAGCAAGAAGAGAGAGGGGACCAAGAAGTGGAGAAAAATTAGATAAAACACATATAAGGCAGTATGCATAAACATCTAGAAGGATCTAGACCAAGAGATTAATAGTAATCATCTTTGGGTGGTGGAAATACGGGTCCTTATACATTTGTAAGAAAAAACATGCATTTTTTGGGTAAAGAAACTCTGCACTTGTCATCAAGAGAATGAAGGAGGGTAGAGACAGAGGGGTGGCCCCCTAGTGGGTAGTTGATCTTGGGCACAAAGGACCCTAATGAATAGGACAGGCACTGGATGAAAGAAGGAATCGTGCATGAAGAGGTACTGGTTGAGATGTGGAGAGGGAGTGGGTGTTTGCTGAGTCCCTACGGGCCAGGTACCACCCACCTGCCAGCCACCAGGTCTGTGAGGAGGTCTTAACACATACCAATAAAACACATGACAAAATGTCAAAGTACTACCTTAAGTGAATGAAAAGAAGCAAACATGCTTTTACCTTTAAAACAGTTTTGTTGTTCCATAAGCATAAGCAAATGGCTACCAGGGACTGTGTGGGAGCCAGCTGGCATACGGGCAGGTCTGTACCACCATTTTGCAGACAGACACACCCAAGTTTGGAAGTTCTGCATTCACCCAAGGGAAACGACATCAGGCAAGTCTCATGGCAAATTGATGCTTCTATACCCTTGGGCCATGGTCTGTTATTCATTACTATGGTTTGGTTTCAAAGTGTTTTTTGAATGGCCTGCTTGTTCTGCCTTCTACCCACCATCCACACGGCCACCTGCCCATTTCTACAGAAGGACACTCATGAACAATAGTAGTGCTTGTGTCTCCTTCGTTCTTTCCATGGAAGACATTGCAGAGCCTGGATCTTGTAATCTCTTCTCTTCCATCTGCTTTTGACAAATGTAAATATAGAGCAAGAGGCGATTTATCTCTCTCTGATGCATTTCAGCAAGCTCCTACTACCATGCCTCTGCGTTTGTTCCTAGAAAGGTATCCCAAGCACCTCCCTGTAAGCCTCTTGTCAGCCATGGCTCTCCCTTCGTCCTTCTGTCCTGTCATTGGCAACAATAGAAGGCAGCCAGGGGAAACTGTGAGTTTGCTAATTTATTTTTCAGCAGTGCTTATTATTATTGCCAGTGGGTGAAAGGCAAGATCAATGACTGACAGTAGATGTAGAAACATATTTTTAAAAACTTAATGTTCTACATTACAAAATACCTTTTGAAGTTGCCTACTTCATCAACATCATGACATCATTGTCATGATGATCAAAATCATTCCCATTAACAACTACAACAAAAGCAAAGAGTTAAACTAAGCATTTGTGTTCTTTAAGAAGAAAATAAACTACTGCTTCTCTCCCTGTGTTTTGCTCCTTCTTGTTGACCCTACAGTGAGAGCCTTGAATGTATGATTCACTCTCTCTTCCGGATGATGTTGCTCCCAGATTAGCAGAAAGTCCCTTCTTCTTATTTATTTTTTTCTACTCAGGTTCTCAGGCTGCCTGCTCCTCTTCCCAAGAATGTTCTCTGCACATTCAAGGTGCAGTGATTTCAGGTCAACTTGGTCGTTCCCGTTTTCAGTTTAGGAGGCATCCATGCTAGGTGCTGCATCTGACACTGAGCAGAAGCGTGACATGCAGATGGGAGAAAGGGGATTGTCTGGCCCTTGGAAGGTCTTTCTAATTAGGTAAGTAATACATATGAGCTGTAAAACAAAACAAGAAGCACATAAATAGATAAAAGAATAAACCAATCAATAAAGGAAAATATACCAAAGAGAAAACGTCCAACTTCCAACTAGAGAGAGATATAGCCCCTATTAAATTTTTTGGTGAATGTTTTGAAAGGCCCATATTGTAATGCTCAGGACATGGATCTAGGTTTCCTGGATTTGAATCCTACTTCTACTGCTTATCAGCTTGTGATTCTGGTCCAGTTACTTGCCTCAGTGTTCTTATCTGTAAAATAGAGATAATAGCAGGACCTCTATCATGGGGCTATAATGATAAAAAATGAATTAGTATTTGGAGAGTACATGAAACAGTCGTTGTCTTGGAGTAAGCACTGTCTAAGTGCTTGTCAAGGAAGTTATCAGTGAATTAACAAACATATCCAGAAAGGCTCTGTGTACATGAATGGAGTCCCACCAGTCCTGAGGCTCTGTGCTCTGCTTTTCAGTGCATGCCAGTCGTCTTCAGATCTGCCAGATCAAATTGTGCAAACCTGCATTAGCTTTTAAGGGACAGTGTATTATTTTATTTCATGGAATACCATAACTCAAGTGTTTCTTTTTTTGTTCTGTGATACACATTGGTGCAGTGGTCCTCCGGATACAAATGTCTTTTCATAATTTTCTGACTATGTCCTTAGGTGGCAGTCCCAGAAGTAGAATTGCTGAACTTGAAATTTTATGTTTTGTTGCATAATGCCCAATTGCCTTCTGCAAAGATTACATAACGCACATTCCCAGAAACAATGCTGGAAAGTACCTGTTTTCCAAATCCTCCCCACTGTAAATACTGTTAATCATTTAAAAATTTCTGTTGTGTTCCATATGAACACCATCATCACTGTGTTCTTCAATACAGTTGATGTCCTTCTCATTGATTACTTTGTATTTTGTCTTCTATGACTTGTCTATTCATATTTGTACATTTTTCTATTAGGGTGCATGTCAGTTGAAGTCCTGAGTTGCAAACAATAGAAACCAAATTAAGCAGATGGAGAATTAACTTTTCTAGGGTATCAGGTGGCTCATGTTATTGACAGGAAGACTGAAAAATGATGCTCAGAAAATAAGCAAGAACAAAGGAAGGAAAGGATACAGAAACTACAACCTAGGTCATGGGGGAGAGTAGTGGTAGATTGAACTGCCAGCAGTGGACACATTCCCTCCCTCGATGCATTGCTCCCAAGGTCACTGGACTTGCAAACCGCCCAGTCAAGGAAAAGGCAAAAACCCACCGTAGGATACCTGTCTTCTCCTCACTGTGCTTTATACATTTGGGATATTGATCCTTTGTATGTCTTCTGTTTTGGGAACACTTTTCCTTCAATTTGTATTTACCTTTTAACTTTGTTCAGAGTGTTTTTGGCCACATTGAAATTTAAAGATTGACAATTATAAAATATTTTCAGGTGCTCATGTTCTCAGATTCCTCCACAGCATCAGATAGGGGATATCTGGGGTAGACTGTTGAAGTAATGACCCCTGGCTTATTCATGTCTCATTGGGTCCATACTCTTGGCTAGTCCCATCACAGATTAATCAGAACTTGCTCGTATGAGTTGCTTCAGCCCATGATTCAAGCACAGGTTTGACAAGTGCTCTCTGGGGTCTGCTGTCTTGGAGCTCTGCAACTGCTACAGCACAGAAGGACCTGGGCTAGCCTGCTGGGTGATATGAAACCCCTCTAGTGCTGGCAAAGGTCATCCAAGCCAGCCCAAACCAGAGCTGCTCAGCCCAGCCATGGAATTCTGAAGACTTACCAATGTGTTTTGTGTGGGTCTCAGTCTATTAATAGTGATGTTATGGGCTAGAAATGCTGGGGAGGGGGGGCACTCACCTGGACCTCTGGTGAGCCCCCCACAGAAATTCCCCCTTTCAGAGCCAGTGTTGTAGCTGGACTGGCCCTTGCGGTTCTTACTATGACTGCAAAAGTCACCTCAGCAGCAACCAGCAGGGAATTTTGAAAAGCAAAAAACAAAAAACAACAACCAAGGTTTATTACACACCGGGTCATGGAGTGTGCATGGCACGTCTGGGGCCACACAATGAGATTGTGGGTAGACAGAGAGAGAAAGCATGGGCCTGAGGTTCTGCATTTATTGGGGTTGAGGATGGGAGTGTCTAGGGTTTTGTGGGTTCACTCTTTGTTGGTGAATTTAAAACATAAGAACAAGAATTAGAGCATGGGAAGGTAAAAATAAGTGGTCAAATGGTCAGTTATATAAATCAACCAGAGATCTCTAAAACAGGGGTGGCAGGGCCTAGCTTTTTATCTAGTCTTGTGGCTGGCAGTGTGTTTATTGGCCATAGCTGTCTTTGAAGAAGATGGCTTGACAATCAAAAACTTCACATCAGGCACCTGCATTATAACAAAAAAAGCCAACTGTCAGACACTTACACTAAAACTGTTGGATATTTTAAGCCACTAAGTTCTCAGGTTGCTTTGTTACACATCATGTGCAAAGTGATACACTATCCAGGTAACTCCTTTAAAAATCCTATCAATTCTATTATTTGTTTCCTACCTATAGCTTCCCAAACTATATAGCCTGCAGGAGAGAGTAACTCAGGACCTAGAAGAACTCACAGGTAATTCAATGTACTCTATAATAAACTTTCAATGACAATCATTTCCTGGAAGCTCTTCTTAAGAGAAGGCCACTGAGGGGCACCTGGGTGGCTCAGACAGTTATGTATGTGTCTGACTCTTAGTTTTGTTCAGGTCATGAGCTCAGGGTCATGAGCTCGAGCCCCACATTGGGCTCCACAATCAGTGGGGAGTCTGCTTGAGATTCTCTCTCCCTTTCCCTCGGCCCCTCCCCCTGCTCACTTGTGCTTACTCTCTCTCTCTCAAATAAATAAATAAAATCTTAGAAATTTCAGTGATTATCCATCAAACTTAAAAAAAAAAAGAGAAGGCCACTGAGATAGGTCCTTTCCTGTTGACTTGAAGAGTATTTACTTTAGGTGATCCAAAGGGTTGGATATTCCCTCCCACTTCTATTTTGGCAAAAGTCAGAATAAAAAATATCCCCTTTCCTTCACTGGGAAGGTCTCCCTGGTTGTAGAATTCCCCTGGCTCTCCAAATCTTTTCAGTTATTTCCTCACCCAAGACACACTTGAATTTAACCTCTAGGTTGACAAATATCCATCACTGATCCTTCTCATCATTTAAAGTTTTCTTTGTAAAACCTGAAGCCTCTATGCACAGGGACGTTGGACCCATTATTTATTTAGCCCACCATTTTGTCGGCAGAAACACGGGGGAGAGAAGGTGGGTGTCATTCTAGCTGACTTCTTTCACATAAGTCCTGAACGAACATTCCTCAAATTGCAGGGTTGGGAAAATGCCTTTTGGTAAAATCATAAGAGTGGTCAACATTAAGGGGCCTTTGGGTCCATACAACCTTGTCTCTTTGCTCAAGGATGCAGACTTCTTAGGGACAGAGCTAGGGTTAAAATACTTAAAGCTATTTCCTCTGCTGGCTTCGTATCAACTACTTAGTGTGGACATGTTGGCCAGTGCTCATTCCTGGCTCCTCTTCTCACTCCGTGTCTCACACCAGGTGAACTTATTCATTCCCAGATATGTAAATTATGTCTATGACTTTCAAATTTATATTTGTAAACTCCAGACTCATGTATCTAACTGCCTACTCATTGGAATATCCTGCAGCTATAGCCAAATTAATGTGTCTAAAACAAGACTTTCAGTCATCCGACTGGTCTCCCCTTTCCAACTCCACATCACTAACTTCACCCAGCCTGCTAGTACTGCTTATGTAGACTATCCCAACTGTTCCTGTAGACTATTCTAACAGTTCCTGAATTATTTTCTTTCTTCTTTTCTGCATCACCCCCCCCCCCAACCTGTTCTCCACACAGCATCCAGAATAATCTAATTATGTAAACTGGATCCTATCATCATCACCAGTTATGACCACTTCCAGTTGCACATGGAGTAAAATCCAAAATCTTCACTTTGGCTAGAAAGTCCTCATCTTACAGCCCCTGCCTGCCTCCAACTGCATTTCATCTCTCACCCTTGGTCTTCCAGGTTTAGCCACACCAGCCTTTTAGTTGCTGAATGTATTAAATTTTCCCTGCCTCTGGGTCTCTGGCTGTGCTATTTTTCTACTTGGAAGCTCTCTTAGCGCTCCTCCTCACACTCCAGGCCTCAGCTTACATAGAGCATCCTCTGATGGGCCTTTTCTGATGACTCGCCATGTTCTTTTCACAGCATTTATTGCAATTTGTAATTCTTTCATTAATATGTCCTTCTGCTCAAACTCTTTTATTGTCACTACTTTCTAAGTACTCCAAGAGCAAAGCCAACCCAAGCCTTGCTTCCTGTAGTATATTTGCTACATGAAAATCTGAAATCTTTGTGCATCCTCAACATGGGCTTATTATTGTAGAGTTAAACTCATACCTTCTCAGCCAGAAGTTTTTCTTCTCTGACTAGATCTTTAAAGACAAAATTATTCCTTTTTCTTACTTAGAATTCTGCTTCCCTTTTATTACAAATACAGGAATTGGAGGGCTCCTTTGTTAAGTGCTATGCTGTTGGCTTATTTACTGTTTTGTTTTTTTAACAGGAGGAAAAAAAGCCCTAAGTTTTATTACATGCTCACAAAGGCCCAGTGATGAAATTGAGATGAAACAATGACCAACGGAGGTGGCTTTTGTACATTTTAGACAAAGAAGCATAAATCTTTGATATTTTACAGGACAATTATGTTTTCTATGTTTGGGAGCTACCATTAGTAAGGAATTCTCAAAATGATCGGGTCTGGGGTAGTAAATTAGTAAAAGTAACAAGATTTGTTTATACAGAATTCTTGGTCTTGAATTCCCTATCTTTGACAATAAGGATATCTCTCTATCTCCCGGTATGTGAGGTGGTGTCTTTCCTATAGGAGATTTATTTTCTTCTTTCTGGAGACAAAGGGAGGTCTTAGTGTTCTTGCACTGGCCATTTCTTAAGTAACTTGATTCAAATATTCAAGATGCATCTGTGGAACTTTTTGTGGTGCAGATGATTTGTAAACTGCAAAGGTCCACAGACGCCTATCCATCTTTTAAAAATAGCCATCCATTCTTTCTGGCCTCCGTCTATGTTCATTGCTTTGGAGAATCCCAATTCAAGCAGGGAAGTTAGACACATTATTTCCTGATGCTCTGGGGCTCATGGTCTTTAATGAATGAAACCCTTTACTCTCATAGGAATAATTCAGATAAATGTATCAGAATGGAACAGTGCCACAAGAGAAAGAAGGGTTTGAGAATCCACTGGAAAAATCCATTTGCTGGTCAGCAATAAATAACTTGTGCCACACGGTTTGTTTATAGCCCAGAAGGTGATACCATGGAGGCTTCAGACTTTATAGGAAAGTCTGATTCTGTACTGACCTAGTCATCTGCTTGGATAAATTCCAACCTGGAGTTGCTTTCTTTACTTATACATTTCACATGAGTCCTTCTCGGGGTGATGTGAGACAGAGAGGCCCAAATACATGCATTCTTCAAATGGACATCATTTTCAAAAAAACAATCTCCAAGTCTCCGAAAGCAGGGTTCTCTGGTACGCTTCTGAATATAGGAGCACAGCCTGAATATTCCTCGAAGAATTTCCTAGGTGTGTGACTGCTTGTTAAGCTAAAAGGAAGGAAAAAATGAGAAGCCTAATGTCTACACAGGGGATGACCGGGTATGTCACCGTGAAAGCCCACTTGCACCATCCATGTCAAGTTCACCGTCTAAAACTTTCCTGAACTTTGTCAAATTGGCAGGATACAAAAGGTAACAGTTTCATCTGTGCAGGTAAGAAATTCCGTGTCTGAGATGCCACTCTGTTACACAGGGTACCTATGGCCAGTCACTATCAAGCACGTATTCAATACTTCTCTTTGACACACCTTAAAAAGTAGGGAAACCTTTATGAAAGCCCAAGTAAGTGTTTTCATCACTCAGAAAATAGGTGACCTAAATCTGGCAGCGTCCACGGCCTTGCACAAGAAACTCAGTCCCATTTGCCCCATCTTAATGCAAAAATGCAGTTCTAAACACAAGTTGCCACTGGCAGGAGAGAGCAGATCAATTGCCGGCACAACCCAGTTTCCCCTCAGCCTTTGCTGAAGTTGGCCCAGGTTCAGCGTCTACACTGACGCCACACACTGGCAGCCTGGGCTCTGGCAGCTCCCTGGGTTCCCAGGCAGCCCTGAGCTGGAGGCCCAGAGAACAAACACTGCTTCCCAGCAAGCCTCCCCCACCCTGCCCGGAGGCCAGGCCTTCCTCTTCCTCCGCTTTCTCACCAGCTGGGAGCCTTTGGGGGATGGCCGTCTTCCCCTCTTCCCACCACAGGGAGTGGTGGCGTGGGGACCCAAGGGACTTGGCCTCTGGTTTGCGTCTGTCTCCCAGAGAAGGAGGGTTTACGGAGGCCACCTTTGAGAGTATTTGGAGCTGGTGATCAGTGAGGTGTCTAAGCTGGTGGAGCCAACTGTGCTGACTTAGTCGGCCTGGCTTTGCTTTTGTTCACTTAAGGAAAATAATGTCAGAGTGCAGCATGGGCCCCCAGCGGGAGGGCTGACACCGTGGAGACGACTCATTAGCAGATGCTCTGCCGAACCTCAGCTGTTCTCTCTAGCGACATCGCTGTGACAGGGAACTATTTGTTCAGGTGACAGGGCTTAGTGGGCTTCAGGCCAGGATCCCCTACCCCCCATCCCCAGGGACCCCCTTTCCAGCACTGAAAAACACTAGAGTCTCCACACTGGTTTAATCCTGTATCCTCTCAACCTGCAAACTAACCAACTTCTCTCAATTACACTTAAGAGATTTTGGTGGCCAGAGCGCCCTCCCTCAGTGATGCTGGGTGCCAGGTACAAACGGGCGGGTTTGGAAAGCCGAGTTGGGAGGTTGCCACCACTGGACCTTTCTCCATGTGGTTGTCACCCTGGTGGGGTGGAGTCTGCTGATGACCATGGGGTGATCTTGGGTTAGAGCGGCTAGTCTCCAGGGGGCTAACACCCATATGTATTTTCAACTAATTTTGTCAACGAACTCACTGGATTATCTATCCCTGCTAAGGCCTCTTAGGGGCTCAGGGATGTTTGAGGTTTTGAATTTCCAGCTTTTAAGGTTTCCAGTATTTGAAAATAGAAAGAAGCACTAAATGGGTCTTAAAAAAACTTATGTGTTAAATATTCAATCCACTTGGAGTATTTTCAGAACCATGTGATATCCCTTGAGAGAAATGGCAACATGTTAAGACAAAGTGGGAGGCCCTGTGAATGGGAAGTTGGGCCAAGCAACTACTCTGTCCTCAGCATCATATTCTTTGCCCCTCCCCTGTAGGCTATGGCCCCCAGTCTTGACTCTACGGTGAAATGCTGGGCACTTTGATATCACCCAACCGAGAGAGGTACCTTTGTGGCCTAGAAGCTCAAACAGGCCTCTTAGCAAATAATTTGGGCTTTACTATTAAGGTTGATGACTTCTCTGTTAAGTTTTTGTGACTTGTTCTGAACAAAAGGCTGTAGGCAGAAGTGGTTTGTGCCATTTCTGGGCTACAGTGTAAAAGAGTCAGAACATGGCCCTTCTCAGATCTTTCCTTCCTATAGAGTCTGGAGATATTTTAAGTGGTAGAACCTGGTTCCCATAGAGTTAAAACTTCCTCCTTGCCATGTACTTGAACATAGAGCAGAGCAAGAAAGAAACTTTTGGGGGCACCTGGGTGGCTCAGTTGTTAAGCGTCTGCCTTCGGCTCGGGTCACGATCCCAGGGTCCTGGGATCGAGCCCCACATCGGGCTCCCTGCTCAGCGGGAAGCCTGCTTCTCCCTCTCCCACTCCCCCTGCTTGTGCTCCCTCTCTCGCTGTGTCTCTCTCTGTCAAATAAATAAAAATAAAATCTTTAAAAAAAAAAAAAAGAAACTTTTGGGTGTAAAGCCACTGAGATTTTGGAGCTCATTTTTTTAATCATTGCATAGCTTAAACTCTTCTGACTAATACAACAACATACTTTAAGTAAATTTTATTTAAACTATTGGATTTTAAAATATTTAAAATACTCTTATGTAGGCATATTATTGTATGTGTGTAAAATATATGATTACAAACTTTTGGTCATAAATTTTTCGTGTGCAACAAACAAAATGAACCATGAATTATCGTCTCTTTTTGGTTTTGCATCTATTAAACACCTGATGCTAAGATTGTTACCCAGGATAGGCAATGCGATTAGGAGTCTAGAAGTCAAATTTTCTCCACAGTGAATAGAGCTTGATATAGGCTGTGGTCTCAGGAAATTCAGTAGAGTGGGAAGAGGCCAGGCATAGGAACGAGGAGATTTAGAAGCCACAGGATATTCAGGATCACTCTGTGCCCCTCCTCACTGGGTCCCTCACTGGTCTGTCCCCTTTGGAACTGTGGTGGCAGTGGTGATCAGTGCTTCTTCTCAGTTACATCCGGTCTTACGTTATCTTTCCATTCATTACTCAAAGATCTGCTGAGCCTGGGAAGGGATCTCATGTCAGGAGGTGGGAACTCAGAGCCCTAAGCCAGCCCTTAATGACCTCACAGTCTAGTGAAAAGTTCCCTACAGTCAGTTCAGATCCGTTTTTCCATCCTCGATTACTACGGTCTGCTTTGAGTTGCTTCACACTATGTAATTCTGGCAGAGTCATCTACATTTTCCATCTCTGAAACTTACTCAAGAACAGCCAGGTTTTGTGTTCGAGAGCGAACAACTGTGAAAACTTGTACCTATGGAGGGGGTAAAGGCTGGGAGGGGGAAAACCCCCAGCAGAAGTCTGCCCCGTTCATGAATGTGCCCTCGTCAAGTGTCCTTCACACGAAATGTGGCATTTCACGGGAAGACCATCTCAAGCATCCCCCTTTTCTCTATCACTGACATTCAACTTGAAATGTTCTCTTTCCATATACAAGTCAAAGCAAGACTTTTCCAAGTGTCAGCTCCACAAGCTCAAGCTAGTTCTTGGCAGTGAAGTGGGTTCCCTTTTGCCCCTGGCAGAGTATTAGTAAGCAAAGCACAGCTAGCTGAGCAGAGCTGCATCGATGGACTGGGGCCCCAGGTGCGAAAGAGCTCCTCGGTCCCAGCCTGCCCGGTTCTCTCAAGACATCTGCCCCTGATCCGGAGGGGTTCAGGGTGTGCATTCAAGGATGACAGAGCTGCATCCTTTTTTTTTTTTTAAACTTTTGAAGGGCAAAGGACCAGCTTGTTCTCTCTGCAGCTAGACGAGCTGTACCCGCTGCAGGCAAACAACCAGCATCTGTCAGCAAGCTGCACCAACAAGATGCAGAAGAGAGAGCCCAAGCAGAGGAGGGCAGCTCAGACGCACGTGGTGCCAAGCCCCCTCAGGTAATCCTTTGCAAACTCGATGGTAATCAATGCCACCCCAGGGCACCAGATGAGCCCACAGAAAGCTCTTGCACCTTTGGCTGAATGTGGCTATAGACTAGCATTTGGGGAGAGTATCTGTTGTTTCCAGGTAGGACAGATTGCTGAATACAAAAGTGATTCTTTTGACATTGATAAATAATGTGACTCATGATTCCCCGCACAGAAATTGTGCAAACCCTTAATTATCAAGACACTTTCTCAGGGGCACATTAGAACATACGCTGAATTGAGTTACCTTCACCTTTGCCAACACTTTTGAAACACGGTGCGGTAAGCTGCCCTTAGAAGTTTTTGCTTTTGTTTGTAAATCATCAGTTCAAACTGCACGAAGGTTTCCAGGAATTAAAAAGAGAAACAGCCCAGAAAACATTACATAGAGTAAGATTCCTGAAGTAGGTTTTCTTTTTTTTTTTCCCCCTTCTGGCGAACAGGTCACAAGATTGCAATTCTAAACAATCTTACAATTAATTCTTGAGCTATGCAGTCCAATTAGAACAAATGCTTTCTTTCTCGTTTAATTAGAGATGAGTGCACGCCTGTGAGCTTATTTGTATAAAGTAAGTGCTCATTGAACAAGGTTTGGATCAGGCTCAGCTTGTTAGAAACGCCCTGAAAAGGCTGCTTTCTCTCACTGTCTCTGGCCCCTTTAACCCCTTCCATGCCCAGAATGAACTTGTTAGATGTGGAGAATATAAAGAGTATCTTTGTGGCAACCTGGTGAACTTGAAAGAGGCAATGCATTTGCTGGAGTTATTGGGAAAGAAGCCCAACCTCTCAGCTCTGCACACGTAGCATCTTTCTGACCTTCTGCATCCACTGCAGGTGGGAGATCCGGCTCGCATCTGATGAAGCCTGCTCTGTTGTAGCAAGAGCAGACTTCTGTGTGATAGGTGCTTTTGAATATCTCATTATGCAGAGTGTGAGCCTCGGGCCAGCAACAGCTCTCAGACCCCCACCCTAGACTTGTGAGAATCTGCATTTTTTTTTTAAAGATTTTATTTATTTATTTGAGAGAGAGAATGAGAGAGAGTGAGAGAGCACATGAGAGGGGGGAGGGCCAGAGGGAGAAGCAGACTCCCCGCTGAGCAGGGAGCCCCATGCGGGACTCGATCCCTGGACTCCAGGATCATGACCTGAGCCGAAGGCCGTCGCTTAACCAACTGAGCCACCCAGGTGCCCCGAGAATCTGCATTTTAACAAGATCCTCAGGTGTTTCGTGTTCACGTTACAATCTGAGGAGCACATTGGACTAAAGGCAGCAAATGATGATTTTATTTTAAAAGACAAAGGACCCTTGGGAGCCTCCAGAATGCCACTTCCATTAAAGAGAATCAGCCCTGAGCCCTCTCTCTACAGTGGGGGGATTGCCACTTTGACCCCCCCTTATCACCATACTCTCTACTAAAGATTCAAATGTGTCCCCTCCTGCCATCCTCTAGTGAGCTCCCCTGACCGAAAGACCCCGGGTCACGAGCCCCTCCCCACATCTGTGCCTTGGCCTCTTACCCACCCCTTCAGCTCTTCTAGGTCTCTGGCTACAGGGAGAGAGAGGATTCTTGCCCTGGAGGGGCTCGCTGTCTCATGGATGGATGCTGGAGGGAGAGAATGAGTGGAAATAGTCACAGGACGCCCAATCCTAAGATGAGATATGTTCATCACTAGATCCAATGTTGGAAAGGCCACACAACCTGGAAGGAGGGGGGCCCTGTCTCCACGGGGAAGGCTCCATTATGTAGTATCCCGGCACGACATGCGCCAAGAAGCAACTTCCAAGACTGTCATGCATTAAAGAGAACTTAACTTGCCAAGCATGTAAATGCCACCTTGCTTTAGTTTTCTGCTCAGCAAGAGTTTGTCCTTTGTTTTCTCATTTATTTCATCCAGAAAGTAAAACTTGGGTATAACAAGATGGCAGCATGAGGAAAGTTACCAACAGGGCTGCGGACCTCTCTGCTCCCTCCTGTTGTTCAGCTCTGGACTTTCCTCAAACAGCCTGGGGTGGGGAGACATGATCTGCTCTTGCTTTGCCACATGGTGCCTAGAACAGGGTTGAGCAGGTAGTATTAAACTTCTGTCCTTCCAACCTAGACATAGAGACTAATGTCATGGTTAATGAGGATATTGAAGGAGCCCAGACTAGCAGGTGAGTCATCACCAATGAGTCTCATAGCTGGCCCTGGTCTGACCTGGTATCCTGCTTACTGCCTCTGCCCTAGAGGTGGACCCAGCCCTGCAGCCCTCACCACATTGTCTCGATGCTGGGGCAGGACTAAAGGCATCTGCACAGCCTCGGATGTTCCTCCCCAGCCCTCAGCTCCAGCCTGTGAAATGCCCTGGCTCTCCCATTCCTGCTCCCTTTACCTTTTGCTGGTGAAACAGAAACCTGGAGGAAGACCTGGGAGGGGAATGAGGAATGACGCCTTGCTCCCTCTCAGTAAGTGTGATTTCCTTAGACCATGATGATCGTGTGGTACATTAACTCACCATCATCATCAACTGGAGTGGGATGGTGGAAGGAGATGTGAGGGAGGCAGGCTCAGCTTGGGTGAGACTGCATCTGGAAAAGACAAGAGTGAGGAGCTAGGATCAAGTAACCATGTAGCTTGGTTTTGGGAGCTGGGATCATGTAACCATGCAGTTTGCTGGAAACCTTGAACGTGATTCTGAAAAGTTCAACTGGAGTTTTAAATAAGAGCTTTCAAGTAATTTTGGTAATTTTTAAAAATCACATAAGCAAAATATGTTCCATGTTTAAGAAAATGAAATTTGAAATGATCAACCATTGCTTGTCAATCTACCACTTTTAAACACTTTGGTATATTCTATCCTCCCACATTTTATGCAGATAGAGATATAAACACATAGAGAAATTTCTAGATTTAAATTTAATATAAAACGGAATCACACACACACACACAAAAACCCGGAATCACAGTACACATACAAATGATCTTCTACAATATCATTTTCACTGACTGTATAGTTTTATACTGGTGCATATATTACAGTTTTTGAAGCTAAATTGCTACAAATTATTATTGTGCATTTAGGTTATTTCCTCATCTACATCTATTCACCTACCTACCTATCTATATCTATCACCTTTTTATGTTTTACTATCTTAAACAGTATTAAACTACATTATTATAGTTAAGTCTTTACAATATCTTTAATAATTCCCTCAGAATATGTTAAATATATCATTGCTTGGTTAAAGGGAATCTGTAATTTATGAATTTTGAATCTTACTGTCAGATTGTCTTCCAGAAAGCTTATACCAATTTTCACTCTCTTGTGAGATATACCTTTCTCACTCTAGCCAATGGATTTTGGGGAAAAATCCCTTTGGGTTTGGGGGCCAACCATCAGAGTTAACTTCTAACACAGTTCTACTCAGAACTGTTCTTGGGCTCTCCTTCAATGACAGAGAAGGTAAAATATGAGCCTTCAAGAGCCTAGAATCCAGATGATGGCATTTGGAAACTTTGTTCTCATTGCCAGTCTTCCTAACTACTCAGGAGGGCCAATTAAACAATGGAAGCCTGGGGCTCTGGAGGGTATCTGGGACAGGTCTTCAGTTGTGTGATGTCTGGATGCCAACTGGGGGCTCCACGGGATCAGAAGAAATGGCCACAGGTTCCACAATGGCTGAGACACCATTGCAGCAGATGCTAGAGCTAAGGTCACCCATTTCCTCCAGGAGCTTGGTGTGGTCTGCTGAGTGAGCCATAGCCACAGGAAGCAAGGAAAAGCACAAAAGTATGGTGGATTCAGAAAGGAAATCAACTGAGGGAGGAAGGAAGACCAACCTGACTGATCAACTAGAAGGCTATGGCTCCAGAGTGGAAGAAATGAAGAAGAGCATAACTTAAAAAAAAAAAAAAAGGAAACTTTCAAGGAGATACATTCACAGAGACCCCTAAAAAGAAATTCTTAGCTAAAATACACATTTTGCAAAATAAGACATTTAATGGAAGAACTGATAAAGGGAATAGTCACTGCTGATCACTTAATTAAAGATCTCATTAAGGAAACATGCAAGAGAGAGGGAATAGTGAGTGAAATTATGAGATTTGGAGAATTAAGATGTTATAAGCAGTGTTAAGAAATTTCAATAGGAAAAAAAGAATAGATGGAGAAGTTTTAAATAAGTAAAAGGAAACATTTTGAACTAAAGAAAACTTCAATTTTGAAGTTGAAAGGGTTCAGCAAATGTCATGCAAGATTAATAATAGTATTAATAATACTAGTGATACAGACCTGACCAGAGCTGGCCAGTAGAGCTTCCTGCAGGGATGGAAATGCTCTGTGCTGGGCAACATGGTGGCCACTAACCACACAGAGCTCTGGAGTGTGTGAAATGGGGATAGTATGGCCAAGGAACTGACTTTTAAATTTTATTTAATTTTATTTAACTAACATTTTCACTTAATTAGTCAATGTTAGTGCTTCCCACTTTGGACAGCTTAGATCTAGACATATCCTGGTGAAATTTCTGAAATACAAGCCTCAGTGTCAAAGCTATAAACTTCTAGACAAGTACAAAAGCCTGCCTTCAAAGTCTGGAGAATCAGATTTGTATCTGACTTCTCATCTGCAATACCAGAAGTTAAAAGAAAATAGAAGCACATCTACAAACTATTAATAGAAAAATATATGATTTAAAAAAGTCCTCTATTCTGCCAGGATAACAATCTTTATAAGGAGAAACAAATGTGATACTTTTAGGTATGTTACTATTCAGAAAATTTCAAGAAAGTACTCTGTAAAATGTAAATAAAAGCAGAGCAAAGATTTACATGCAGAAAAGATAACATGTCCCAGAAACTTTGGTGTATAATGAATCTGGATGTGTATTAGATGTGTAATAGAAAGGATGATGGTGTCAATGGAAACTGTGATTTAAATATTCAATAGTTTCTTCAAGAACAAAAAATTAGGAAAATCTAGAGACCAGGAAAAACCAATAATAATCTGGTAGAACAACAACAAAACTCTATTATGTCTGCACACAGAGAACATACCATCTTCTTTTATAATTCATAGAATAAGGACAAAGATCAATTTGTCTTCAGTTAGAATAAAACCCTAACAAATTTCAAATAAGGGAGATTTTATAGATCACATTCTTTGACCATAATCTTTTACCCCCAAATCCTCAAACCTAGAAAAGCAATAATGAAAAGATGTCACCCAAAAGCTTGATTTGTTGAAATTTTAGAAATATTTATCTAAATAACTTCTCATATGAAAGAGTAAATAAAGATCGGAATTACAAATCATACAGAAAAATTAAAATGAAAACTTAGTGGATGCAGCCAAAGCTGTGCTGGGAGAAAAATTTATAATACATCATTTTTATTATATTTAAGTAAATAAACTAGATAAAGAAGAATACAATAAACACAAGGATTATGAGAGGAGGACTGATAAAAATAAAACTTGAAAGAAATTAAATTAAAACAAACAACATAAAGAACTATTTTTTTAAAAAAGATGAAATAGACAAACCCACAGAATGGCCCGGAAAATTGACAGGAAACAAAAGATACAACATTAAGAGTGGAATATGAAGTATAAGAACAGACATTAAAAAGAGAAAAGTTACAGGTGGGTACTTTATGTGACTCTACAGTAATACTTTTAAAACATACTGGAAATTGGTGATTTAAAAAAATATATATATAATTAGCCCAATGATGGTAGAAAAATAAACATACCAAAAATTTACCCAGCTCTGTTGATATTCACAGCTAACACCCATTTTATATTCAAAAAATAGTTCCTATGTTATTGAAATTTTCTGTATATAGAAAATTATAGAAATGTCCTAATTAATTTCAAATCTATTATAATCTTAATACCAAAGATTATAGAACAATAAACAAATGAATAAGTACTTTATATAAGTAATTAGCAAGTAAAATCCAGCAGTATATTGAAAGAATGCTTATTACAACATAACCCAGGAGGGTTTGTAATTGAAGGAATGGTTCACCATCAGGAAATCTAAAAACATAATTCTTAATTCAGTTGTAGGAGAAAGATGAAAAAATATCAGTAGATTCTAAAGTACATTATAAAATTTGGACAATAGATAAAAATTCTACCTCGGCTTAGGTGCGCCTGGGTGGCTCAGTTGGCTGTCCAACTCTTTGTTTCAGCTCAGATCATGATCTCATGTGCCCAGGGGTCCAGCCCCAAGGCGGGCTCCAGCCTCAGTAGGGAGTCAGCTTGAGATTCTCTCCATCTGCCCCTCCCTCCACTTGTGCATGTGTGCGTGCGCATGCGCACTCCCTCTCTAATAAATAAATCTTAAAAAAAATTCTGCCCCAGCTTAGAAGTTAACTGAGTAAATATGCTGAACACTGTGAGCCAATACATGAGTGGTAAAATGCTAAAGCTGTTTCTATTAAATCAAAAAGAAGAGAAAATGACACTACTATTGGACACTGAAGCTGCTAGAAAAGGAAGTTGGCAAAATATACGTTAGAATTAAAAATCCTCAAAATAATATTTGTTTTCAGAAAATATTAATATATTCCTAGACAACTTGAAAGATTATCAAAAAAATATTTAGAATTCATAAGAGATTTTGATAAAGTATATGAAGGTGTGTATATATATAAAATATATAAATAATATATACAATATAATACATAAAATATATATTATGTAAGTTTTATATATTTACATATTTATTTTATATTATTATAAATATTTATCTATTTATATATGTATAAAAATCAATAACCCCTTTCTTGGATATAGCAATAAGGGTTTAGGGGAAATCCCATTTAAAATAGGTACAAAAACTATTAAAAACCTTCAGGAATAAATTTTTTTTCTATTAACATAATGTATTATTTGTTTCAGGGGTACAGGTCTGTGATTCATCAATCTTACACAATTCACAGTGCTTACCATAGCACATACCCTCCCCCATGTCTGTCACCCAGCCACCCCATCCCTCCCACCCCCCTCCACTCCAGCAACTCTCAGATTGTTTCCTGAGATTAAGAGTCTCTTTTGGTTTGTCTCCCTCTCTGGTTTCGTCTTGTTTCATTTTTCCCTCCCTTCCCCTATGATCCTCTGTCTTGTTTCTCAAATTCCTCATATCAGTGAGATCATATGATAATTGTCTTTCTCTGATTGGCTTATTTTGCTTAGCATAATACCCTCTAGTTCCATCCACATCGTTGCAAATGGCAAGATTTCATTTCTTTGATGGCTGCATAATATTCCGCTATGTATATATGCATCTTCTTTGTCCATTCATTTGTTGATGGACGTCTAGGCTCTTTCCATAGTTTGGCTATTGTGGACATTGCTGCTATAAACATCGAGGTGCACGTGCCCCTTTGGATCACTACATTTGTACCTTTGGGGTAAATACCCAGTAGTACAATTGCCCCCAGGAATAAATGTAATCAGAACAAAGAATACTATCAAACTTTATTAAGGACTTAAGGTAGAAACAAAGAGCGAAACATACCATGTTCTGGAGGAAAGTCTTTACATCTGAAGTCTCAGCTGTCATGAAATCAGTGGTTACATGACAGGCGTTCTCATGGAGCCCCTCCCTCCTCTCTTCCTGTGGAACATTAGGAATCGTACTTCTTGACTGTAAGTAAAAAATGAAAGTACAAACATGTAAAAATTTCCCATAAAAATTTGAAAAAGGAAAATACCGAAGGGTGGCAGAGAGAATTTGCCTAGCCGGATGTGAAAACATACTTTAAAATTTCTGGAATCAGAATCACATGGCATTGAAATGAGGGCAGGGACACGCTATAAGTGAGCTCTCAGCCTCCTGGGAGGAGGTGGCTTCTGGAAGAAAACCCTCAACGGCAGGAGAAAGACACATAAAGAATTTTTCCAGTTGGTGTCTGTGGCTATTTGTTGGGATTGGACAATCCTCTCTGCAAACCAAAAATGTAATTTTATGCAAAATGCAATTTTATAATTTAAAATAATAATGACAAAGAAGTAAACATAATCTTATTCTGTGTCATCCGATGGCCACCCACAGCTAAGGACTGCCACAAAATCTGTGTCATACTTGTATTTCCAATTATGTGCCTTTAGGATTGTACTGGTGGTAAGGAGCCCTGATTTAATAATCCTGTGCAAATAAGAACAGACGTAGATTTAAAACACTGATGATGTGCTCGTGATGAGTGCCAAACACCAATGTGGCTCAGTGACAACAAAAGTTTACATCAGTGGGAACAAGGAAGCCTTAGGTCTTCACATGACAAATAATATTCTCGGCATACCCACCTGGAGAGGACCCGCTTGCCCCATAGCCCTGAGTCCCTGTTCGCTTCTGACCAGCACCTTGGTTATGGCAGTGTGCTGTGTTCATTTGAAGCTTATTGGTTTTGTAATTGTGTTTGTATTTCATTTGTGAAACAAATTTAGTTTGCTAGAGTAGAACTATGAGAATAAGAAGCTTATATCTAGTATGTGTTTGCTTACTGTAATGAAAAAGAACTTAAGTTAAAAAATTAGCATTGGCATAAGAATAAAACAACGGATCAGTGGGAAGATCAGAAGCACTGAAGAGAGAGGTCAGAAAGAAAGATATTTTGTGAACGAAGCACAGGATTACACAACATTTTATTTCAGTGGGACAAGAAGGTTGGATAAATAACAGATATGGACAAAATTAACAATCCACATAAATGAAAACAAAGATCTCTGTTTTACCCTATTTATAAAATGCATTTTAGCCAGTTTCTCCACGTGGGCACACTTGACATTTGGGGTTGGCTAACTCTCTGTTGTGGGGGGACTTCCCATGCACTGTAGGATGTTTGGCAGGGTCTATGCCCCTCCCCCCAGGTGTGACAAACAGAAATGTATCCAGACATTGTCATAGAGCTAGGGGAGGAAATTGCCCCCTTTAGATGTACTAAAGATCTAAATGGAAGGAAAATCCTCATCAGCATCATCAGGAGTAGCCCAAGCCACATTCGTAAAAAAATGTCTATGACTCCATGTTTAGAGGTAAAATACAGTTAAATATCTCAATCTACCCACAGGGGACTGATGGATTAAACTGCAGGGCTTCCCTGCAGGGCAGTGGTCTTTGGCTGCTAAAAAGGTCCTGGTGTATCTCACCGAGAGGCAAGTTCACCATATGTTCTGAAGTAGCAAAAGAGGTTTGCAAATACTTTTTTTAAAAAGGGAGAACAAGGGACACCTGGGTGGCTCAGTAGGTTAAGCGTCTGCCTTCGGGCGGGTCATGGTCCTGGGGTCCTGGGATCGAGCCCCGCATCCACCTCCCTGCTCGGCAGGGAGCCTGCTTCTCCCTCTTCCTCTGCCCCTCCCCCCTGCTCATGCTCTTTCTCACTTTTTCTCTCTCAAATAAAATATTCAAAAAAAGGAGAGAACAAAGGCCTTATTTGTGTGTATGGGTGAGTATGTATACACATAAATTATTTTGCATGTTTGCATAAGTTTTGAGAACATTCTCAGGGGGCAGGGGGTGGGGGAGGGGGCACAAACCAAACCACTAGTCCTGCTCACCGTGAAAGAGCAGAGGCACCACCGTGTGGGTGGGTTTGGTTGGGCCAGCAGAGACTCTTGGCTTCATTTATATTACCAGTCCATTGTGACAAGCACATGAAGATGCTGTAATCCAAAAGGTAAAGCCAGTAGAGTTTGTGTAGTTCAAAGGTCTATCCAGTGGGGGGAGAGCACTTTATGGCTCAGTGTGCTAAGCGATATAACACAGTGATGATTATTTTTGTGTCGGGGGGCAGAATGCCGTGGGGTTTAGTGTGTTTTTGGTTGGACAGGGATAGTGGGTCGAATAGTGGCCACCAAAAATATCTGTCTGTGTCCAAGTCCCTGAAACCAACGGATATTACCTTATTTGGAATAAAAGGTCTGTGCAGACGTAATTAAGGATGTCGAGATGGCCTCATGATACCCCAGGTGGGCCCGAGGTGCAACGATAAATGTCCTTGTAAGAAAAAGGCCGAGAGAGATTTGAGACACACAGAGCAGGTCATGTGAAGAGGGATGCAGAGGCGGGTATGATGAACGCCACAGCCACCAGCCTCTGGAAGAAGCACGAAGCGGATTCTCCCCTCGAGTCTCTGTGGGGAGCACCGCCCGGGCCACACCTTGACTTCAGACTTCCAGCTTCCAGAGCAGTGAGAGAATACATTTCTCTTGTTTAAGCTACCCGGTCTGTGGTAATTTGTTACAGCAGCCACAGGAAACCAATAGAAAGAGGATAATTTATGTTTTCTGGGATGGTGGAGGGAAGCTCCATTAGAAATGTGGTTGTTGTCTTTCACTTTAAAGGGAAGTGGAAAAGGGAGGGTGGCCACTTGAGGCGGGGGGACAGCATGCGCAAAGGCCCAGTGGCCGAACGGGGCAGAGCTGGGTGAGTGTGGCTCGGATGTGAGACGTATTTAATTGGGAAGGTGAGGTGGGAGGTGAAATATTATGTTTTCTCCTGCTCTTTTTAGCTGAAGGAATGAGTTCACAAACAATTGAGGGCTATTTTCTAAGAAGATTAGGCAAATTCATGTCAGAGACAGAACTCCGGTAAAATCTACCTTCAGGATCAAAGTTACGAGTGGGGAGGATGGCAGCCCTGCATAGTCCCCAGAAAAAGGGAATGTGAGAAGTGACTCCTGGAATTCAAAATGTGGCAGCTTGCTGGATCTTGAAGGCCCCATTCTCAGCCAGTTTGCTCACATTCCTAGCAGACGGCTTGCTTCGGTATCCATGTAATCCCTGCCAGAATGGGAAGCCCCCAAGCTAGGTAGAAAGCAAAATATTTTCATCATTTGACATGATAAAGCGTGTGGCTCTTGAGTAAGAAGAGCTGGCACAACCCTGGGCAAGTTCTGTCTCATCCCATCCACTCCAGCACCGGGGGGAAATGACTCTCCGCCAGCCCACACAGCGGAGGGGGTCTCATGCTGGCCTGGGAGGCGACAGACGCTGTGCCCGTTCTTTGTGTACCATACCTGGCCTTGGCTTTTCCACCAGCAGGGCTCCTGCCACTGTTGAGTGCAATTTTTATTGCACGTGGGTGTGATTCTCCTTGGTGCCCTTAGAGATGCCCAAGCAGGAAGCTTCTGGTGGTGCATATTGAGCCTAAAAAGAAATGAGCTTACATGCCAGAAATGCTTGCAGATGTATGGTTGAAAACATTTGTTGCACAGGACTGACACTATAAATAGATGTGGATAAGCAGGCAGGCAACAGTTTGCATGGGTGGCCTTGTCTTCATGGCAGAGATAGTTCCCAGAAGCACGCACCACTGGGGCTGGCTCTGGATCCAGTGAAGCTGCCAGGTCATCACCATGACATGGCTCACAGCTGCGCTTATGCCAAGCCCTTTCCCTCACTGTTCAAAACCCATCTGCAGTCATCTCCAGAAACTTCCATGAGAGGCTGGGGGCTCTCATCTATCAGTGGTACGCCATACATGTGAAATCCTGTCTCCTCTGTGGATGGTGGAGGGTGTGTGTGTGTGTGTGTGTGTGTGTGTGTATGAATGTGGGTATGTTTGTGTGTGAGTGTATGCACACGTATATGAGTGGGTGTGTTTGTGAGTGTGAGTGCATTTGTGTGAGTGTGCACGTATACATGCGTGTCTGTGTGAGAGTGTGTGTTTGAGTGTGTTTTTGTGTACATGTGTGCACACGCATGTGTGCCCCATGTCCCAACCCTTGGGAGCTCTGAAAGCCGGGGGCTTGTCTGCATCTCAAGGGAACGCTATGGGAGTTCTCACTAGTCCCCCAGACAGAGTAGTGCTCTCCCTGCTCTTGGGAAGGACTGGAAGCTTGGTGGGGAGTGGGGGGGACACAGAGGAGGCTGCAGCCCGGGATGCATGTGTGGTGCTGGGAGCACGGAGGAAAGGGTGGTGTCTGGGGAGCAGGAGGAGAAGTAGCTGAGGAAGGATCGGGGCTAAGGCTCATCGGCAGCGTCCTTTCTCCTGCTCCTCTCCTGTGTGGGCCAGCCAGACGCAGAGGAGAGCAAGGGGGTGAGAGAAGAGAAGGTAAGAAGCTGTAGCGATTATGCAGCCCAGCAGCCAATAAGCTGGCGAGAGGAAACATAAGCAGGAAAACGCTTCTCTGGGACAGAACACTAGCTCACAGACAGTCTGGAAGCTGGTTACAATAAAGCTTCCATGTGGTTGGGAAGAAACCAGGGACCTCATGGGCTGTGCTCCCCAAACCTTTGTTTCCCATCCCAATCTAGAAATAATGAAGGCACTGTGTGAGCTCACTGCCATCCATGATCTCAGTCAAGGCTCACAGAGCTTAGGTCCATTTTATAAAGGGAAAAACTGAGACTCGGAAAGGTGGAGTAACTTGTTCAAGATCAGAGTAGGATCACAGACCCAGGTCTTTGGTGACATGCCTGGGATATAACAGAAGGTCCCGGTTCTGCTTGCCCTGGGGGGCGTGCAGATATTCTTAATGGCAAAGGGGGCTTCCCTTCCCTTAGAGCACGAACGCCGAGTGCTTGTCTGGGATCTGCAGTGGGTGCCGAAAGACACCGGCTCTTGTGTTCCTCACAATCATGGTCTGGAACAGACGGAGGGCACACAGCAAGGTCATGCCCGAGCCAGGATCCAAGCACAAACCTAGCTGATCCCAAAGGCCCTGCTGTGGCCCACTGTGCTCTACTCCTTCTCTAATGGAAAGAGGGCCCCACCGACTCCCCGAACGTGCCTCCTGTTTGCAGCTGGGTCTGCCCGGGAGAGGAGACACGTTGCACCCATTACTCATTACTCATGGGCCTGCCAGGCCTCCCAGTGATTAAGCCCTTAGAATTTCCCTCGGCCCTGGGTGACATCATTGCATAATTAAGGTGACTGTGATGCCCAACTGCATGCACCAAACAAAGGTCCCTTGTTTTAATTTATCATCCGAGCTCTCCTTGTGCAAGACTGAGCTCCCACTTGGTAATTGAGGAGGACGGTTCAACCTGACTGAATGAGGGCAGGGCTCGGGGCAAAGCGGCAACGTGGCAGAAGAGGGGATCCTATGTCAGCTCTTAATTTAACATGGTAATGAGGGCACCAATAAAAGAAGGTAAATGGTATGCTTACCCTGGAAAGACAAGATGCCAACACGAATCAGGAAGATGCCTTCCTTTTATATAATTTTCTCGCCAAGCAGCTGAATAGATTTTTTTGGTCTCCTTTTATTTCTCATCTGACCCTTGGATGGAGCTACTCCTAAGTGCTCACATGTCCTGAGGTTGATCACTGTCTACCCAGAGCGTTGTGCTAATGCACATAGGTTCTGCAGCCCAAAGTACAAAGGTTCAACCCCCCCGTCTTTGCCAATTACTAGTTTTGTGACCTGGGACCAGTTACCTAAACTCTGAGTACCTCAGTTACTGTATCCATAAAAAGGACAAGAATGATACTAGTCCCAACTTCATAAAGCTGTTGTGAGGATTTAAGTGAGATACCATGTGTTGTGTTGAGGACCCTGCTTAGGGCATCAGCACTGTAGGAGTGTTAGTATTACCTCGACCACTTTCTTAACTATCTTTGTACAAAGGCGTAGTGTCTTACATAGAGCATGTGTTCAAAAAATGTCCCTTCTCTCTTAGTAAATTTCAGTGTTCTCACCACACACACGCACACAGGCAAAGAAAAAGAAAGAAATGGTAATTATGTGATGGGATGGAGATGTTAAGGAATGGCATGGTGGTAATTGATTGGCAATCTATAAATGTATCAAATCAACGGGTTGTACGCTTAAACTTAGACAGTATTAATGTGTCAATTATATCTCCATAACGCTGGAAAAAAAAATACTAAATGGCCTTTCATTATATTTTCTCTCTCCCCCTCTTCTCTCTCTTTGTCCCTCTCTCTCCACAAACAGACTCATCTCTAAGGTCATGCAGGAGTTAGAGAAAGTAAAATGTAGCAAAGATCCATTGGCATGTGATTGCTATGAGCTAGAAGGGGGGATGGCAGTGGTTATAATGTTTCTGTGTTCCATCCTTCCTTCCACACCCTCAGTATTTATAGTTATCTTTTCCATAACACTTTTTGAATCCTTTTGAATTTCAGCTATTCATTTGTGAATATTTCCGTTTATTGTGAGTTCTTCTGAAATCCTTTGAAAGCCATCTAATTATTTGCCAAAATTCTAACAATTTTAGAAAGCGGACTAATTTCTCCAGTAGTACATTAATGTTTATTTATTTATAAATTTCAATTATGTATATTCTTATAATGTATAGGAATTCATATGAGATGATATAGTTTTAATAACTCTTGGAGAAATCTGCCAAATTACATTTGCCTGATTTTTAATTCTCTTCAGAGAAGCAATTTAATGAACTGTTAAGGAACATAATGGGATTTCTGCTTCTTACCAATGTATTTCCTCCTCAGAAAAGTATATTTTTAAAATCCCATGTAAAGTTAATACCCCATTCATCATAAATACAAATCTGAGGAAGGATCTGACCTTGCATAGCAATTAAAAATGTTAAAATTTGGCTACTGGTAAAAACAACAAATTTTTAAAAAGGCCTTAGGGATGCAGGGAGTCCAAATAGGGAATAAGATGATATTTAAAAAGATAAGCAAAAAACTGCAAAGAAAAAGAAGGATCACCTCACAGGGGAAAGGGGAGGACAGATTCACTCATGAATGCATCCAGAAGTGTATATTCATATTTATTATTTATTATGTTTAAGAATACATTTATAAGATTATGGGCAAATTTAGAAAATCCAGCAAATTGGGCATTTGGTGACATGATCTTTAGAAGAATCCACTTCACATCATCTCCTTATTCTTTTATGAAAGAATTCTCCAGTTGCCTTTCTGTTTATTGAGAGGAGTTAAAATGGAACAGAGTGAATGACCAAATGCTGAGAGAAATGTAAACGGGCCTCCATAGTAAATTGGTAGGAAGGCAGGCTAGGGGATTGTTTCTAGAGAACATCTCTAGTGAAGTATAAGATATGTACAGGAAAGTGTACAAGGCATGAACATACAGCCAAATGTAACTTGCATCCAGACCAGGACATAAAACATTACCAGCCTTCCACAGAAGCTTTTTGTCCCCTGTCCCAGGCACTGTCCTACCTCCTCAAATTAACCACTGTCCTGACTCACCCCAGATCAGCTCTGTCTTCGCATGCCTATTTTGTACTTTATATAAATAGAATCATATCTATGAACTCTCTGGTGTTGGCTTCTTTGGCTCAGCATAATGTTTGTGAAATCTCTTCACAACGTGTGTATGGTTCTATTGTTCCTGTTGTGTAGAATTCCTCAGGAACATCCTGCAATTCATCCATTCGATTGTTGATGAATGTTTGGATTGTTTTCAATTTGGGGCTATTACAAAGAGCGTTGCTATGTACATCGTAGTACATGTGTTTGGGTGAGGATATGTACATACTTGTTTAGAAGATTTTGAAGGTTTCTGCAAAATTTTAGTTGATTAACTTTTTTTAAAAAAGATTTTATTTGAGAAAGAGAGAGAGCATGCACGCACAAAGAGGGGAAGGGCAGAGGGAGAGGGAGAGGGAGAAGCAGGTTCCCCGCTGAGCAAGGAGCCCTGTGCGGGGCTCAATCCCAGGACCCCAGGACCATGACCTGAGCCGAAGACAGAGCTTAACCGACTGAGACATCCAGGTGCCCCTAATTGATTAACTTTTTTATCTGACTTCATATCAACTGGCTGACCACACTTGGGAGTGGATTTGCTGGGTTTCAATGTATGCAAACATTCAGCTTTAGTAGAGCTCACAAACTAGTTTTCCCGAGTGGTTGTATCCATTTCCATTCCCACTAGCATAGTAAGAGTTCCGGCTCCTCTATATCCCTGTAAAACTGTAGGTATTGTCGTATATTCAGAAGTTTTTCATATGCTTATTTATCATTTTGACATTCTCTTTTGTGATGTACCTATTCAATTCTTTAGCACGTTTTAAAAATTGGGTAGTCTGTCTTTCCCTATGGATTTGTAGGATTGAGTTATATATTCTGGATACAAATTTTTTTGGTAGTATATGTATATTCTCCCTCCCTGTGGCTTGCCTTTTACCTATCTTCATGGGCTCTTTTGATGAACAGATGTTCTTAATTTAATGTAAACCAATTTGTCAATCTTTTCCCAACAAGAAGTACTTTTTGTGTCCCCGGGCTAGATGATTGTCAATGTCTCTCCCAATATGAAAATTATGGGACTCAGTGACTGTCCCTTGGCTTCTCCACGTGTTCTTTCGGCTCAGACTCTTAGTGGTTATGCTCCTCCTGCTGCAAGAGCAAAGAGACACACTCAGGTTGCACACTCATAAGGAGGTGTAGGTGCTGGGACACGTGGGGACTGAAGGAAGGCAGCAAACAGATGTAGCCATCCTGCAGCCTGGCATCGGGGAAACTTGGAACAGTGTCCAGCCGTTCTGTCTCTGTTTCTGTTGCTCACACCACATTATCCCCTCAGTACCTTCTTCCTCTCTCTCCTTGCCTCCTGGCTGCTTCTGATGGCCTTCACTCTGAGTCTCTGTTTTAGAAGACAGTGCATGAATAGAAAAACAGAGGTATGGTGAACCAAAAGAATAGTTTGTTACTACTTCCCCTTGATCCCAAGGGGAAGGGACAGGCCATGCCACAAGGGGCCACATGGGGAGGGTACCAGGGGTGGTCAGGGGGTAGAGGGAGGAGGGAAGGAGGGAGAACTGTGGACAAGAGTCAAACCACAATAAAGATTTTCATGAGAAGGAAAGGGTAAACTAGGCTTGGCTGGTTTGAATAATTTCAGCAGGCTCTGGGGCAGACAGGCTCTCCCTCGCTGTCTGGTACCAGGGCCTGGGGGGGACAGGACAGGTGGATAGTGGCCCAGAGTGGGTTTGTGTTTGAAAAGTGTGCTTAGGGGCAAATTGTTCTCTATCTCTAGAACTGGTTAACTTGGGAGGGGCTGTCCCCTTCAGGGTCAAATAGGCCCTGGATGTCAAAGCAGCAGAATACAGAACCTAAAAGACACGCTTCCCGCAGTCTCTTGACTGTCTCCCCTCCTGAGAACTGTCGGTCCCCTAATATAACTTACATTCATGACCCTTCTCACGGGAGGCTAACTTGTCCGGGGAAGCCTGTTTGTTTCTGAACAGTTTCCGGACAGCCCCCCAACCCTACAGCTGACTGGCCAGGCTGGGGGTGGCAACCTCAGCAGGATCTGCCAGCAGGGGGTCCAGAGGGGTGCCTGCACGTGGTCAGCTCTCCTTGGAGGGGACGGACACCTACCTGCACACAAACCTCCAGAGCCTTCAGGCGCGCTCTGAGCTGCCTCACTCCCAAGCCTTCTTAGCTTCCCTTCTAAGCCCCCTGCCACATTTGTGTTTCTTCCCTGATTTTCCAGAGTGGTTTTTTTCTATTCTTCTTCAATGGAACATTTTCCTCTCTGCCTTTTGATACATGTTGTTTGTGTATCCGCTTTTTATCTCCTTTAAAAACACACAGTAACTCAGGACCTAGTCTGGCCTCCCTCCTTTCCTCTCTGTACTCCTAGCATCTGGAACCATGTTCGGTGTGTAATTGTGCAGTGAGTGCATATTGAATGATTTTAATAATGAATACTTATTGAATATTTTCTGTTAGGTCCCCATAGAAGCAGGCCCTAAAACAAGGATCCAAGAACAACTCATTTACTTTGGCAACAAGCCCCAGAGCACTGGTGCAGTGGGTAGGGAAGAGAGGGCAGTTGCCCGCAGAGAGTGGGCTAGTGAGCTGTTCACCCGTGAGGCCCAGTGGGGCTCAAGCCTGCTGCTACCTTTTGAAGAACTCAGCGGGGAAGTGTCCCAAATGGGTTATTTGTCCACAAGCCCCTGAGTGTGGGCTGTCCCTGGGCTGGTTCACCCTCTGACACATAGAGTGTGTTCACAGATCCAGGGCAGACCCTCCACAGGCTCCAACACCAGGAACCCAGGCCACTGACTGGGAGCAACTATGGGCTACGGGTGGGGCACTGATGTACCTCCCACCGTCAAGTTGCAAAACAAATGTTAAAGAGCCACAGGTCCTGAAATCTCAGCGTCTACACCTACTGGCCCAGACACAGAGAAACAAAGGGACAGGTTTATTAAAGACATTTATTTCCTCAGCAGAAATGGCTAGCTGACACTGGGGGGAGATGGCTGACGCCCTCAGGGTCCTCCCACATTTTCCCACCCTCTGCTGGGCCCTCACAGCTGGGAACAGCTGGGCTACACGCTGGGCTAAGCTGTCGGGAAAACTGTGGCATGGCCAAGGCGTGCCCTGGGTGGTGCAGGATGGGGGCCTTCCAGCTCTCATGATTTCACAGGAGCCCTCCCCAAGCAGCAGTATTACGTTGGGGGTGCTGCTTTCATGTTTCTCCCCATCGCTCAAAGACAGGCCACTTCTCCCCTTTGTGACCATGGTGAGGTCCTTTTCCTCCCTTGGAAGCATCTGTGCAGCCTGGCTCCGGGGAACTCATCCCAAAAGGCAAGCTCAGCCTTTTCTGATTTCCCTTTGAGTCCTCCTGTCACACGGAGGTACTGCCTGTTGAAGGGGAGGATGGCACAACTGTGAGTGAATTTAACCCAGGAAAATGGGAGTCAAGATAACCTGGAACCCTCGCCACGCCCTCAACTCAATTTAGGAAACCCACATTAGAGAAGCTGATGAGGACAGGGTGGGGATAGATGACAAGTGGAAACTGTGACGTGGAACTCTCTGGAGTTTGGCATGAAAGCAAATGTCATCACTTTGCTCAATGCACATGAGTGTCTCAGCAAAGTTGCATGTTTCAGACATTCTTGAATTTGCCAATTTAGATTTTATATTTTTGGACACTCTTCTGGAATAATCTGTCGATTAACATATACCAGATTCCCTTTCTTTTTTTCTGTTAGCAAAACCCTACAAAAATGTTTCCCAAACCCATCCATTCCCCCGAGTTGTCTGGTAATCACAAGCAGGCCTCCCCATGTGTCAGCTGACTGTGGTGTTCCGGAACATTCCACCAGCGCCACAAGTTTGAGTACTCCCTGGGGGCGATGCTCGTCATGCTCTGGCTACGATCCTAGGCTGGGAGGGCCAGGTACAACTGTCAAGTTGACAAGGGTATTTTTTTTTTTAAATAGAGCAAATTGATTCTGGATTACATTTTAAGTTCTGTCACATGGTTATAAGAAAGAGGAAGAGAAGAAAAACAAAAAAGGTACTGCAGACTGGAAACTGGAATCCTGGAATACTGGCAGGAATACTGGCCGGGGAACTCATCCTAAAATGCTAATAAGTACAAGTGTGACCTTGGAAAAGTCCCTGAACATTGCTGACTTCGGTTTCCCCCTCATCTACAAAACTGGACCACATTCCAGCTCTGAAATTCTTAAGAACGCATGCATTTTCAAAATACACACATATGGATATCCTCATACACTTTGGATAAGAAAGGGGTGCCTTACATAATAAACAGGTACTTGTTAGTAGACTGGCAACCAAGTAGCACATACAAGACAACCAAACGGGGAAGGCATAAGTCTGGTCAATGATGTCATTACTCAAATTTCATAATTGTGTATTTTTATAAAATGTGTTATGAAGTATATTAGCAATAGCTTGAAGCAGAAAATGTTGTTCCTATGACTTAAATTTAAAGATTTTTCTCCCAATTCTTTGAGTTGTCAGAATCACTTCTGTTTATACAAACCTCTTGTGTGATAGTATCACTAATTTGCACATCAACCCATTGGAGTGGCATCCTTACACTCCTTCTACTGACAAAGAAACTGAGCTGTGGAGAGGTGAAAGAACTTGCCCAAGGCCACGCATCTGGTAAGTAGCAGTGCTGGGACCTGAAACCAGCACCTGTTTCTGTCCATTCATCACCAGCACCATCCTGGTGATGCTGAGTTAGAAGTTCTGAAAACAACACCTTTATACTTGGATTCGCTTGGCTTCTCTCCCAGGTACTTGACACTGTGAAAAGGACTTTTGGAAACACCAAGGCATGATCAAGAAACTATCTTTGTCTTCAGAAGGAATCTAGGAGGACAGGTTTATATGTGTTATGGGTGAGCTCAGCCCAGTATCACCAACAAGAAAGAAGGCTCTAGCTTGTTGGAGTGTGAGGATCCCTGCTAGGGAAAACAGGGGGCAGATTGTCTGAACGATTATGACTGCATCTTCCCCAAAGGGGTCATTTTCTGAGGGGTCTTTTACACTAAATTTTGAGTGTCATCAAATATCATAAGCTGGTACCTTGATTTGCTTTCTACCTTTGCATTTGGCTTTCCAAGATTCCAGGAACAGATTCACAATGTCACCGGATCAATAAAGAGTTTCCCACTGAAATCAAATGTTCATGGCTTCATCTGAGCTAGAACCAGAATTAAGCAGTTCCAAAATGACCGTCAGACACCAATTCTATTCTCAGCCCCTCCTGTGGCAAGGAAAGAATGGTGCAGTTTGCCAAGTCTCAAATCCATCCCACACGGCCAGCCTAAAACTGGGTCCCAATTCAGACATTTTCTTGTTTTAATTTGTTTATTTGTGATGGGGACTTACTGCTCCTAGGAGGGTCCCATTAAAAAAAAAAAATCTCAGAAGACATCAAAAAGTTCTGACAAAACAACATCTTGATGATTTAAGTGTAAATATGTCAGAGACATATGGTTTCCATTATTCCTGAAATAACACATGGGTTTAAAAATCAAGGGGGAAAAGTGTTTGGTAAAACACATTGAGAACTTGGCTAACTGTTTTTTAAAGACCATCCTGAAGCCTGAAGGGGACAGCACCCTGAAGGGGACAAATGCAGGCAACTCCACCCTTCCTTGTTTGTGTCTTTCCTTGATCAGGTATGACATTTGCACTGACACCAGAGCGAGGATGTTTTGGCCACCACACGAAATCTATCTGGCAACTTTTGCTTGGGTGGACAAGTCTAGGTCTTGAACGTATTCCTACTCTTTACTAGCAATGTTAGTTTTAGGCAAGTTAATGCATCTGGGAAATTCGAAGATAATATATGTCGTATGATTATCGTGAGCGTTTGGGCCAGTGCATGTCAGCCGCCTGGCACATAGTAGATGCTGAGTACAAAGAAGCTTTTCAAATGGTCATTGTTCACTTAGAAAGTGGTGATTTGAGGATGGATAAAATATTTCAGGATGAAAATTTGTTCCAGCCACAGAAACAACTGGTAGGGCAACTGTACCAAATGCTGTTAAATACAGAGAAAAAAGAATAAGCCCCAGACTGGAGGTCAGAATAAAATCAGTCTCCGACGGGGCACCTGGGTGGCTCCATCAGTTAAGCATCTGCCTTCAGCTCAGGTCATGATCCCGGGGTCCTGGGATCGAGCCCTGCATGAAACCCGGCAATGGGCTCTATACTCAGCAGGGAGTCTGCTTGAGATTCTCTCTCGTCTTCCTCTGCCCCTCCCCCACTCTCTCTCGCTCTAAAATAAATAAATCAATCTTAAAAAAAATAAATTTAAGGATGTTCATTTTAACATGATAATAGTTGGATTACTTTTTAAATAAATGAATTTTTAACAGCTTTATTGAGTTGTAATAAACTTCATGTATTTAAAGTATATGAATTGATAAGGTTTATACAACTGTGAAACCATCACCAAAATCCACAAAGTGAACATATCCATCACTCCCAAAAGTTTTCTCATGGCCCTTTGTAATTTACTTCACCTCTCTCCTTCAACCCCCAGGTGTAGGCAACCACTGAGGTGCTTCTGTCACTGTAGATACATTTGCCTTTTCTAGAATTTCATCTGAATGGAATTATAAATTATGTCCTCTTTTGTGTCTGGCTTCCTTTACTCAGCATTATATTCTGAGATTGATTTTCTCATTATGTGTATCAATAGCTCCTTTCTTTTTAATGCTGAATATTATTCCATTACACAAATACCCTGCAATTGGTGTACCCATTTGCTACTGGTGGGAATTTGGATTGTTTCTAGTTTTTTTTTTTTTGTTAGTTTTTACTATTATACAAACAAAACTGGAATGAACATTTGTATATTGTGCTTCCTTTTCACAGGGCAAGTACCTAGGAGTGGAATGGCTGGATATTTTGTTAGGTGTATGTTTAACAGTTTAGGAAACTGCCAAACTATTTTCTAAAATAGTTGTAGCATTTTGCATTTCCAGGTGCAGCATATTAGTGTTCCAGGTGCTACCTAACTTTATAAATTTTAGACATTTTAATAGGTATATTGTGGTATCTCACTGTGATTTTAATTTGCATTTCCCTAGCGACTAGTGGTGTTAGCAATCTTTTTGTGTGTTTACTTACAATTCCTGTGTCTTTGGAGAAGCGTGTGCTCAAACCTTTTATTCATTTTTTAAGACTCAGGTTTTTGTTCCCTTATTATTGAGTTTTCAGTGTTCTTTTTATATTGTGGGTATAATTCCTTTATCAGATGTATGATTTGCAAATATTTCCTTCCAATCTGTGACTTGTCTTATTATTCTCTTAATAATGTCTTTCAAAGATCAGCAGTTCTTTATTTTGATGAAACTCAATGTATCAGGTTTTTTTAATCTATTGCACTTTTAATATTGTATCTGATCTTTGCCTAAACCAAAGTTACAAAGATTTTCTCCTATGTTTCCTTCTAGAATTTTTATAGTTTTCAGTTTTACATTTAGACCCATGATCTGGTTTTTTTTTTTTTTGATGTAGTGTTCCATGATTCATTGTTTACATATAACACCCAGTACTCCATGCAGAACGTGCCCTCTTTAATACCCATCACCAGTATAACCCATCCTCCCACCCCCCTCCCCTCTAGAACCCTCAGTTTGTTTTTCAGAGTCCATCGTCTCTCATGGTTCATCTACCCCTCCGATTTCCCCCCCATCATTCTTCCCCTCCTGCTATCTTCTTCTTCTTTTTTTTTTTAACATATAATATATTATTTGCTTCAGAGGTACAGATCGCTGATTCAACAGTCTTGCACACTTCACAGTGGTCACCATAGCACATACCCTCCCCAGTGTCTATCACCCAGCCACCCCATCCCTCCCACCCCCCACCACTCCAGCAACCCTCAGTTTGTTTCCTGAGATTAAGAATTCCTCAGATCGATGAGGTCATATGATACGTGTCTTTCCCTGATTGATTTATTTCGCTCAGCATAATACCCTCCAGTTCCATCCATGTCGTTGCAAATGGCAAGATTTCATTCCTTTTGATGGCTGCATAATATTCCATTGTATATATATACTACCTCTTCTTTATCCATTCATCTGTCGAAGGACATCTTGGCTCTTTCCACAGTTCGGCTATTGTGGACATTGCTGCTATAAACATCAGGGTGCGTGTACCCCTTCGGATCCCTACATTTGTATCTTTGGGGTAAATACCCAGTAGTGCAATTGCTGGATCATATGGTAGCTCTATTTTCAACTTTTTGAGGAACCTCCATACTGTTTTCCAGAGTGGCTGCACCAGCTTGCATTCCCACCAACAGTGTAGGAGGGATCCCCTTTCTCCGCATCCCCGCCAACATCTGTCATTTCCTGACTTGTTAATTTTAGCCATTCTGACTGGTGTGAGGTGATATCTCATTGAGGTTTTGATTTGGATTTCCCTGATGCTGAGCGATGTTGAGCACTTTTTCATGTGTCTGTTGGCCGTTTGGATGTCTTCTTTGGAAAAATGTCTGTTCATGTCTTTTGCCCATTTCTTGATTGGATCATTTGTTCTTTGGGTGTTGAGTTTGATAAATTCTTTATAGATTTTGGATACTAGCCCTTTATCTGATATGTCATTTGCAAATATCTTCTCCCATTCTGTCAGTTGTCTTTTGGTTTTGTTGACTGTTTCTTTTGCTGTGCAAAAGCTTTTTATCTTGATGAGGTCCCAATAGTTCATTTTTGCCCTCGCTTCCCTTGCCTTTGGCGATGTTTCTAGGAAGAAGTTGCTGCAGCTGAGGTCGAAGAAGTTGCTGCCTGTGTTCTCCTTTAGGATGTTGATGGACTTCTGTCTCAAATTTAGGTCTTTCAACCATTTGGAGTCTATTTTTGTGTGTGGTGGAAGGAAATGGTCCAGTTTCATTCTTCTGCATGTGGCTGTCCAATTTTCCCAACACCATTTGTTGAAGAGACTGTCTTTTTTCCACTGGACATTCTTTCCTGCTTTGTCGAAGATGAGTTGACCATAGAGTTGAGGGTCCATTTCTGGGCTCTCTATTCTGTTCCACTGATTGATGTGTCTGTTTTTGTGCCAGTACCATACAGTCTTGATGATGACAGGTTTGTAATAGAGCTTGAAGTCCGGAATTGTGATTTCGCCAGCTTTGCTTTTCTTTTTCAACATTCCTCTGGTTATGCGGGGTCTTTTCTGGTTCCATACAAATTTTAGGATTATTTGTTCCATTTCTTTGCAAAAAGTGGATGGTATTTTGATGGGGATTGCATTGAATGTGTAGATTGCTCTAGGTAGCATTGACATCTTCACAATATTTGTTCTTCCAATCCATGAGCATGGAACGTTTTTCCATTTCTTTGTGTCTTCCTCAATTTCTTTCATGAGTATTTTATAGTTTTCTGAGTACAGATCCTTTGTCTCTTTGGTTAGATTTATTCCTAGGTATCTTATGGTTTTGGGTGCAATTGTTGATGGGATTGACTCCTTAATTTCTTCTATCTTGTTGTTGGTGTATAGGAATGCCACTGATTTCTGTGCATTGATTTTATATCCTGCCACTTTACTGAATTCCTATATGAGTTCTAGCAGTTTTGGGGTGGAGTCTTTGGGGTTTTCCACATAAAGTATCATATCATCTGCAAAGAGTGAGAGTTTGACTTCTTCTTTGCCAATTTGGAGGCCTTTTATTTCTTTTTGTTGTCTGATTGCCATGGCTAGGACTTCTAATACTATGTTGAATAGCAGTGGTGATAGTGGACATCCCTGCCGCGTTCCTGACCTTAGGGGGAAAGCTCTCAGTTTTTCCCCATTGAGAATGATATTTGCTGTGGGTTTTTCTTTTTTAAAGATTTTTATTTATTTATTTGACAGAGAGAGAGATAACAAGAGCAGGAACACAAGCAGGGGGAGTGGGAGAGGGAGAAGCAGGCTTCCTGCTGAGCAGGGAGCCCGATGTGGGACTCGATCCCAGGACCCTGGGATCATGACCTGAGCTGAAGGCAGACGCTTAACGACTGAGCCACCCAGGCGCCCATGCTGTGGGTTTTTCATAGATGGCTTTTATGATATTGAGGTATGTACCCTCTATGCCTATACTCTGAAGAGTTTTGATCAAGAAAGGATGCTGTACTTTGTCAAATGCTTTTTCTGCATCTATTGAGAGGATCATATGATTCTTGTTCTTTCTTTTGTTAATGTATTGTATCACGTTGATTGATTTGCGGATGTTGAACCAACCTTGCAGCCCAGGGATAAATCCCACTAGGTCGTGGTGAATCATCCTTTTAATGTACTGTTGGATCCTATTGACTAGTATTTTGGTGAGAATTTTTGCATCCGTGTTCATCAAGGATATTGGTCTGTAATTCTCCTTTTGGATGGGGTCTTTGTCTGGTTTTGGGATCAAGGTAATGGTGGCCTCATAAAACAAGTTTGGAAGTTTTCCTTCCATTTCTATTTTTTGGAACAGTTTCAGAAGAATAGGTATTCATTCTTCTTGAAATGTTTGGTAGAATTCCCCTGGGAAGCCATCTGGCCCTGGGCTTTTGTTTGTTGGGAGATTTTTGATGACTGCTTCAATTTCCTTCGTGGTTATAGGTCTGTTCAGGTTTTCTCTTTCTTCCTGGTTCAGTTTTGGTAGTTGATGCATCTCTAGGAATGCCTCCATTTCTTCCAGGTTATCTAATTTGCTGGCATAGAGTTGCTCATAATATGTTCTTATAACTGTTTGTATTTCTTTGGTGTGGGTTGTGATCTCTCCTCTTTCATTCATGATTTTGTTGATTTGGGTCATTTCTCTTTTCTTTTTGAGAAGTCTGGCCAGGGGTTTATCAATCTTGTTAATTCTTTCAAAGAACCAGCTCCTAGTTTCGTTGATCTGTTCTACTGTTCTTTTGGTTTCTATTTCATTGATTTCTGCTGTGATCTTTAGTATTTCTCTTCTCCTGCTGGGTTTAGGCTTTATTTGCTGTTCTCTCTCTCCAGCTCCTTTAGGTGTAGGGTTAGGTTGTGTATTTGAGACCTTTCTTGTTTCTTGAAAAAGGCTTGTATTGCTCTATACTTTCCTCTTAGGACTGCCTTTGCTGCATCCCAAAGATTTTGAACAGTTGTTTGTTCATTTTCTTTTGTTTCCATGAATTTTTTTAATTCTTCTTTAATTTCCTGGTTGACCTATTCATTCTTTGGTAGGATGCTCTTTAGCCTCCATGTATTTGAGTTCTTTCTGACTTTCCTCTTGTGATTGAGTTCTAGTTTCAAAGCATTGTGGTCTGAAAATAGGCAGGGAATGATCCCAATCTTTTGGTACTGGTTGAGACCTGATTTATGACCTAGGATGTGATCTATTCTGGAGAATGTTCCATGGGCACTAGAGAAGAATGTGTATTCTGTTGCTTTGGGGTGGAATGTTCTGAATATGTCTGTGAAGTCCATTTGGTCCAGCGTGTCATTTAAAGTCTTTATTTCTTTGTTGATCTTTTGCTTAGATGATCTGTCCATTTCAGTGAGGGGGGTGTTAAAGTCTCCCACTATTATTGTATTGTTGTTGATGTGTTTCTTTGCTTTTGTTATTAATTGCCTTATATAATTGGCTGCTCCCATGTTAGGGGCATAGATATTTACAATTGTTAGATCTTCTTGTTGGATAGACCCTTTAAGTATGATATAGTGTCCTTCCTCATCTCTTATTACAGTCTTTGGTTTAAAATCTAATTTGTCTGATATAAGGATTGCCAGCCCAGCTTTCTTTTGGTGTCCATTAGCATGGTAAATGGTTTTCCACCCCCTCACTTTCAATCTGGGGGTGTCTTTGGGTCTAAAATGAGTCTCTTGCAGACAGCATATCGATGGGTCTTGTTTTTTTATCCAATCTGATAGCCTGTGTCTTTTGATTGGGGCATTGAGCCCATTTACATTCAGGGTAACTATTTGAAAGATAGGAATTTAGTGCCATTGTATTGCCTGTAAAGTGACTGTTACCGTATATTGTCTGTGTTCCTTTCTGGTCTATGTTGCTTTTAGGCTCTCTCTTTGTTTAGAGGACCCCTTTCAAGATTTCTTGTAGGGCTGGTTTTGTGTTTGCAAATTCCTTTAGTTTTTGTTTGTCCTGGAAGCTTTTTATCTCTCCTTCTATTTTCAGTGACAGCCTAGCTGGATATAGTATTCTTGGCTGCATATTTTTCTCATTTAGTGCTCTGAAGATATCCTGCCAGTCCTTTTTGGCCTGCCAGGTCTCTGTGGATAGGTCTGTTGCCAATCTAATGTTTCTACCCTTGTAGGTTACAGATCTCTTCTCCCGAGCTGCTTTCAGGATTTTCTCTTTGTCTCTGAGACTCGTAAGTTTTACTATTAGATGTCGGGGTGTTGACCTATTTTTATTGATTTTGAGAGGGGTCTCTGTGCCTCCTGGATTTTGATGCCTGTTTCTTTCCCCAAATTAGGGAAGTTCTCTGCTATAATTTGCTCCAATATACTTTCTCCCCCCCTCTCTCTTTCTTCTTCTTCTGGGATCCCAATTATTCTAATGTTGTTTCATCTTATGGTATCGCTTATCTCTCGAATTCTGCCCTTGTGATCCAGTAGTTGTTGATCTCTCTTTTTCTCAGCTTCTTTATTTTCCATCATTTGGTCTTCTATGTCGCTAATTCTCTCTTCTGCCTCATTTATCCTAGCAGTTAGAGCCCCCATTTTTATTGTACCTCATTAATAGCTTTTTTGATTTTGACTTGGTTAGATTTTAGTTCTTTTATTTCTCCAGAAAGGGTTTCTCTAATAACTTCCATGCTTTTTTCAAGTCCAGCTAGTATCTTTAAAGTGATGATTCTGAACTCTAGATCTGACATGGTACTAATATCCGTATTGAGTAGGTCCCTGGCAGTCGGTACTGCCTCTTGTTCTTTTTGTTGAGGTGATTTTTTCTGCCTTGTCATTTTGTGCAGAGGAGAATAGATGAATGAGAGAACAAAATGCTAACAGGGTAACAACGTCCCCAGAAAATATACTCTAAACAAATCAGAAAAGACTGGAAACTGGGTCAAAAGAAAGGGAAAGAAAGAAGAAAGGAAAAAAAGAAGACAAAGAAAAGATAAAAATAAACGAAACCAGAACAAAAGAAAAAAACAGAATATGATCAAATATGATCAGGCTGGTGCATAGATCAGTGCCACACACTAGATTTTGGGTGTGTTTTGGTCTGTTAGAAGAAAGTGCCTCCCAAAATTTTGAAGAAAGAAAAACTTATATATGTACAAAAATAAGGGTTAATAAGATGAAGGGATACAATATGAATGTAAAGATGATAATTTTAAAAGATTTTATAAAAGGAATTGATAAGATAAAAAGTTGTTTGAAAAAAGAAAGAAGAGGATTTAAAAAAAAAAGGAAAAAAATGGGAGAGAATGTGATCAGGCAGGAGACTAGAACCAAGGCATACACTAGCGATTTAGGGTATATTTTGATCTGTTAGAAGAAACTGTATCTCAAAATTTTAAAGAGAGAACAACTTATATATATATGCCAAAAATAAGGGTAACTACTATGAAGGGATAGAATATGACTCTAAAAATGAAAAATAAAAATGTTTTTTGAAAAAGAGATTGATAAGATGTTGGTTGAAAAAGGGAAAAAGAAAAATTAAAAAAAAAAAAAGAAAAGACAGTTAAAAAAAATTAACTTTGAAAGACTAAAGAATCATGGTAAAAAAGCCATGGATTCTATGTGCAATATTCCCCTAGCGCTGGAGTTCTGCCGTTTTCATTGATCGGTAAACTTGGTCTTAGCTGGCGTTTCTCGCTGATCTTCTGGGGGAGGGGACTGTTGCCGTGGTTCCCAATTGTCTTTGCGGGAGGCGGAATTGCCCCGCCCTTGCCCAGTCCGGGCTAAGTAATCTGCTCGGGTTTGATCTCTGGAGCTTTTGTTCCCTGCGAGCTTTCCATACAGCTTTGGAGGCCGAGAATGAAAATGGCGGCCTCCCAATCTCTGCCCTGGAGGAGCCGAAAACTCGGGGCCCCGCTCCTCAGTGAGCCACAGAGAAAAGCCGTCAGTCACTCCCATCTCCCTGTCTCCGGCCGCACTCCGTGCTCATCCGGCCTGTGACCAAGCATTTCTATCTCTGGCACCCAACCCCATGTGGAGTCTCCAAACCCAGCAGATCCCTGTGGTGCGCTCCCACGCCTCTCCTCCCGGGGGAGGAAGGGGAGTCTCCCTGGATCTGCCACTTGTTTGGTCCCTGCTGGAGGAGCAGGGGCCCAACTGTGCCGCAGATCACGGTTTATGGCAACCCTGAGCTGAGAGCCCACGCCTCAGCTCCGTCTCTGCAGCAGGCTTCCCTGCTCCGATCCCTGGGAGCTCTGCCGCACTCAGGCACTCCAGTCTTTCTGTGACCCTGAGGGTCCTGAGACCACACTGTCTCATGAGGGTTCCACCCCCCCCCTTAGCCACTAGAGTGACGTCCCTCAGCAGAGCAGACTTCTAAAAGTTCCGATTATTTTTTGCTCCGAGGCTCTATCACTTGCCAGAAGCGGAGGCTGACGGAGGCCCCCTCCCCCACCGTCTATCCTCCGAATATCGCCTCGGATTCACTTCTCCTCACGTCCTACCTTCCAGAAAGTGGTCACTTTTCTGTTCAGAGAGTTGTTGCTATTCTTTTCTTCAAATCTCCTATTGAGTTTGTGGGTGTTCAGAATGGTTTGATCCCTATCCAGCTGAATTCCTGGGACCAGACAAAATCCAGGTCTCCTACTCCTCTGCCATCTTGCTCCGTCCCCTGGCCCATGATGTATTTTGAGTTAATTTTTGTATATGGTGGGAGATTTGGTTGAAGGTTAATTTAATTTAATTTATTTATTTTTGCATGTGGCTATTATCCAGCATCATCTTTTAAAAAGACTATCCTTTCTTGACTGAATTGCCTTGGTACCTGCATCAAAATCAGTTATCATGGATGTATGGTCTATTTGTGGGCTCTGTTTTGTTCTAATATATTTGTCTTTTTGACACCAATACGAGTTGTGTTGATTACTATAGATTTATAATTAGCCTTGAAGACAGGTGTGTGATTACTCCAACTTTGTTCTTATTTTTCAAAATTGTTCTGGTTCTCTGAGGTTCTTGCAACTCCATATGAATTTTTGACTCAGCCTGCCACTTTCTGTAAAATGCCTGCTGGGATATTGATTGAGATTGCACTGAATTTATAGACCTATTTAGGAAGAACTGACATTTTAAAAGTATTGAGTCTTCTGACCCAGGGGATAATAGATCTCTCCATTTATTTAGATCTTCTTTAATTTCTCTCAGCAATATTTTGTGTTTTTTTCAAGCTAAACGTCTTTCATATCTTTTGTCAGATTTATCTCTAAATATTTCATGTTTTTTGTGTTATTATGAGTGGTATTTAAAAAAAAAATCAATTTGTGGGGCGCCTGGGTGGCTCAGTCATTAGGTGTCTGCCTTCGGCTCAGGTCATGTTCTCAGGGTCTTGGGATCGAGTCCCCGCATCTGGCTCCCTTCTTAAGGGGAAGCCTGCTTCTCCCTCTCCCACTCCCCCTGCTTGTGTTCCCTCTCTCGTTGTGTCTCTCTTGGTTAAATAAATAAATAAAATCTTTAAAAAATATTCAATTTCTGATTGTTTATTGCTAGTATTTAGAAAATGATTTTTATATATTGATCTTATATCTTATAACCTTCGTGAACTCACTTATTAATTTTAGAAGTGTTTTAGTAGATTCCATATTATTATCTATGTAGATAGATATATATATAAACATAATATACATACATATACATAAACATGTATTTTATGTTATCTGTGCATAAAGACAGTTGTATTTCTTTCTTTTCAATGTGGATGTCTTTCTCTCATTTTCTGGTCTTGTTGCACTGGCTAGAACCTCCAGTATAATGTTGAATAGAAGTAGTGAAAATGGTTATCTTTGCCTTGTTCCTGGCCTTAAGGGGAAAGCATACAATCTTTCACCATTAAATTTGATGTTAACTGTAAGTTTTTATGGATGTCTTTTGTCAGACTAAGGATGTTCCTTTATATTTCTAGGGTTTTTTTGAGGGTTTTTTGTTGGATTTTGTCAAATACATTTTCTGCATTAATTGAAATGATTGTATGGTTATATTGATTGATTTTCTAATGTTAAACCAATCTTGCGTTTCTGTCATGATGTTTTATAGTCTTAATACATTTTGTTGGATTCAATTTGTTAAAACTTGTTAAGAATATTTGCATCTGTACTCATGAGGGATATTGACCTGTGGTTTTCTTTCCTCAAAACATCTTTGGTTTTGGTGTCATAATGCTCACCTCATAGAATGAGTTGCAAATTAGGCTTTCCTCTTCAATCTTCTGGGATAATTTGTCTTGAATTGGTATTTTTTCTTTCTTAAATGTTTACTGGAATTTGCTAATGAAATCATCTGGGCCAAAATTTTATTTGTTGGAAGGTTTTTAATTACAAATTCAATTTCCTTAAAAGATACACTATATGGCTTTTAGCATATTTATTTCATCTTGAATGAACTTTGGTAATTGTATCTTACAATGAGTTTGTCCATTTCATATAGTTCTTGAATTTGTTAGCATAAAGGCATTCATAATATTTTATTATTAACATTTTAGTATCTATAGAATTTGTCATGATGCCACCTCCCTCATTCTTGATATTGGTGATTTCTGTCTTTTCTCACTTTTTTCCTGATCAGGCTAGTTAGAGCTTTATCAGTTTATTGATATTCTCAAAAACCAGTATTTGCTTTCATTGATTTTCTCAATTATTTTTCTGTTTTCTATTTCATTGATTTATACTTCCTTTTCTTTTGCTTGTTTTGGGTTTAATTTGCTCTTCTTTTTCTAGAGACATAAGGCGAAAACTCAAGTTATTTACTTGAGACCTTCCTTCTTTTCTAGTAAATTCAATTTAGTGCTATATATTTCCCTCTGTGTATGGTTTAGCTAATTCCCACAAATTTGATATGTTGCATTTTCATTTTTATTCAGTTCAAAATATTTTCTTGACCCATGAGTTATTTACAGGTTTGGGTTAAAATGTGAAGGCAAATGGAAGGAGAGGAAATGGACTCACAGGAAAGGAAATATTATTTATTGGGTCCTTGTTGAACTTAAAACTCACTGCAAAGTGCTTTTACAACATTGACTCAACCACTGCAAAAACCCCATTTCTAAGATGTGAAACACTGGTGCTAAAGAGATTTATTAATGCTCTCAGGTTATAACAAGTGCCGGATCTGGAATCAGACCCCATGTCTGCTAGGCTCCCAAACTCACACATTTTATCTTCTTCCTCACATTTGGGGGAGAGGTGCCAAACCTGAAGTTTGGGAGAGCATGCAAATCAAGCATGCTTACCTGGTAATTTTCCCTAGAGTGAATCCTGACACTGATTCCTAAGTAAAGTACTGACACTCTGCCCTTTTTTATGGATTCATAAAGCATGAAGCCAAAGCAGATAGAAATCCTAATTAATTTAGAGTTCTTTTAAATCACTGTGGTGGAGGGTGCCTGGGTGGCTCATTCAGTTAAGTGTCTGCCTTCAGCTCAGGTCGTGTTCTTCAGCTCAGGTCCTGGGATGGAGTCCCGCATCAGGGTCCCAGCTCAGGGGGAAGTCTGCTTCTCCCTCTGCCCCTCCCCCCTTGCTCATGCTCTCTCTCTCTCAAATAAATAAATAAAATTTAAAAACAATAAAATAAAATGTGCTTCCTTAAAAAAAAAATCACTGGTGGCATACAGCATCAAAAACAAAACCCCCACCCTCATCCACTGACTTGTGGAGAACTAGTAGAGAAGAGTGAAGCACATCTGAGCTACGTTTTGGGTGATGGTGGTGATAGTGAGGCCATAAAGCGGAGGCTGGAAGACAGTCCATTTCTTTTATTCAAGGCTCTGCTATTTCTGCTTTGTATGAGAAGTTGATTGAGTCTTTCCAGTCCCCCTCTGTTTTGGCGTCCCTGGTTTAGATATTCCTGGTCACATAGAAATGTTATTTCAATATGGGATAAGATGAAAATGCTATATTGAATTAAATCAGAAGGAATAGAGGTGTGGAGGAATTTATCAGGATAGCATAACAAATCTATGGCTCAGGTGTCCCTCACGGAGAAACAGAATGTCTTCAGTGAAAAAAGCAGGGGAAAAGAGACTGTCATTGAATAACAGCTACCAAAGATCCTGAAATAACCACGAACTTCCCGCATTGTGCTTTCTTTGCCTGACTTGGAGAGTTTCTGAGCTGACGGTGTGTCAGTGCCCCTCATATCGGCACTCTGGGACCCTCTTTGTTTGCCGCTGTCTCGTGGTGTTTGTCCTTGGACGTTCAGTTCCGATTAAGAAGGGGAGAGAGGAGGCTGCATACTGCCGGCTTGATCCTATAAATATTTGTACAGTGTTTATGACAGATATTTTCCTGTTATGAAGGAATCTGACCTTCATTAAAAATCTGGAACTTTTTTAAGGTGATGCCAAGACATCAGAAACAACAGCGGGGATTGCCGGTGATTTTCATATATTTGAAGATGCAAATTCTTACTTGAACAAACCAGTAATTATCCCAACTCTGATTATTTGTTGGGAAAAGTGGTCAGAGGGTAGGAAATAGTCACAGTTTCTCTTTTCTTGCTCTAATCACCACCCTATTCCAGCATTTTGCAAGATGGGCCATTTAATATGCTCACTTCATAAATAACAGTGTGGCTTTTACTTACATCCCATGAACCGTTCTTCCTGATGTTTGGAACACCAATTAAACCACCTACACATGACCCTAAATATCAAGCTTATGCTCTTTCTCATAATCATTTTTCATCATTAAGATAGTATAAATGTGTGACACATGAAAAACTGCATAAAAGGTATCATGGAAAAATATACCCTAAGTTTTAGAGTTTTCTAACTGGCCACTCTCTCTCTCTCAATGAAATTGATTTTCCTTGCATGCATTAACTTCTTTTAGGCTGAGATGTTTGGGCCTAGACTTATCTACTTGGCTGACATGTATTGCCTCTTTAAGATTACTGGGACTTGGATTTATTGTGACTTCTGTTTGCGGGGAAAAAAATGTGTATAAGACTTTGATGTTCTTTAGGGCTTCCCGGAACTTAGAATGTGCAAATTGTAGAGACCATGTGCACAGGGTCACGGCAGACGTTCCTTGGTTTTCAGACCCAAGGAAAGAAAGCCAGAGTGCTTTGACCAGGTGGCGTTCACTAACCGTATTACCCTCGCTCAGTTCTGGAGCTCAGTCGCAGTTTCGAACCTGATGTTTTCAGCATTTTGAGAAGGGACCCATTTCATAGTGGTGAACCCAGAAGAAAGGTGCATGAGACTGAGTCGTAATATCAGAATGCCAATTTGTTCATTTACATTTTAAAAGTATGGCATATAACAGGAAGCATTCAAAATCCAAAGGGCCAATGTGATCTTTGGTTGATAATCAGGGAAAGAAAAAGGTATCTCGAGGGTAAGTAAGGAATAGCAGCGTGTACATCAGCTCCATAGTGTTGGTTTAGAAATCTGTAGTTCGGGCTTTCCTCCCTTGTATATTGCCTGGGCTAGCCCCATAGAATTCTCCCCTGAGCTCCCCAGAAGACAGTACCCTTTTTGATGGCTAGATTCTATCTTCAGAACATTGTTTCTTTCATTACAGTTAAATCATGCCTGGCTTCCCAGTCCTTTTCTTAAGGGACTGTGAATATCCCTGCTGTGATCTATTGTGTTTGGGTGTGACAGTTTTAATCTCAGGGGGGTGATACCATCTTCTCACTTCCAAGTTTTCTGGAAATGGAAGCTCATTAAAGTCCTTAGCACTCACAAAGAAACCAAGGTAACCAATTTACAGGGATACCTTGTACTCTTTGACTACGCATATCTGCGTATCACTTCTTCAATAAAATTAGCAATTAACTAATATTCCACCTTAATACAAGTTCTGAAGGGTCCTACAAGTGATGGGCATGCGTCCAAAGGACACCTAGAGATACTCACACATCTGCTCAAGGGGACATGTATGATGTTCATTGCAGAAGTTTCATTTTTTAAAAAAAATTTTTTCATTGCAGGAATTTTAAAACAACTTAAATATCCCCCCAAACGGATAAAGTAATCATCATAAATTTAGACAATAAAACCCAAGAATAAAAATAAGTTAATCAAGGGGCGCCTGGGTGGCTCAGTCAGTTAAGTGGCTGCCTTCGGCTCAGGTCATGATCCCAGGGTCCTGGGATCGAGCCCCACATCAGGCTCCCTGCTCCGCGGGAAGCCTGCTTCTCCCTCTGCCACTCCCCCTGCTTGTGTTCCCTCTCTTGCTGTGTCTCTCTCTGTCAAATAAATAAAATCTTTAAAAAAAAATAAGTTAATCAATATGGTTACATTCAGATACTTGTAGAAAATTAATTAAGAGCAAGAAAAATAAGTCACAGAAAGACATGTACAGTATGAGACCACTTCTGAGTTTTTAAAACTCACAGAACAATATCATCATTAACTTATGGAAACATACACATGTGGTTAAAAAAAAACCAAAACAACTTGTATCAAAAGTATATCCCACAATTTCCCAGGATTGTGGCATCTTCTGGGAAACTGCGGAAGGGAATGGGATTGGAACAGGCTTGAAAAAAAAAAGGAATTTAACTCTATTTACAAAGTTCCATTTCTTAAAAATTCTGGTGAAATAAAGAACTAATAATTCCATAAAGCTGGGTGGCAAATACATAGGGTGTTGTCACATCAGTTTCTTTGTTTTCTCTCTTTTTAAAATATTCCATAACAGAATGTTGACAAAGTTGAAGAAATTTATATTCCCTGGTATTGAAAGTTCTCCAAGACATCAGTTGAGGAAAAAACTGATCACAGAGAAATATGTATTATCTGTTACAATTTATTTGAAAAATGAATACAGAAATGTATATTCATATTCAAATGTATACAAAGCTGTAAATACACCCAATAAGGTCTGAGTGATGAATCATCAAGTTGTTATTGGTACCTATCTACTGTGAATGCTTTGGGCAACGGGGCACTTTCACTCTTTTTTTCTCTATATATTTGTATTACTCTGTAAATCATCTGAAGCATATATTCAGGTATTCAGAATTTACAAATTAAAATGGAAACCCATGTTCCTTCTATGAAAACAAGAACCACAACAGTGACGTGCACATACTCTGTGGCCCCCGCACTGCAGCCTCTCTGGACAGTTCTAGGAATTTCACTCAAACCCAATTCTCTCCAGATCACGGAAGATTCCACGGAAGTGGATTTCTCACTCCCAAGACCCCCATGTGAAGACTAAGGTCACAGTCTCACTCACTGCCATTCCAGCGGGAGGGCGAGGCTGAACAGACTGTGAACCAAAGCAGGGACAAACCAACCTGAGCCCAGGAGAAAAGTGGAGGAGACACTGGTTTAGGGTCACTTAGTGTCCCAGAGGCCGCCTGAATTCGCTGGGTCCCCATGACCGAGTGCAATGTTCTAATAGAATTTCAGAAGTTTGCAAGACAGAATTCTTATAACCTGCGCTGCCCTCTGACTTCTCTTCCCTTCATAATTTCAAAATCCCTAGGATCGTTTATCTCACCCACCCACCTGGTAAGACCCCAACCTGTTTCCCTCGCTCCTGGCCCCATGGCAGAGGGCTGCCAGAAGACATCGGGCTGCAAGGCTGCAGGCCCTATTGTTTCCCCACAGAGTGAGTCAGGGCCTCAGCACGCTCAGCATGTCCCCGGGGCTACTCTGCCACCCTCTGGAGAGGTGATTTCCAGCTTTCTGCACACTCTTCAAATCGTAGCCCTCCACAGATGCCCTCAAACCATTCTTCACAGAGAAAAGAACAGACTCCAGCCAAGCACCCCTCAGTTTTCCAACAGCACATTCAAACCCCCCTGCGCTGTGTCTGAAGAGCTCCCAGAGTCATCTCCCCACTTACGGCCTGCCCCATCCTCCCCACCTCCCTAAGGACTCTGCACTCCCAGCTGCCTCTCCCCTGCCCCTTTGACATTTCCCTCACTGCTCCCCATGGCACTCACACACTCAAATCTCTCCTCTTTGGCAAAGAGGTCCTCCTTCACCCTCTCTCACTTCCAACTGGAACTTTCTCTGCCTTCATAGCCAGACTTTTGGAACCACACTGAGTTCTCTCCCCACATTAGTTCACCCTGCTTTCCTTATTGCCTGTACTTCCGTCTGCTGCTCGGCTAGTCAGGAGCCACAGGCTCTCGGCACAGCGCACTTTCATCCCCAGTTCCTCTCACCCTGCCTGCCACCCCCCTTAGCGCCTACAAAGGAAACTCTCCTTGACCATGCTGTGGCAGCTTTGAATGGGCATGGATGGGCCCCAATTCTATTACTGAGGTTGATGGCGGTGCCCAGTGGGTCGCTTCCTCATTAGCTACCTCAGAAACAAGCTGACCTGGACAAAACTGACTTAATTTCCCACTGAAGACTAATAGCTTTGTATCATACAGAGAAAGCCCGTTCCCAGTGTGGAATGAATAAGTCATGGAGATGAAAAGCACAGCACAGGGAATAGTCAGTGTTGGTGTAAGAGTTTTGTGTGGTGACAGATGGGAGCCACGCTGGTGGTGAGCACAGCATATGGTAGAGAGTTGTTGAATCACCATGTTGTACACCTGAAACTAATGTGACATTCTGTGTCAACTACTTCAATTTAAAAAAAAAAAAAAAAAAGGAAGCCAGAATTCTGCCTTCAAACATGATGTTGAGCTTCCTTCTAAAATAATAATCCTGGCATTATTGTTCTTAGGAACACTAATTTTCATCTAAGTCCATACCAACTGATCCTCAGATGTAAACCCTGATGGAAAGCTTCTCTGAGGTGACAACTGCATCTTGCTCACCATAGCATTACAGCCCACCTCTGAATGTGCCCTATAGTCTAGTTAATTGTTGAAAAATCTAGCTCCCCTGTCCGATTGTGAGAGGGACCATCGCTTCATGCCATCATCTCTTTATGCTTCAGCAATGGGTCGTGACCTTCAGATGGTGGCGGGGGGGGGGGGTTACTCCAAATTGCCCAATCATTAGGGCTTGTAATCAGACAGATCTGGATTTGGGTCCCACCTCCTTTACTGACTAATTGTGTAATGTGGACAAGGAAATAATTCCCCACTCTCAGCTTCCTCTGTAAATTGAGGAATAATTCCTCCTTTAGAGGTTGGCGTAAGCGTGTTGGGTCCACAGTAAATGCCTAAAGGCCAATAACTATTATTAACTATGATGCCTATTATGACTAGGAGATACACAGTAGGGTTAGGGCCAATATATAGTCTTGTGCGATTGCCTTTAGTTTCCCTGTGGGGGCCAAATGGCTGTTTCTTAACAGGTTTCAGTTGAGATATCCCATAATTGCCCCGCAGACGGAGATCCTGTCATACATCAACTTAATCTGTGTTATCTGATCATGTACTGAAGCTTTAGCATAACCAATCTCTATACCCTCCAACTGCAAACCTTTTTTTTTTTTTTTTTGGAAGAGAAAAAAGTGTCCTGGCCGACAGTTGTAGGGTCATGTAACAAGAGACCTCCATTCAGCTCCAGTGGGAGGCAGGGGGAGGGTGACTCGGGATGTGGGGGCTTAAAGGATCCCAGGATGAACAGAAATATCATACGGAGAACAAATTTTCTGTCCACCCACTGATTTTCTTGCCTTTCTTTTTCTTTTCTTTTTTCTTTTTGTGGGAGAAAGGAAAAAGACAGAAAAAGAAACCTGGGTTTTCTTTGAAGGTCCCCAGAAGCAAATCCCCTAATTTCTGGGTTGGGGTAGGATCACATTCCACTCATCCGTGAGCCAGTGGTGCTCAGGAGACAACCACCTCTCACATGGGAAGGGTGAGTGCGAAGTACAGGGTCAGGATCTGTGGAAACAAAACAGAAGTTCTGCTGTCTTAGCCCGGCCCATGCCTCTCAGATGGCAGACATGCTATGAAGTGGCTCTCAGACTCTTCAATCTTACAGATTAAGAAAATTTTAAGAATGGAAAAAAATGTGAGAACCATGGAAGTCTGGAAAATTCCAAGATTTTTATTACAGTTTAAAATAATTACTATCATTGTCACCACTGTTCAACAAAACAGGAGCCTTTTAACAACAAAAATGAAGGAAGGATTTGTTCTTGGATAAAAGAAAAGTTCTTTTCAGAAAATGGAAATTGTAGTTTCAACCTTACAGTTCCCTTTCTCTCCCTCTCTCCCCATCCATCCATCTACCCATCCATCTTCCATCTATCTAGTTATCTAGTTACTGTGTAGAGTTTACCTAAATATTTACCTGTAGAATATTATACTAATTTCCTCATTTTTCTCTGGCTCTTTCATTATGAACTAGCGTCAGTCCCCAGAGTAGGATTTTAGACCATGACTTGGAAGTGATCTGTTACAAACTTTAGCTTCAAGATGAATATTCTGAAACACAGAAATTAAGTGGTGAGTCTCTTACGGTCATGCAGCTAATGGCAGATCAGAGCTGGGGCCAGTCCTCAATTCCTACTCTTAGAATCGATTGCTACTGCCTGTCTCATCACTAAGTTGTCAGCAAAGGGATAGTCAGCGTGTGGATATGGGTTGTTAAGGGGGCTCTAGTCTGTGGGTCAGCACCCAGAAACTCAGGGTAGCTGTTTCAGGCACTCTCTTGTGTTACATCCCCAATCCTGTCTTCACTGGTCTCATTCCTCTTCCTCCTCTGACCTCCCCTGACTTTGGCTTTGCTGGTGAAGGGTACTGCCACATTTCCAGTGCCCAGTCCCGGGATGTGGGAGGCACACATTGCTTGCTGCTCTCCGCCCCCCATCCCTTAGAGACACTACATTTTCTCAGTTCTACCTTTGAATTATCTCTTATATCTTGTTGTTTTTCCTTGGCCCTGCACATCTTAATCAGTTCTTCATCATTTCCTTTCCAGTACTGATGGCCATAGCAGTTTACTCGTTGGTCATTCTAACTCCAGATGTTTTTTTCCTACCCTTTAAAATAGAACATCAACAACAATAGCAACAAGAAAATAATAGCAGCAGCAGAAAACTGTAATGACTTCCCACTGCTTCTGCTAACAAAATCTCTCCCGCCCTCCTCTTTGAGCTCCATGTCTGTTACTGGCCATTCCAGGCAATGTGCTTCTGAGACTTTGGTCATGCCATTCCTTCTGCCTTGAATGCTTTTCTTCTCATTCTGTGCTTTAAAAATCTCCCATTGCCCTTTAATGCCCACTGCAAATGTTACTCCTAATGCCGCTTCATTTCTTTCATGGTGGGTTGTGTATTCCTTCCTTATAATAAAGTGTGAGCTCACTGACAATTTGGGGGCCTTATCCATCACTGCATCCTTCCCAGCATCTGGTTCTGTGCTGGCTCCAAGTAGGTACTTGACTAAAATTCGTTGAATGAGCGAATGAAAGGTCTAGCAGCAACTTTTTAAAGGAAGTACAAAAGGGCGCCTGGGTGGCTCAGTTGGTTAAGCGACTGCCTTCGGCTCAGGTCATGATCCTGGAGTCCCGGGATCGAGTCCCGCATCGGGCTCCCTGCTCGGCAGGGAGTCTGCTTCTCCCTCTGACCCTCCTCCCTCTCATGCTCTCTGTCTCTCATTCTCTCTGTCTCAAATAAATAAATTAAAAAAATCTTAAAAAAAAAAAAAGGAAGTACAAAAGCAGGCCTGGGAGGATCAGTGAGGTGGATTCAATGTCTGTGTATTTAAGAATTGAGAAGGAACAGATTTGAGATGAAAAATTTGGTTGGGCATGTGGAAAAATATTCCCAGGCTGGAGCTTTTCTTCTGGCAGATTGAATATAGGAACTCTGGATTCTAGGAATGAAGCAACTTCTTGTCCAATGGGACCAAAATATTCACCCAGATTTATTAGAGGTTGAAAGATTCTAAGATAACCCATCTTAATCCTACACCAGTCTGTGCTTGATAAAATGAAAATCAATAACTCACAACAAACTAGATTTTGATATTGAAAACCATTTGTTTTTCTTTTCAAACAAATGTTAAAGAATAACAAAAAGTAAGACATCTTGATACCATCTAACAAAGGTGACTAGGTGCCCAGGCAGAGAGAGTCAGAGGACTCTGCACAGTTTTGGGATGCAGGGTGGGAGAGTAGGTCTGCTTCTGAAAATTACTCTCTTGGTAATCTGATCAGTTACATCATGAGCAACTTTTCAGTATAATGCTCTTAAAGGTCAAACCCAAACACACCAATGGCAAGTGGTAGAAGACCAAGGCTCCAGTCTGAGCTCTGGTATCTAATATCTCAGTACAGTCAGGTCACTTACATTCCATTGGCTTCACTGTCCTCTTTCAAAAGGGAATAATAACAGCATATCCTTTACAGGATTATTCTGATAATGTAATGAGATAACATATATAACATAACTAGCTAGTGCCCACAACTCAGTGGGCACTCAATAAATTTTATATTAATCCCCATTTAGAATAGCTAAGATGACTTGGGTATAAGACACAGGAAAACTTCTGAAGGTCATAAGTGACCTTGAGTTGAATTAAACAGTAATGTAGGGAGAAAGGACATGCAACTCTCCCGGCCTGGCCTGTAAAAGCCTCCTTCCTAAGGTGGGATTCTCTGCTGTGCCTCTTTTCCTCATCTGTCTGCCAGATGGCAAGGATCCTGCAAAGGAGTCAGTGGCTATAGGGGATGGCGAAGCCACAAGTTGTGGAGATCCTGGGTCCCTGAGTCACTACATGGAAGGCTGCCTGCTGAACTGTAATGAGAGCCAGAAACAAACTTCGATCCCATAAAGCCACTGAGATGTGTGTGTGTGGGGGGGGGCGGTGGTTAGAGCAGACAGACATCCCTGACTAAGGCAGCCCTGAAAATAGCACAGCTGTGAAGCTCTGCACTTAACAGACTCTTAACAGGATATTTATTTCCTGTATTGTTGTTTGTGTTCCAAAAAGGCAAGAAGCTGGAGAGGTATGAGAGAAAATTAGTAAACATGTTGGAAAAAAGATAGACATCTTGTCCCTACAGAGATTCAATTTTGAAAACAAAGGCTGAGGGCATTTTTATTATACAAATCACTTCCCATTCTGGCATGTGTGGACCTGCATCTGGCCACCTATTCTGAGTCTGTGCCAGTTTCAACCCTGGATGCACATTAGAATCATCTGGAAGGTTTTAAAAGTCTGTGATGCCCACGTTCCACCCCCAGACCAATTCAGCTGTATTCACTGATGGTTCCAAAAGTGCATGCACATTTGAGAATCACTGATTTATGCAAATCAGATGCATTTCTTTTTATGAGTTAGATGTTCAGAGTCATGATGTCAAATAGACATTTGCTTGGAGAATCAGACACTAGTAAACTGCTTGGCAGTAGTGGATAGTAGAGAGGGTTTCAGTTTGAGTGTCAGATGAACCTAGTTTGAAACCAGACTTGCTTTGTTGCTTACTAGCTGATGACCTTGAAGAAGTTATTTTAATGCTTTTGACCCTCTATCTGCTCAGCCATAAAAGGGGGATTCTACAGAGTTGAAAAGGAAAAAAAAAAAAAGGGCTAAAGAGTATAAGCTGGAAATAGAGTAGATACTCAACAAATGGTAGTTATTATGTTCAGTGTTTATAAACAAAGAATGCCAACTTTACAAGCATCCCATTAAAACTGCAGAAGAAAGATATCCTGAAGAGATTCTGGACAACAAGCAAGGGTAAATTATAATTAACTGAACAGTGTTCATTGTGATTATTTTAGGATATATAAAGTACTGTTGACATTATCTTTACTGGGTATGTTATCTTTATTGCTCGAATTTAATGCATATAAAAATATTTATAAGGATCACCAGTGACACTGGTCTGCAAACCCTATTTTTCCACATGCTCCTAACTTCTTCAACTCTGAAAGCTCCTTTGAAGTACATCACCTTCTAGTTGAGAAGGAAACATTGTACTTTCTTTTTTGTTTGTTTGTTTTTTGAGTGGGGGAGGGACAGATGTCAGAGAAAGAGGGGTTCATTTTGGTTTTGATGATCAGGGAGACTCCTGAAGGAAAGAGACCAGGGTTCACATGGATGCAGCTTTGTTCTTAGGGAGAGTCTTAGGGAGATTCCATGATGCAAAAAGGAGTCTGTGAAGGAATGGCCCATGCATGTCTGGAGGAGAGCAATAGGACCAATTTGTCAGCTGTGCATGGAGGGTTAATATGGAGGACACAGTAGGACATGAGGCTGGTCAGGCTGCTGGGGCCAGTTTGTCAGGTGTACTGAATTCCAGACTTCTCCTTTGCCACATGCCACATCTTTCAGTTCATGTAAGGCCCTGTCTTGCTTTATTTCTTCCTTTGTCTCCGATTCCATACTCCCATTCTGCCACCTCACTCCCACCATATGCAGTCACTCTAAAGTAATTGTATTTTTAAAAATTAATATGTATTTTTACAAACAAGACTGTAATTATGTAGAAGGTATTTTAATTTCTGAACATGATATAATATTATACGTCTCATTCTGATTCATATTTTTTTTTTCATTCAGTGCTATCATCTTTAAGATCCATCCATATTGCTACCTGCACATCAAAATCATTGCTTCCAAATGCTAGATAGTATCCCATGCTGTGTGCCCACCACATTTTACCATTCACTCTCTTAGTGATGGATGCCTGGCTTGGCTCTGTTTCCTCATCACAACCTTCTTACATGACTTGGGTGAGAATGCCTTTGCAATAGATACATGGACATTAATGACTAGGTCATAGGTAGGCCGCTACTTAATTTAAATCAGTAGTTCCAGATTTCTTTCCAGAATGGCTGCACGAGCCTACACATCCATCAGCAGGACATGATCCCTACTAAACACGTGGGACACTTAGCCTTCTAACTGCTGCCAGTCTTATAATTGTCAAGCAATAGAACACTGTTGTTTATGAATCACAGATCTGTACCTCTGAAACAAATAATACAATATATGTTAAAAAAAAAAAAGAAGAAGAAGAAGAAGATAGCAGGAGGGGAAGAATGAAGGGGGGGAAATCGGAGGGGGAGACAAACCATGAGAGATGATGGACTCTGAAAAACAAACTGAGGGTTCTAGAGGGGAGGGGGTGGGAGGATGGGTTAGCCTGGTGATGGGTATTAAAGAGGGCACGTTCTGCATGGAGCACTGGGTGTTATACGCAAACAATGAATCATGGAACACTACATCAAAAACTAATGATGTAATGTATGGTGATTAACATAACATAATAATAAAAAGAAAAGAAAAAAGAACACTTGTTTATTTGGTCTATACTGATCACTAATGAGTTTGAACATCTTCATATACTTAATAGCATTTTGGCATTCCTCTTTTGTGAATTACCTATTCATATCCTTTCTCTATGTTTTTCAGGTTGCTGTTTTTCTTTTTCTGAAAAAGAAAAAAAAAGTTCTTTGTAAAGAATGGTCTCTGGTCCAGCAGCATCAGCATCATGGGTTAGAAAGGCAGAATCTTTGGCTTTAACCCAGATCTACCAAATTAGAACCTGCATTTTGACAAGACCAACATGAGTCATATGTACATTAGAGTTTGAGAAGCATTGGTTTACATCCAAGCTGCCCAATAAGATGCCATTTTCCTATTTAAATTTACATCTATACTCTAGAAACTACAGAATACTTATGAAAGAAATTGAAGAAGACACAAAAAGATGGAAAAACATTCCATGCTCATGGATTGGTAGAATAAACACTGTTAAAATGTCTATGCTGCACAGAGCAATCTATACTTTCAACACCATCCCGATCAAAATACCAATGGCATTTTTCAAAGTGCTAGAACAAACAATCTTAAAATTTATATGGAACCAGAAAAGACCCTGAATAGCCAAGGAAATGTTGAAAAAGAAAAACAAAGCTGGGGCATCATGTTACCCAATTTCAAGCTATATTACAAAGCTGTGATCACCAAGACAGCATGGTACTGACACAAAAACAGACACATGGATCAACAGAACAGAATAGAGAGCCCAGATATGGACCCTCAACTCTATGGTCAACTAATCTTTGACAAAGCAGTAAAAAATATCCAATGGAAAAAAGACAGTCTCTTCAATAAATAGTGCTGGGAAAATTGGACTGCTATATACAGAAGAATGAAACTCGACCATTCTCTTACAGCATACACAAAGATAAACTCTAAATGGATGAAAGACCTCCATGTGAGACAGGAATCCATCAAAATCCTAGAGGAGAACATAGGCAGTAACCTCTTTGACATCGGCCACAGCAACTTCTTTCAAGACATGTCTCCAAAGGCAAGGGAAACAAAAGCAAAAATGAGCTTTTGGGACTTCATCAAGATCAAAAGCTTCTGCACAGCAAAGAAAACAGTCAACAAAACAAAGAGGCAACCCACAGAATGGGAGAAGATATTTGCAAATGACACTACAGACAAAGGGCTGATATCCAAGATCTATAAAGAACTTCTCAAACTCAACACCCAAAAAACAAATAATCAAGTCAAAAAATGGGCAGAAGACATGAACAGACACTTCTCAAAAGAAGACATACAAATGGCTAACAGACACATGAAAAAATGTTCATCATCATTAGCCATCAAGGAAGTTCAAATCAAAACCCCATTGAGATACCACCTTACACCAGTTAGAATGGCAAAAATTGACAGGGAAAGAAACAACAAATGTTGGAGAGGTTGTGGAGAAAGGGGAACCTTCTTACACTGTTGGTGGGAATGCAAGTTGGTACAGCCACTTTGGAAAACAAAAACTTTTTGAGGTTCCTCAAAAAGTTAAAAATATAGCTACCCTATGACCCAGCAATTGCACTACTGGACATTTACCCCCAAAATACAGAGGTAGTGAAAAGAAGGACCACATACACCCCAATGTTCATAGCAGCAATGTCGACAATAGCCAAACTGTGGAAAGAGCCAAGATGCCCTTCAACAGATGAATGGATAAAGATGTGGTCCATATATACAATGGAATATTACTCAGCCATCAGAAAGGATGAATACCCAACTTTTACATCAACAGGGATGGGCCTGGAAGAGATTATGCTAAGTGAAATAAGTCAAGCAGAGAAAGTCAATTATCATATGGTTTCACTTATTTGTGGAACATAAGGAATAGCATGAAGGACATTAGGAGAAGGAAGGGAAAAACGAAGCGGGGAGGGAAATCAGGGGGAGATGAACTATGAGAGACCATGGACTCCAGGAAACAAACTGAGGGTTTTAGAGGGGAGGGCGGTGGGGGGATGGGTTAGCCCAGTGATGGGTATTAAGAAGGGCACATATTTCATGGAGCACTTGGTGTTGTACACAAACAATGAATCATGGAACACTACATCAAAAACTAATGATGTACTGTATGGTGACTAACGTAACAATAAAAAGACAAAAAATAATAAATAAATTTACATTAATTAAAATCAAATTTAAAATAATGATAATTTAAAAATTAAATAAAATGTAGTTCTTCAGTCACTGTAGCTATGTATGGTCAATGGCTACTGCATTGGACAGAACATATAAAGAACATTACCATCACTATAGAGAGTTCTATTGAACAACATTGGTAGTTATTAAAAAATGCCAATTTTTTACATTGGAAATATTTTCTTTAGTTTTTTTTATCCCCCTCTAAGCTGTGGTGAGAAGCCTGAGGAATGGGGGAGATAATTAATGACTGTGGGGTTTAGTGTTTGTGTACTGAGCACTGGGTTCAGAGGGAACCAGCAGTAGGTGTGAGGGTCCAGATGAGGAGTGTTGGCTATACCCAGACAGGAGGCCACAAAGAATTTAACTAAGGTAGTGATGCTGGGGAATAATTTGCTGGCCTAGAATCTTCCAAATTCCAAGGCATTTGCATATAATTTATATAATTAATCTCACTATGAAACTATGGGACAGGATAGAAATGATTTTTCCTATTTTTCACAGGCCAACCAGAGATGCTGAGGTGTTGATTTGTTTTAGGAATAGAAGAAAAGGAAAAGATGAGCTATTCTGCTTGTCTCCATGAACTTAAATAAAGCAGGGAGATTTGGGTTGGACAAAAGGAAAATTTTACTCTGATCAAAAGAGTAAAATCCTGGGATGGACGACTAAAAACACAGAATCTCTACTTACAGGTAGGGCCAGGGAAAGAGAAACGGTAGGACAAAGAGGGAAGAATACATTTTGAGCACTTAATGTGAGCTTGGCCCTGTTATAGGCATGTTATTCACCTGGTTACTCTTATCCCAGCTCTGTGGGGTCATTTTCTATCTCCACCCCACATACAGGACCACTGAAGCTTGCAGGCCCTACAGCTGTCACTGGTTCTAAGCACTATGCCTTCCCCACTGAACTATTAATTATAGATGTGCTTTGGATATCATCTCATAACACGGCTCTGGACCAGATGGTCACTGTAATTCCTTTCCATGTCTACACCTGAACAAGTTCAGCTCAGAATGAAATTCACTTGAAATAAGATGAAATGCAGGGATGTTGGCCTTTGAAAGGGTCATTAGCTAGTGAGGTCCTTTTATAGCACTTCTCTCAAAGATGGGGCATTTTGTCATCATGTGGCCTTGTCATTCTGAAAGTCCGTGGTGTTTCCACCAGAACAATCAGCATGGTAATGTGACTCTTCCTTGGTCCCAGAACACGGCAGCTTTGAAACCAGGTGCATGTAAATTATACCAACATAGAATGAAGACCAGGGCGAAAACTTTGAATCTTTACTTTTTAAGTTCCTATAGGGCATGGTATCATGTGAAACTTGTCCTAAAGTCTGAATGCAAATCTCCAGGAAGTCTCCCTTTCTATCAGCAAGGCTTTAGCCACAAGACAGAAAAGGTGCAGAAACCAAGAACCATGTGAGAGTGAAGCAAAGAACTTGCCAAATAAGAAGGAACCACTTGCTAAGTGAGAGGTCTTTGGTACAAATTTACCAAAGAGAAGCAGAAAAATTCAGGGAGCTAATGAGGAACACCAAAATGTAATTACTGAAAGAAAATAATTTCTTATGCAAGCCTTTACTTTTGAATCCACGTTGGTCCCAAGTTCATAGGCACAAGTTCAACAAGGTCCATGTCTCCTAAGAGAGTACAGGGGAAAGTTGATGAATGGAATCCATTATTATCTCCATTCCATCCTCCCACTCTTGTCATCATATAGGTATGTTTTGTAATATTTACAACACAGTCTCATGAAAGATTGGAAACACATTTATACTAACGTGTAAATGTCTAACAAAATGCCCTTGGCATAGTTTATATTAGGAACAGAGATCAAAACCTGAACTGAATCTTATTCAGTACTGGACTAGAGTTTTTTATGAGTATTTATTAAGTGCAAACCTTGAGCTAGAGTTTAGGGAGAGGATGCTAAAATGGGCAAATTGAGCTCCTATTTCTTAGGTTTTCACGGAGTAGCAAAAGGTGGTGGTAGTAGAAAAGTATAAATTACTCCAGCAAGATGGAACATGTAAGGTTAGAACCAACTGCTGTGAATGATTGGTGGGACAAATTAATTCTAATCGGGAGGCTGGGAAGGGTAACCTGAGCACACCTTAAAAGAAACTCAAGGTTTAAATAGGCAGAATTTAAACATTTGTACTGGGGTTAAAGCAATTCCAGACAAAGGGAATAACTTGAATAACGTTTAGTAAAAGAAGGGGGTTAGCATGTGTGGAATGGGAAACAGGAGTATTCCAAATTACCAGCACAGAGCGGGTATGAGATAATGCAAAAAGAAACAGTGCTGCAAAGGGTAGGTGGGGAATCATGCAATTGAGGGCCGTGAATATCAAGCTAAAGCTTTGTTCTCTGTGCTCCAGTTACAAAGAGTATTTGAGCTAAGAGGGATGGATTCTCTCTAGAAAAATTTCAGGCCTAAGAGTCAGTAAATCAGGGAGGATTTTTGGGGGGGGAGGGGTTGTGAACATTATATCAGGTACCTGCTCTGCTAAATACATTTTAGGACATACAAATAGTGGAGCAAATATAAGGATATGATGGGGAGAGATTTGTCAATAGCAGAGCACTCGGTAAGGGTATGTTGTGAATTCAGACAGGAGAAGGTGTTTAGTTAGATGAGGGGCCAACATGTCTATGTGGAGAAATAGACACTCTTTCTTACTTTCTGGGTCCCTCTCATTCCCCGCAGAGTCCAAATACATATTCTTTTAGGTCTGTTTCTCTTCTCTTAAGAGAATGGTTGAAGACAAGTTGGAAGCGACTGGGTAGGCAGGGAGTGGGGAGAAGCGAGATGGTTGCAGCTGGGATGTGCTGGTTATGCCAGGGCATTAAACAGTTCTTCCTTCTGCCCAAGTGGAGCTAGGGCTCAATGTTTACCAGAGTCCAGCTGTCAGGTAACTGAGTGGTGAATGCAGTCTCTAAATCTAGCTCCCACTGTAGCACTCAGTGAGTTTTTGGAACTGCCCAAAGCCACATCCCAGACCAGTGATATCTGAAGGCTCCTCAGATAACTCTAATAGGCAGCCGGGGAGAAGTGGTGTATTCCTTGACCAACAGCACTGGTGTCACCTGGAAACATATTAAAAATGGCAATGATGAGCCCCATCCTAGTCCTAGTGAATCAGAATCTTTGGGCGGTGGGGGCAGTGATCTGTTCTTTTACAAGCCTTCCAAAGGATTCTCCTGGAGGACCCATGCTACAGTGAAAAGACTTCCCAGTTTGGATGCCAGAAGTCCTGAATTCAAATTCCCAGTTGTGCCTCCTTGGCAAATGACTTAAAGAAGCACATACCCGCACCTTGGAACCCGTATGGATGGTTCTGACTACGTTGTTTAAAAAAAAAGTATACCTTTCTGTTGGTAACATGAAGCAGACTTTTTTTTTTTTTTTTCATGAAGCAGCATTTATCTCTAATTTTTAACCAAAGCCAGGTTTGGCTGAAATCATCCAAAATACAAACCAGAATCAACCCCTCCAACCTGTCTTAAGATATCCCAGAGGTGAGTCACAATTATAATGACTCACATTTATGGAGCTCTGTGGACAGATAAGCTTTAGAGTCCCTGATTTACACCTGTGAAGACTGAGGCGCCAAGATGTGGCAGACATGAACTCATCTGTCTTCTAACTAGTCTAGAGCTGTCTGAAGTCTCTAAGATTATCAGGGCAGTTGTCTTTGGCTTTTCAAGGTTGAATTACATCTTTCCAACAAGGTGGAGCTAAGGGCTGCCCCGTAGGACATGATTCCCATCTTCATTTTTTATTTGTTCTGGTCTGGGAGCATGTTATGGATTGAATTGTTTCCCTGTCAAAAGGTACATCGAAATTCTAACCCCTACTGTAAATGTGACCTCATTTAGAAATAGAATCTTTGTAGATATACTCAAGTCGAAGGAAGTCATTAGGGTGTGCCCTAATCCGCCATGACTGGCATCCTTGTAAGAAGGGGACATGTGGACTCAGAGGGCAGATGATGCAGAGGCATGTCGTGTGAAGGTGGCCATGTGAGACAGAGATTGGAGTTATCCTACCATGAGCCACGGAACCCAGGGCTGGAAGAGGCAAAGAAGGATCCTCCTCTGGAGACTCTGGAGGGAACACAGCCCTGCTCACACTCTGAGTTCAGACTCCTAGCCTCCGGAACTGTGAGATAACCAATTTTTGTTTCTTTAAGCCATCCGCTTTGTGGCATGTTGTTATGGCAGTCTTAGGAAACCAATGAAGAGCACCTGTTAGCTATTTTTTGAAAATGTCTTATCTTAGAACTGAGTTGGAAATATAACACATAGGTGGAAATACAACACACATTACATTGAATTATGTTTTCCATCTAAGAGCATCCAAACAGCAAAACTGACCTATAGAAACTGCTATAGCTAAGGCCGATCTTTGATTATAGGAAAGCACAGTCATGACATAACTTGAAGGGTATCAGAGGCCCCTCTGCCCTCAAAATTTTCTTTTTCCATGTCCTATCATGAGAGATTCATCTCTATGGCTGAAACATAGTCTAAGCCCTCAACTCCCTTTTAAAAGGCAAAGGATTCATGAGAGGAGCAACTCATTAAAGAATTCGTATCTTGTTCTTTGATAACTGGGGGTAGGAGGCAGAGAAAGAGCCCCTGAAAAGAAAAAAAAAGGGGGCCAGGAACTTGAGAGGGAACCTGGAAGTGAAACTCTACATTATTCTACCATCTTGCCCCGGGCTGGTCTTGAATATTTTAGTTGTGTTTTAATAGTTGTGTTGAATATTTTAGTTCTGTTTTAATAATCTAATTGCTGTAGAAATCCAAGAAATTTTGATTGTATATTTGGCACAGTAAAGAAAGCAAGCAGTCACTGTAGGCTGTCACGAGACTATTAACTATATTAACCTTGCCTTCTTGGTGTGCTTCTTTCTTTTCTGTGTGTGTGAAAAGTAATTCTTTCTTTCCCAGTCCCCAAAGAGACCAGACCAAATACTTCTTCATTGCTAATGAGCTTGTGTTTAGAGCTTAGAAACGAACCCTAAGAGCTCTTGAAGGTGGAGAAGTGCAGCCATTTGCTATGGAGTTGGCTTAGGATTCTATTTGTTGAGATTCTTTTAAGGGTCAAGATAAATTTGTATGAAGATAAAAGCAACCCAGTTGGCAGAGATGAGAAGATGTTTGCTTCTCAAAGGGATTTTGAGGCTGTTGACCAAAGAACTGTCTTTCATCCCTTCCTAAAGGGAGTTTCTGACAGCAGTCCTCAAATCAAGTGTTTGCAAATATTTACTGAATCCAGGTTTTACTCATAAAATATTTCTAATCAGGAAATACAACTAGACATCACCCAAATTCAGTTTTAGAAATAAATTCCATAAAGTTAGGTTCATATCTCAGTTATTGTCTTGCTCCACCAGGGAGTAAAAAAGAAAAAAAAAAAAAGACTATGAAGTTATATCTACTTTTTGAATTGGGATCTTTTGTGCAAACATCTCATGATGAGGTCATCAGTCTCTACAGAGTTAAGTTATTCATACAAATGAATCAGTTTTTAGGATCATGGCAGAGATAAGGAAGGGATATTTCAGTTAAAAAAAAATCAAGATACAGTACAGCAATAAAAGGGAGAAAAATAAAAACTGAGAAAAAAATACAGCATGAAATTAAAGGAGAACCTGACTATGATCCCATTTCCCCATCTGAGCCCAGAAGATAAAAACTGTAATAAATTCATTCATCTACACTCACTTTAAATATCGGAGCCGATCAGCAGTCTCACTGATGTACAGCCAGACTTTGAAGTCTGCCTTAGCTCTCTGGAATTCGACCAGCCACTTTCCAGACCATGTAATGTACTGCAGATCTTTCCACATTATGCATTCCAGATGGCCACAGTAATTCTTTGTGCGTTTTCTCCTTTCTTATTTGGGTTACTGGGGTAATTTGGGAAGAAAGCGTGCATGCTGCAAAGTGAAAATTGACATTCAGTCACTGCCCTGCCCTGCGCCGAGGATGATGAACAGTAAAGAAACTCAAGGAGTTAAAAAGATATACAGCGGAGGGCAGGGGGTGCGGAGCAAGGATGGGGGCAAGCTTCCCAAACAGCTATTTTTACTGCTTAGGAAGCGAGGGGCGCTGGCTGTTGAAGCTCTAGTTACTGCTTCAGGACTGTTTGGGGGAGTCATGAAACATTATTCCTCCTACTGCTTCCTTAGCCAACGTGCTGTTGACCTTGACGTAGGTGCGTGCCCAGGCGCGTTATCCACACACCGGGGTACATCTGAGTGAGAGGGCGCTATTAATAATCACACCTGGGGAGTGGGCTCCATGCACCAATCGGGACAAGGGCTCACCCACTGTGGAAGAGTAACTTCTGGGAGGGGGCTGGGCTGTTTCCATGCTGGTTTTATTTAATTCAGCACTTGCTCAGTGCAAAGAGGCTGCCAAGTGGCTGTTGACCCTGGGGTTTGTGGTGACTGGACTCTCCAGGTCCCCACACAAAGTCAACACGTGCAGCTAATAGGCAAAAAGCGTTTGGTCACCAGACGGGCTGCTGGCCCCGTCAGTGCTCACCCTCGCTCGGGCCGGCTTGCCCTCGGCTGATTTATGTGGCATCCCACGGCTGTGACTGAGCGTGCCTCTGGGTTGTTTCATTGTTTCTATTCAGACCGTGAGAGGAATCTGTGAAGGAGGTGAAACAATTACATGGAACCCTTTCCAGCAAAGGAGACAGTCTTAAAAAAAAAATAATAATAATCATTTCTAAGGCCGTATTTAAAGACCCCCGCCCCAGATGCTCGCATGTGCTGTAAGTGCTGCTGACTTTCTGTATGAGCCCCCCTTGGTGTATCGCTACAGATGTTCTCAAATTTGGCTCTACATCTGAATCGTCTGTAAATCTTAATAAAATACGGACGTCAGAGGCCCCCTCCCTGGAGCTTGGGATTGCAGAGATCTCCCCAACATCCGGGCGGATCTACAGGAGGCAAAAAGCCTATAGAAATCATGTCTCTCTTATGATCGCAGTTTCTCATGCTCTCCCACAATTCTCCAGCGTGTCCGTGAAAACATAGTTCTGGAAACCTGGCCAGCTTTTCAGTTTCAGCGAAGGGAGTAACTCCCCTTCCAAATCATCTGCAAGCAACGAGTCTCATCTGGTGAAGAAAGATGGATTTTATTTTCTGAGACACCAAACAAACTATGGCAAGCATCTTGGTGTTTTTCCAGGCGGTTCTCATTTTCTGCCCGCGTGGTGAGGCCTGTGCACACACGGCAGTTTTCTTTGCTATGAGGCAGGAAGCTGAGGAGTGTCTTCTCCCAGGGGAGCTGCAGCTTACGTTTCACGGACGCAAGAGGTTCCCAGATTTGGAGGAGGCAACTGGAATTCTGGACTTGGAGCCAAACTCCCAAATATTCTAGGGCAGCACAACAGAAACAACATGAGTATTTGTGTCTGTGTTTTCTTGCTCAGGGAAAGACATGGACAGATAATCTCACAGACACATCTAATTTTTCTGGAACACTCAGGAAAATCAGACCTGTGTTTATTTGTGCAGACGGCCGTGTGATTCAGATGCACACCCAGTCAGGGATACACTTTGCCATGTAAAACACAAACTCGTATGAGTATTTTTCCTCTTTTTTTTCTGACTGTAACAGTATTAAATTTTTTTAAACACTTGGAAGGGACTGGAAAAAGAATGGCAAGAAAAGCAAAACACCCAAAGCCATAGGTTTCAGAGAAAATGAATGCTAATATTGTACAGTATTGCTTTCCAAGTTTTATATCTTCGAAGTACAGGTATCAGAAAATGGAAGTCATAATTAGTATAGTATTGATAGGTTTTTACGTGATAGATTTTGAGAATTGCTCTATATTCTTAAATATTATTCAAGCACAAGATTTTCAGTTTTTCATTTTGGGGCTACATGAGAAAGATTGATTTCTAAAAAACTATCTGCTGTCTGACATTCAGATTGTTTCTTTTAAAAAAGTTTGTAGGGGCGGCTGGGTGGCTCAGTCCGTTAAGCGACTGCCTTCGGCTCAGGTCATTATCCCAGGGTCCTGGGATCGAGTCCGGCATCGAGCTCCCTGCTCATCGGGGAGCCTGCTTCTCCCTCTCCCCTCTGCTTGTGCTCTCTCTCAAATAAATAAATAAAATCTTTTTTTTTAAAGATTGTATTTATTTATTTGAGAGAGAGAATGAGATAGAGAGCATGAGAGGGGGAGGGTCAGAGAGAGAAGCAGACTCCCTGCTGAGCAGGGAGCCCGATGTGGGACTCAATCCCGGGACTCCAGGATCATGACCTGAGCCGAAGGCAGTCGCTTAACCAACTGAGCCACCCAGGTGCCCTAAATAAATAAAATCTTTAAAAAAAAGTTTGCATATTGCTACACGAATTCCCACTGAGCAGGGAGCCTGATGCCCGCTCGATCCCAGGACCCTGGGATCATGACCTGAGCCAAAGGCAGACGCTTAACAGACTGAGCCACTTAGGCACCCAAATTCCTTTAAATAAAAATTTCTATTTGACATAGTTGATTAATGCATCAAAGGTCTTGGTGCATACTGCCAACTTAGAACCTGGGCATTCTGACTCTGCCAATGACCAAATAGAGACAGGCCTCAATGAGGACAAGCATTGGGAGCAAAAAGTGTGTGTTTGGTAGGGAGAAGCCACGAAACCCCACCAAGTTCCCCTAGAAAGGTTGAGAAGTCATTAGTCTACGCCAGCCTTTCTGACTGTGGTTGTTTTTCCAGATTTGCTGTAATGGCAGGAACTGTGAATCCTACGTGTGAAGAACAAGGTTTATGGTCCACGGGATTTTTCTTGGCCTCTCAATAGCTATCATCATCAGTACCTATATAGCTTTTTGGGGGACTAACAGAGTCAAGAAGGGCCTCGTGTGAGTTAACACAGGGACAATAAAAGAGTATTTTCCCATTGACTTCTTCGTGTGCATCCACAGCTTATGGCACAGGAAATAAGTCTGATGGGGGGAAGTGACAATTTACTGTTTTCTTAATCTTTGTGGTCTGAACTTCCTGCTTGTATCTTCAGTCTATTCCCTGGTCACTTTTAATCAGCAGCCACCGTCCTGCTTCTCCATCCTAACCCCATCTCTGGGCTTCAGCTGGACTGATCTGTTGGTGGGTTTTCTCTCTCACTGCCTGCTTCCTCCCGCCAGATTGGGTTCTCTGCCGAGGCCACTCTCCATCCCCTCCTCTCCTTCTCTGGGTGAACTTCTGCCTGCCCTTCGGGTCTCCCCTTCAACAAGGTTGAAACCAAGTAAGTGCAGACAACTGGGGACTTGAGCTTCAAGGAAACCCCTCCAGCAATATCCTGGCATTAAAGTGCTTGACGATGTTGCCAACCTGCTAGGCAGACATCGAAAATAATCTGTTATTAAAAACTGCAAATGGGGCACCTGGGTGGCTCAGTCGGTTAAGCATCTGCCTTCAGCTTGGGTCATGGTCCCGGGGTCCTGGGATCGACCCCACATCGGGCTTCTTGCTTGGTGGGGAGTCTGTTTCTCCCTCTGGCTCTCCCCTGCTCATGCGCTCTCTCTCTCTCAAATAAATAAATAAAATCTTTAGAAAAAACCCCTGCAAATATTGATATCTGCAGGAGGAGGAGACTTCGATACTCCTTGACGGCAGACTGTCCTTGTGTTCTGGGAAAACCACCTGGAAGAGGCCCTTGGTAGATGTATGTAGAGCCAGGGTCTGCGGTCTGCACGTGCTACAGAGATGTTGTTCTGAGGTGCTAACATTGCTCTGTGAGAAGGACAAAGGTATTTCTGTGAAGGAGGCAGGCATGCATCTTTATACGCTACTTTTATTTTTAGATTGTTTTTGGAGAGGTATTCCGATAAGCAAGACATCTTTGTCCTGTCTTGACCTTGGAGCTGGGTCAGGCCCTCTGGGTCAGAGAAGAGACCAGAAACTGAAGAACTGTTTTCATGGGAGGCTTTGTGAGGCTGTGGGCAAAACCAGAATTCTTTGGAGTCCAAAGGGACCATACCCAGCACCTCTATGACACCCCAAAGATGGATGACTTTGGTTTGCCATATTTAGTTCTGACTGGGTTTTGCAGGTAGATAGGGAAACACTGGTCCTTTTGGTATTTCTTGGATAGCAAGAATACTACCAAATTTTCCTATTAATGCCAGTGATGTTTGAACTAATTTTCTTTGGTGTCTAGGTAAACTATCCTACCACTTGAAATAAATGATAATTTTCCTTTTCTTTTCTTATAGCTATACTTCAAATGTCTGGTTTATGCGTTTTCACAGTGAAAGAAGGCACATTACAGCCAAATTGGGTGGAATGACGAAAATGCTATAGTGTTTCTGAGAAGCTGTGGGAACACAGCTGTGAGAGGCAGGGAAGAGGCGGGAGACAGAGTGAACAGCTAACATACCACCACAGCATCTCAGGGGTGAAGGAATGGTGTCCTAAACTGTGATCATGGATACAGATATGAAAACAAAACACTATGTGTACATGCACACACACATATGTAGGTGTTTTAGATGCCATATTGAGCCGTTTTGGTGATGTGGTAGGTCAACAAAAATGGCACCCTGGCTCACAGCCTGAAGCTTGGTGGTCTAATTAATTGTTAGCAGGAAATTATTTTTAATAGACAATGAAATCGTTCATTTATCTGTAAAGAGGTTGATGGGAAGTATTTTAATTAAAGTAACCATTTTATGAACACATTTAATACTATGGATTCGAGAGAAATTTGCTGTTAGTTCCATTTTTACTATTCCTTTGTGGTCTGAGACCTAATCCAGCTGTACCCCAAACTCTGTTAATGAGCATGCACGCGATACTGTTCAGCTTCCAGAGCTACTTTATGGGCATGTGATCTCATCTGGGTCTCACAACAACCCTGCAATACGTGTCACAATAGAAATTAGTGTCTTTGGAGCACTTTATAACTGCAAAAACACTTGCCCCGATGCATCCTTTCAAGGTCATGTGCACCTACCTTGTGGGTGACCTGCAATTCAGCCCAAGAGTAGCACCACTTGCCTTCTCTGGACACAGTGTGCTGTTTTGTGCTCCCATGACTTTGCACATCTGGTTCCCACTGGTGAAATGCCCTTCCCTGCCTTCTCTTGCTACTGGGCTCCTGTAACATTCAGGAAGGCAAACACAGGCAAGGTGGTCCTTGGAAGGAATGGGCTTGGCTGGGTTGGTGACCACAGCAAGACTGGTGGGATCACCTCCTCGTCTGCTTAAGATGGTATAGACCCAGGCCTGCAGTGCCCTCCACCACTCACAGAGACGTCAGTGGCTTCTCAACAATGCAAAATCAACCTCACTTTGAGCTCTGAAGCATCTTCCTTCTTTACTTCTGTTCCTGGACACACATTCCATGACCCTGCCCACCCTCCCCTACAGGGCCCCATTGATTCCCCGCCCCCCACCCAAATCCACTTCTTCTGGGAAGGAAAACAGGGAAAAAAGAGATTTTATTTGTTTGCTTGTTTGTTTGTTTAAAAAGGGGGAACACAACAATGGAGCAGAGAAGCTTAGGGGTTCAGTTGTGTCCTGCTTAATTCTCACCTCCACCTGGAAACTCCCTCGGGCCCCCTGCCTCGGTTTGGTGCCTCCACTGACCCATGTGCTCTCCCAGGCCCTGTACTTACCCATGTTTTGGTACAGGGAGTAAACAGCACTCTCTTGGTGACAAGGGACAAGGTCGCAATTAAAATAAGCTTAAGTAAAATGAAATAAAAGCAGGAGGGAAATACACTGAATTAAATATTCAAACCACAGAAAGGGCCATGTGAGGCTGGCCCCGGACTCCATGCTGTTAGGAGGCTGGGCCTCTGCCTTGTTTTTGCTCCTCTTGGAAAACTGGCACCATTCTTCCCTGCTGTAGTGACTTGGACAGCCTAGGTGGTGAGCAGAGAGAGGGGACAGTCTTTCCTACCAACTTCAGTTTTCCCAGGTGGGGTGAGAGGCATATTCCCAGAACCATCACTCTGGTAAGAGGGGTGACATGCATGGATCCCTGAGGCCATGGGGCTGGAGCCACTCTTGGAGGTGCAGTCGGGGGGGGGGGGGCACAGATGTCGCTAATGGAGGAGTCTGCGACCTGAACCATCCCTCCTCGTTTTGTCTCCAGGAGCATCAGTCCTCTGTGCTGTAACTATTGTTTCTTATCTGTTCCTTACTCAGCCACAGCCCTTCAAAGATAAGGACAGTGTCTGGTTCCCACTGCGTGTCTGTACTTCAGCACAGGGCCTGGAATTCAGCAGTTGTTCAGTTGTTCATTTGAGAAATGGAAGAAAAAAACGAATGAACCCCTATGTCACAGTAGGGGCCGGATTAAATCAGGTGTGTGACCAGTGGAACCCTGCTCAGGCACAAAGACGATGTGCGTGGTCTCAGGCATGTTCTTATGTGAAGTGGCGCTGAGAGAAGCCGGGCTCTGCATCTCTGAGTGTTTGTTTTCATTCTCTAAACTATGGATTACAAGCAGGAGCGGGACAGGAGCTCACGAGGCAGAGGTGAGTACCTTCCAAACACTCGTGGACCCTGAAAGTTGCACCTTTCTGCCAGCTGGACAGGCATAGTCTCCTGCTGTGAACCTGGTCCCTCCTCACGCTGTCCCCCCACAAAGACGGACTTGCCTAAAAATCTCCATCTTCCCTAGCTAATGTCAAAGATCGCACATTATGGTCAGCTTAATGAAGAGAATGCTTTTCCTTCATACCCTTCCTAAATGTCTGCGTGGTAACATCACTGTCAGAAAACGCTTAAGCACTTTGTTTTTAACCACCCTGTTTGCAAATAAAAAATTAGGTTGACATGACTTTCTCCTGGAACGTTATTTACATTGCACTTTGCCCGTGAGGAATGTTTTGAATTTGAGCAAATTAAGCACTCTCCAAACGTGGTGTTTAAAATAATAAAGAATGCTCTGGAACATTTAAGCAGGGCTGGAGACTTTCCTGACAGCACCTGGGATTCACCAGCTGTTGCCATGGAATGTGGCTGTGGAGCTTGAGTGTGCTTTTCCTAGCACTCACTTGGCAGATGTCATTATATTCAGTAATACAGCAAGAGTCCTAAAGAGAAGCGTCTCTCTCCCCATTGCTTGCTGGACAGGGAATGAAGTTTTCTTAATATCCGGGACAGAGAGGTGTTAGAATTAAACAAAACTATAATTGTCACCCTCAAAATATGAGTGACTGTCCCCAAGCTGCTAAGACGTCCCCATTCATAGGAGATACTGTTTTGGAGTCTAGGGAGGACCCGGTCTTGAAAAGGAAAACACAAGAAAAAAAAAAGAATAGCTCTCACCTGAAAGTTTAGTAGGGGGATTTTGTCTTGCAGGAGAGCCTTTTACTTCAAAAGTGAATGCAACCATTTCAGATGCTTTGCTGACTTCTGGAAGGCTTTATGAAGAAATGTGTCATGGTAGTAATGGACTTACTGGTCTGTGCTGGTTATTTTGCAGAGTACTGGGGTTTCCATACCGAACCTCCATAATAAAGGGTCATTTTAAACATTGATGGGGGTGAGTACCAAATAACTGAGTTACTTCTGTGCTCTTTTTAAAAGACACTTTTAAAAGTTATTGTCTTTTAAGAAGGGAAGGGTAGACTCATTTACTATCTCAGATTTAATGAAATTAAGAATTTGTAATAGTAAAAGTGCTAAATTCTGCCCCAAATCATTTATATACTAAATGCAATTCCCCCCTCCCCCTCCCCCCCAAAATCCAGAGATTTCTTTCTTTTTAACTAGGCACATTGATTGTAAAGTTAATCTGTTTCATACATTTATGAAACTAGTTAAGACAGTTTAGAAAGAAGATAAAGGAACATTTGAATTATCAGGTATCAACAAATACTATAAAGCTTTGGGGTTTTAAAAGGCAGGCACAAAAGAGACCACTTACTTGAAAAGAAGGGTTTGGAAGTGATCTCTGGTGGCTGCAGAAATTTAGTATATGAAAGGATGGTGTTTTGGGTAGGTGAAACAAAAGTAAACTATTCAATGCATGGTACTGTGACCAGTGGTGAAACATCTGGAGCAGAGCACAGCCATTTAACACTGTCAACGAACATAGAATCTAGGTAGGATGAAGATTTGAATATTAACAAGAAAGTAAAGGAAAGGAAGACAAAATAGCGAGGGAAAGATGCAAGTTTCCATAACATTCCTGATGCAGGTTTTACATGTGCATATGAATATGTGTATGTGTGTTCATTTCAGGCTCCTTATTACTCTGATAATGATCTAGGACCCAAATATTAACTCATCACTCCCTATTTAAAACCATGCGGTGGATCTGGACCACCTGCCTTAATGCGATCCAGTATTGAGCTCGCCATGATCTTTGCAGTCTTGACATCCCCTCCATGGTCCAACTATGCCAAGTTCTCAATTTTTGGACAAGTGACCCTCCCTTGCCTCTGTGCTTTGTACATGCAGTTCCCTCTGTCAAAATTACTCTTCCTTGCCTCCTTCACTTGAAAGGCCTCTATTCATTTCTTAAGGCTCAACCAAAACATCAACTTCTCTGGGAATCCTTTGGTGATCATCCCAGGTCTATTGGTCAGGGTTCTCCAGAGAGACAAAACCAATAGGATTTTATTTATTCATTCATTCGTTCTAGGAATTGGCTCACTTGATTATAGAGACCAAGATTATGCAAGATGGAGAACCCCGCCCAAGTGCCTGAAGAAAAGATGGGTGGATGTTCCAGCTCAAGCAGAGAGAGCAAATTCTCCCTTCCTCTGACTTTTGTTCTATTCAAGTGCTCAACAGATTAGATAGTGCTCACCTGCATTGTTCCGGCAATCTTCTTTACTCAGTCTACAGATTGAAATGCTAATCTCTTCTAGAACACACCCAGAAACAACATTTTACCAGCTATTTGGGCATCCCTTAGCCCAGTCAGGTTGACACATGAAATTAACCATCTCACCAGGCAAGCTTGGATGTGCCTCCATAATGTTGTAGCATCAGGGATATTTCTAGTGAGCACTTCCTCAACTAGCTTGTAATTGCTAACTTTGAAAGTCATATCTTGATATACGGTAAATTTTTCTCATAGCAAACAAATAAAATAGGACAGAAATTAAAGTTTCCCTCTTCCCCATCCCAACTGTCTTCTGGTTCTGCTTCTCAGAGCTGACCTCTGCTAACAGTTTCATGTATCTCTTTACAGAGATTATCTAAAAGTATAGCTATAGATCGACATGTCTCATCATCCCTGTCTTACACAGACGGGATTATAGAGTACATACTATCCAACATCTTGCTCTTTATATAATTATTTTTTACTTGGTTGTCTCCCTGAGCTATCACATAGACATTGGCATGAAAAGCAACCCCCAGAGTTGGTCAGCATACAACCTGCACAATGTTACACAGCAATCCAGCTGTCTTTCTTGCTAAATTGGGAGCCCCTTCAAGACAAAGACTATGTCTGCCTTTTACTTCTATTTTCTTGTTGCCTGCTGCAATTCCTGGTATACTGAACTTGCTGAATGAATGACTAAAAATCTGTAAATGAAACATCTTATCTTCTCTAGGCTACTAACATTTGTGGTCACACAAAATCCGTAGCTCCATAATAATAACACAGCTATGAATGTATCTTAGGGAAGTAACTGCTTTTCCAAGCCATCTGTTAAACTGGAGTGACTACTAGAACCAGTCTTCCAATCTGTAACATACTTAGATCTATGTGAGGTAGAAAAAGCTTCGGGGATCAGTAGTCCAGCCATTCACATCTGTGGCCTAATTTACAAACAACAACATTAGAAGTTAGGGAGGTAAGTTAGTGACAGAGCTGAGAATTCAGTTTGGGAGTTTGGACTCTGAGACACATCTATGTCAACCCCATGAAGATGCAACATGGGAGAGCAGACAGAGCAGCAGATGTTAGGGTCAAGCTTTGAGAAATGCGAGGGATTCCCTGGAGAACATGGTGTTGTGTAATAATGCATAATAATGCCAGGGCATCTGCTTTGTCATTTAGGATGCTCTGGGTTGCATGTAACAGAAACCTAACTCGCACTGGTTTAAAAGAGAGGGGAATTCATGGACTCTTCTAACTGGAAATCCAACTGTAAGCTCAGCTTTGGGGTTTGTTTCATCCAGAGGCCCTGGGTCATTTCTCTGAGATTCCCCTGGCTCTGCCCTGCTCTGTGTGTTGCCTTCATCATCAGGTTGGTCTTCTTTTTAGTAATAAAATTACCATTGCTGGTTCAGTTTCATATCTCCACCCTGCCAGTTCAGGGGGAAAGAGAATGTGCTGTCCCAGCCTTCCTGCAAGAGTCCTGGAAATCACCTAGATTGCAACAGCTCGGGTGGCATGCCCACAACTGAACCAACGACTGTGGCCAGAAGAAGAGAACACAATGATAAGTTCCAATGATAATGGCTTAAGTTGATCATGCCCTCTTCCTGAAGCTCTCCCCCAGATAGAGATCACATGGGCTGGGCAGAGGAGAGGTGGTTGCAATATGAGGTTCTGGGTACTGTTAGGAAATGAAGGGTAGAGACGGATGCCAGGGGGCAACCAACAAAACCCATTCACCATGCTCCCTGACACCCATTACTATGAACACAGGACCCACCCCAATGAAGCCTCCTTCACCTGGTGGATTTCCAAGTCTGCCCAGAAGAACACATTCGCAAGCCAGTGCAATCAGCCCAATGAAGATACTTCAGGTTTTTTTCCATTTCCTTCTTTTCTTCTGCCTATTCTATCTCCACTGGATACTTTCTTACTTGGCCAAGCACTGCTGACACTTAGATTAGGGATCACCAGCCCGTTGCCATCCCCATAGGGGCGTCTGCTCCAAAGAGAAGAAGAGCATGTGTTTATTTCACAGTCTCCAGAGGGGTCTCAAAGCAGAGTTCCTTGTGCACAGTGTCTCAAGGAACTCTTAGGGAAATGGATCCTTCAATTCTGTCTTTATGAAAAGATTTGAGGAAGGAATGTGAGGTCACAACCTCACTAATCAGCACTGACTCTCTTCTCCAGTGCTCGAGTCTTTGCCACTGAGCCCCACTTGGCTGCCTAGAAATGTCTTCTTTCGGGGCGGGGGGACTCTTAATAGAGGCATACATCCATGCACTTGAGTGGGGAAAAAAATCATGTCTGCTTTCAACATCTAGCTGAAATTCAGCATTTCCTTCAATTATGCAGATAAGGAACTGACTGCAATTATAACTGCACTAGCTGTGACTTTGTCACCACTGAAAATCCCAGATACCCATGTATTATCTACAATTGTTACAGATATCCAGAACTACTATTGATGCTCACCAGCACTTCGGAATCAGAGTGGTTGCTGAACCCACCACTGGATCTTGCTATTTCAAGAGCTAACAAAGAAGCACATAAATGACTATGTTAACGATTGTTTTAGAAATATTTTGATATTATTGATTGCCTTGGTAATTCTCTGCATTTTGCTTAATTCGTTTAAAAACATTATTCTGAGAATTTATCCATAAGCTTCAGCAGACTGCTAAAGGCATTCATGGCTCAGAAAAGAGCCCTAGCCATTGGATGACTTGTTTGTCTGGAGACATCACAGAACTGGTGTTTTAGTTTCCACGTTAAGTTTTCTTTCCATCTAGTGATATTAACATCTCCAGTGTTACTCATTTAGGCTCTGATTATCTTCCTTCCCTGCCCCTACACTTCATTCTCTGGCTATCCCAGAGGAAAAGAGCAGACAGAGCCCCTCCTGGTCCATCACTTGCCACATTACCAGAGTCCCAGTGGCCAGGGACTCCTTATTATCAAGGTAGATTCAGTTGGCAGACATGAGCCTTCACGGATGCATTACACCCTGTGGCCCCAAAGAAGCACTTTCTCCTTCCCAACCAAGGATTAGTAAAAAATACTCAAAAGCCCCAAGTGCCTTGGTTTCCTTCAAATCGTTTCAAAAAATGCATTTCTTTATTTCTCAGCAATGTGGACACGTCCCCCCTCCCTACAGTTTCCTTCTAGAACTGAGAGTCAGAGGGAAAAACTAATCTGTGCGTGAATCCAACATCATTGATGATCTAATTACTTATTGCCCCAATATTTCCAGGGTCCCAATCTTTTAAATATATTTTCCCTCTTGCTTTCTGTTCTATTCCAGATTTTCTGGCTCGTTTGTGAAGCCTCCCCTCACCTCCCTCTGTCTCTTGGCCCTTCCACTGCGCGGTAAAGAGAATTTCAGCATTCAAACAAGAAAAAAAATCACCCCATCAACATGTCCAAATGCTTATCACTGTGGTCAGCAGCACTTTTGTATAACAATTCAAGCTACGTCCTCCGTTTAGACCTTGAATCATTTATAAAGGCAGGTCCCTCCTGACAACGTGGGGAGAGAATAGGCTGCCTGTGTGGGTGGTCTGGGGCTCTGGAGCCCAAACTCTGAGGGAACAGATGACATCATGAATTCACATGGCAAGTTTATGGAGCAGCAGCTCAGCTCTGCTGAGCAGTAGGGCCCGAGTTTGCTGTATTATCTCCACCAGAGCATTCAGGGCCAGAGAGTCACAGGACAGGGACACTTCAAAATATATTTAAACTTGACATTCAAAAAGACTGCAAGATTTACAAGCATTAACAGGATATTTCTGAAACTAGACACTCGGGGCAGGGGCAGGTGCGGGGGAGGGGGAGAGAATCGTGCACCCGAATGGTTTTTGCAAACTGGCACACCAGTCCCTTTGCCTGCCTGAATTGCTAATTCAGTTGTTTTTTTTTCCTCCCCAAAGGACTGTTATTGGTCTTTTCCCAGACTTCTGTTAGGCATTCTGGGCTGGCACAGAGGGGAGCGAGACACTGCTTTTTGCATGGACCTTGCAGAATTTCAGTCTGGGGTGAGGTTTATGGGAACCCAAGTTAAATCAGATACACATAGGGTTTTCACCAGATTTTTAAGTTTATTGGCGAGCACCTGTGGCTCACGTGAGTGTTCCTGAATGCCAGCCCGGAGACCCACTGAACTTGCTGCTCAGAGTGGGCTCTGCCCCAGCCAAAGTGTCTGCAGTTAGATGTCTTGGACAGGATCTCTATCTCTCTCTGTGATGCTCATCGGCTGTGAGATGCAGGTGTCATTTCTTCTCTGTGAATATCTACCTTATTTTTTATCTTTTTTAGATTTTATTTATTTATTCATGAGAGACAGAGAAAGAGAGACAGAGGCAGAGGGAGAAGCAGGCTCCCCAGGGAACTGGGAGCCCAATGCGGGACTCGATCCCAGGACCCCCGGATCATGACCTGAGCCAAAGGCTGATGCTTAACCATCTGAGCCACCCAGGCGCCCTGTGAATATCTATCTTATTATAAGCAATTACTCTTCCTTCCCTGGCTATGTGTCATCATCTTAATAACCAATATGTTAGTTATGTTTGGATATTTCTTCCAGTAATAGCTATGATCTTCCCCCAGATTATAGTTTCAAGCTCTTAATCATTTCCAAATATGAAAGCATATAAATGCTTAGTGGATCCAGCCTATCTGAGTTGAAATCTTGGATCTGTCTCTTGAGTGTTGTGACCTTGGGCAAGTTTCTTGACCTTCCTGCCTGTCGGTTTCCTAATCTGAAAATGGGGTCATAATAATTAGTAGCTAACTCATTGTATTGTTTGGAGAGCAGATGAGTGAATACATACAAAATCCTTAGCATAGCAGTGGGCAGATAGCAAATGTTGAGTGAATGGCTATTCTCATTGCCATTACTGTCATTTCCCTATTTGTCATCGACATTTTCTGATGTCTTGTCCAAGCTATTACTGTGAAAATCATCTTCTCCTTCTTCACAGCACCTTGTCTCAATATAGAACCCAAGAGAGTTGAGTGCAAAGGTCTCAGACACACATGACTTTCATCCCTAGCTGAAACTGGACACTGCCGCAGAATTTAAAACAGGAGGGAGAGCTGGGAATGTCTGAAGGAGATCTATTACTGCGCAGAAGGTAGCATGAAAGTACCATCAACAAAGGGAAACCTTGAGTCTCTGTTTCTGCCCCACCCTCAGCACCAGAAGGAGCAAAGGGGACTCTGTTGTCATAACAAGGCGGCGCAAGGACACGCTGCAGACGACTGCTCCCCAGCTGTGCCCGAGGCTCTCTTCCCCTTGACATAATAGTTCTCTCCCTGCCATCCAGTGAAAGAAAGCTGGTCCCCTCAGGGAAGGTGCCAGGAAAAAATGATCAGCAAATGAATGATGCTTTTCTAAACCTTGGTACCTGGAATATTTCTCTCTAACAGCATTTGAAATTACTTTTTCATGTGGGAACTTGAATGGGAATCAGATGGAGGCAGGATAGACCAGGAATCATGAACACGCACAGCCTTTGGAGACAGACAGCTTCAGCTTTCAATCCCAGCCACCCGCCAACTGACTGTCGCCTTCTGCAGGTCTCTTGCTTTCTCTCGCAACCTCAGTTTTACCTCCTGAAAAAAAAAATAGAGAATAGTATCCAGCTCATAGGGCTATTCTGAAAGGTTAAATGAGATCATGTATGAGTAGAAGGCTGTAAATATTTACCTGGTATAAACACAGTGTCAAGGACGGGGAAGGGTTGCTTCTCTCCTTTTTTGTTACTTCAGAAAAAGTGGGTCATTGTCTCTCCCCTTCTCTTGAGAAAAATTGAATGAGTGTTTCTGTGGCAATAGACTAGGGATTTGGTCTTAAGTTACATGATCGAGTAAAAATACAGAATCCAGCCTTGGGAGTGGGGCTCAAGATGGCGCGGGGGTGGGAAACTCGGGGGATGGAGAATGGGGTAGGACAGTGGGGAGAACAATCAAGGGGTTCTGATGCCTGAGATGGCATCCTGGGGAGTTGTCTATGGAGGTAGGGACAGTGCCGGGTGAGGGCATTGAGGGAAGGATCACAGGAAGGGCCCTGACAAGAGTTCTCACCACCAGCCCCCGCCTCCATTCATCTCCTCCTCTAGGGACATTTGCCAAGTGATGATTCTATTTTCCACTGTTGGCAACTCTCTGCCACCAGCCTGAACTGACTTCCCAATGGGAAGAGATGCCCAGCTAGGCCTGCAGATTTGCTCTGCTGCATTCCTACCGGGCTTGGGTATCTGGGCCCTGTTAGTCACCAAGTTATTTAGTTGTGAAATGAGCCCCACACATGCAATGGGTGAGGCCAAGCCCGGGCTGGACCAGTTGAGGACTGACTGCTGAGCAGGGACAGTGGTCTATGAACCCACATTACGCATGGCCAGCCTTTGGCACACTGCCAGACTCTGAAGGCAGCTGTTACCATTGTTTCCCTAGTTGTTGGGAAAACTTTTAAATGCAATCACAAATGCAGCTTGTTTTTAATTTTTTTTTTTAAAGCAGCTACAGGAAAAGAGTTCTCTGAAATAAAGCATCACCTAGACTCCCATCTAAATTTCTTTACAATTCCTTCATCCTCAGGGATTGCCATCTTGCATATAGGTTACTTGCCTGAATATTTGTAGATCTCATTCACGTTTAACATTTCACCACTTTGTCCTTTTTGAAAATTCTGGATAGAGTTTTTTTATTTCATTTCTCTGTTTTTCCCCAGACAGACTCTTCCTGGAAATGAAAGGCATTCATAAACTTCTTCTGAAGAGTGGCTCTTTTTGGTATGAGGACATCTCCTTCAGGACACACAGAGAGTGTCCAGGGAGGGCGGCAGGATGTGACAGCCAGACCATGCACACATTCCACTTTGTTTTTCCAATCACTTCTCTTTGCATTACGTCCATCTTCTCTCCAGCAAAGCCAACACCTAATTTCTAGAATTAGGTGAGAGATAATTATGCAAAACAATGTTATTTATTTATTGCTGTGTTACTAACCATGCTAAACTTAGAGTTCAAAACAGCAAACATGTATAATCTCTTTCTGAGGGCAGCTTAGCTGGATAGTTCTGGCACCAGAGTCTCTGACAAAGTTGAGGTAACTCAACTAGGATTTGGATTGCTTCTGACCCCACTCAGGGGGTTATGGTGGGTCTCAGCTCCTCACAAGGTGGTTGTCTGGAGATGTCAGGTCCTCACCACATGGGGCTCTCCATAGGCTGCCTGAGTGTCCCTGCAGTGAGTATTCCAAGAGAGAGCACCCAAGATAGAAGCCATGATCTTTTATAATCAAATCTTAGAAGTGACATACTATCCCTTTAGCTTCATTCTATTGATTGCAGAGACCAGCCCTGGTATGGAAGGGCCTCCATTGGGTATAAATGTCAAGAATCAGGGACCATTGGGCACCATCTTGGAAGTTAGCTGTCATCCAATTTCAATATTAGTTCTCCTACACACACACACACACACACTTCTTACTTATCTGCCACTAAAACTTATTTCCTCAGTTTTTAAAAGGGCCATCTTACTCACTTATATGGACAGCTTGTTTTTCTCTGCAAACTTCAAACTCATGTCCTGTAAATGTTATTTATTCTACAGTAACTCCAAACACACAGTTTAATTAAAACAGGTTAATAACCAAGACAAGAGCAGACAGCATATCAATGGTCCTGTGCTCCATGTGAAACGGCGCCATGTCCAATCACATTGCACTCTCTCCCTGCACTGGAACCTACTATCTGATCGAAGACACTTGCTACGGGCTCTGATAAAGTGACATGCAAGAGAAAAGACAGGGGCAGCAGCACCATATGCCACAGGGAAGCTGGGAAGCTGCATCAGTAGGAAGAGTTGAAGAGTTCCTTTGGATGTCTTTCCACTCAACACACAAAGTATGTGATTTTCTCAAAGTGCCTCTTCATTTCAGAAAGATTTTTTAGACCAAACAATGTTTCCTGTGGTTTAAAGTTGTATCACACTGCAACTCTCTTTGCTTCTTTGTGTTTTTCCCCCCTCAGCTATCTCTCATAAAACCACACTCTCAATGCTGCATCACAAGAAATGATTTAATCCAACACTCTTGTTTTATGCTATACCCAACATCCTAAATTCATTTTCTTTAAAACTCTACTTCCCACCACTTTTCCCTACTTGTCCTGGTTCTCCTTTCTCCCTACTCTAACCTGCTATGGTTAGAGATTCTGTAGGTAAACTTTTGTTCAGAGCTGGTAGGGGGAAGTGTAAGAGTGGATCCATCACCTCAAATCAACTTTTAATAATCAACGAAGGAAATTCAACAAAGTTATCTAGATTTTCTCTCTTGTTCACCTTTTTCTTGATACCCCTCTCTCTTAGAGTAGTCAAAATCACAGAGACCGAAAGCAGAGTGGTGGTTGCCAGGGGCTGAGGGGTGAGAGAAATGGGGAGTCCCTGTTTAATGGGTATGGAGTTTCAGTTTGGGAAGATAAAAAATTTTTGGAGATGGATGATGGTGATGGTCACACAACAGTGTGAATGGGCTTGATGCCACCGTACACTTGAAAATGGCTTAAATGATGAATTTTATATTGCATGTATTTTACCCCCATAAAAAGAGAACCAAAAGACCAGGAGACTCAATTTAGTTTCAGTGCAAAAGGAGGTGTCACAGCTTAACTGTGAGATTTGAAGTTAATGGTAAGTGTTCAAGTTCTGTGGCATTAACCCGGTAAAGAGTAACTATCCTTATATTCTTCTAGTTTCTCCATTAAACAATTAAGTGAGAATGGAAGTAATTTAAATGTCATGTGTTTTGTTATAGGCCAGATACAAACCTCCCAGTGTGCGTCTCCCAGTGTCCAGAAATTGGCCCTGGGTTTAGGAGACAGGGGAAGGCATGGCTCTCGTCCACCTTAAATCAGCGTTGCCCAAAGTCTAAATCAGTGCTTTGTCACTCTCACTGCAATATGAATTAGCTAGGGAGGCTGTAGAACCCACAAATGCCCGAGGCCCCTTCCCTAGGGAATCTTATTTAATTGACCTGGGAGACAGCTCAGACGTTAGTATTTCTGAAAGCTCTGTTAGTGATTTTAACATGCAGTCAGTTTAGAGAGGACATATACTCACTATTGGTTATATCAACATTGGATATTGGTAATATTGGAAATCTATTGGATAACACCATTGGTTATCTTTTCTTCTGGATTTTAAGAAAAGAATAAGTCCTATCTTTCTCATCAGGTAAAGCAAATGACTGATCCCAATCTTTATACTAAAGACATCATAACCTGGACAGGCTTGGTCCAAGCACATGATTTGCCCATGTTGGGACCCCAGGAGGACTTCTGGAGGAAAGAAGAAGATGTGAAGAGGGAGCAGAGCTGAGGCTGGGGAAGTTGTTGCTCCTGTAGGAGTCTCCTGGGGCCAGCACACCAGAGCAATGGGGGGAAAAAGCTTGTTGCCATCCCCAGGGACTCAATCACAAAAGGATTCCCATGCAAAGGGAATTTCCCAAGTCCAGAGGGAGAAAATAATTATGTTCTTGGTAATACTATTTGTGTCTATTTTATCTCATCAATCGTAAGTTGTACCATATTTTATATATCACTAAGAGAGAAAAAAATTTGGTCCCTATTCAAATATAGCACAGTATTTCCAGATTACTTGGATTTATTGAATACTGATTGAAAGAGGTTTTTTTTTTAGACTTATTTAGACAGAGATGATCATCTTATATGACTTATGCTTATATAAGAAGAACAGAAACAATTAGTTGACTCCTTAAACCTTCTTCACATACAGAATGTGCTCATCTGAATAATTTTGTTGACTCAAAGCTGTCAAAGTCCACTGTTTCCCACACACAGAATTGTCCCCTGGGCCATCAAGAGGAGAGCATTGGTGACGCAGTATTTCATAAAGAGGGCTCTGTGGTTGACATCAGGACTCTCTTTCAAGGACTTTCCTCATCTCCCCTGAGGGTGTAAATGGAAGGCTTTCCGACTACACCCAGAACTCTTGTGTTCCTTCTTCAGATGGTCCTCATGGCCTAGCAGCACCCATCAGGAATCGCCATCAAGTTTGTTCGAGGAACAACAATGCATGTGTGGGTAATAGCAGCCACATCACACCAGTCTCCTGGCCTGCAGTGACTGTCAGCTGTCATCAGCTGTAACACACATCCCGTCTTCAGAGATGCTACAATGTGAAAAGAAATGTGCATTTCAAATTGACAAAATATGGTATTAATGTCTACCACTAATTTAATACCTATTGTGGGGCAGACATGACCTTAAAATCATAGAGGTAATAGAATTCGCTCCTCATAACAATCTCAGAAGCGAGCATTAAATATTTCATAGGAGAGAGAGTGCCTGGGTGGCTCAGTTGGTTAAGTGTCTGCCTTTGGCTCAGGTCATGATCAATCCAGGATTGAAGCCTCCTGCCCCCCTCCACATCAGGCTCCTTGCTCAGTGGGGAGTCTGCCCCTCCCCCTGCTCCCTCTCTCTCTCCCTCACTCTCTCTCAAATAAATAAATAGAATCTTAAAAAAAAATTTCATAGAAGGGGAAACCGAAGCTCAGAGGTGTTAAAAAAGCACATCCAAACCCCACTGCTAAAAAGAGGCATGATCAGAATTCCATGGAGCCAAGGTCCCTAATGCCCGTTGTCAATGGACAGGGATATGGAAAATAGAATCCAATTTTCAGGAAGAGGACACTGCAAGGCACCAGGGTGACACCCAAACAGGTGGTGGTCAAGACAGGACTCTACCCCAGCACCAGAGAACCAAGTAAAATGACCCAAAAATGGCAGGTGCAGGAGAGAATTTGTAGTCCAGGCTCATAGTGTCCGACCTCAGACTAAATTCCTTATCCCATGAAACCCTGGCCAGGAGCAGTCAGGGCTGGGCCTGGCTGAAGGGGCCTTCTAGGAGTTCAAGGCCAGCTCAGGACAGGAAAGAAGGGCTGGTGGTAGAGACACCTACTTATTTTCTTGCTTTCTTCTGTGGCACGGGACAGTGGGACAAACTCCACTGAACGTGGTTGAAAATTACTTTGAAGGAGCGAAAAAACTTTCAGGCTCTCCCTTCTCTCTTACTGTCCCTTGCCCAAAAGAAGCGCCACCAGGTCTGAGAAGACAGACCACTGAGTGGGACGAGGTGTCTGGCTTTTATTCAGTAGTTTAAGGAAACTGACCAACTCATATGACAAAGTTATTAATAACACATTAAGTGCAGATGGCATAACAAGAAAGTCTCCCATCTTCACTTGGAAACTGCTGAAGGAGTCCTGATTTGGTTTGAAAGCTGGATTTAAAAAAAGGATCTGCTTTAACTCTACTCTTGGTTCTTAAAGCTACAGGAGAAGGAGCAAACTTGGTGGATTAAGGTTTACAAGGGAGATAAACACAGGCGAGTCTCAGTTTCTGAGGCTCTTCCCTTCTGTCCCTACTCATAGGAGACTGGATATAGTCTGGTTAATAGGAGAAGCAAAACAAAGACTAATTTAAACCCCATTAATAATTATAATACCTAATATTTACAAGCACTTACCAAATGCCAGACACTGTTATACTAAACACTTGACGTCTGTTAGTTCCCAAACGCTCTGGGGGGTAGTATTAAGATGGTTCCCACTAGACAGATTTGAAAACTGAGGATCTGAAAGATTAAATAACTTGCCCAAGGTCCAATGGCTAGGAATGATGAGATGGGTGTCCTACCTACATTTTTAATGATATAACCTCTAAATTCAGTGTTACGCATGACAAGTATTTGCTTATGGCTTCTTGCCTGACAATTTACATTTATACAGCATTTTAAGCTATTTGTAAAATCAATGTTATTTTATGTTTGATGAGTTTTTACAAATAAATATCTGTGTAACCACTATCTTAAATCAAGATCTAGAATATCTCCAGCACTCTAGAAAGTTCCCCTATACAACTTTGCAGCCAGCCCAAGGCAACCATTCCTTTCTGTCACCATAGATGAGTTCAGTATTTTCTAGAATTTTACATACATGTCATCATGCAACATATATATTTTGTGCATCTGGCTTCTCTCGCTCAACATCACATTTGTGAAATTTATCCATGCTGTTGAGTGTAAGTGGTTCATTCCTTTTTTTTTTTTTCTGAATAGTATTCCAATGCATGGATGTACCATCATTTGTTAGTACATTCACCTGTTGGTAGACATTTGGGTTGGTTTCAGTTTCTATCTATTCTGAATAAAGTTGCGATGAACTTTTGGTACAAGCCAATGTGTGGATGCAGGTTTTCATCTCTCTAGGTAAATACCTAGACGTGAGGTTGCTGAATCATATGGTACGTGCATGTTTGACATATACTTTTGCTTTATAAGAAATTGCCTGTTTCCATGTCTACAATAGCCAAACTGTGGAAAGAGCCAAGATGTCCATCAACAGATGAATGGATAAAGAAGATGTGGTATATATATACAATGGAATATTATGCAGCCATCAAAAGGAATGAGATCTTGCCATTTGCAACGACGTGGATGGAACTGGAGGGTATTATGTTGAGTGAAATAAGTCAAACAGAGAAAGACATGTATCATATGATCTCACTGATATGAGGAATTCTTAATCTCAGGAAACAAACTGAGGGTTGCTGGAGTGGGGGGTGGGGTGGGAAGGATGGGGTGACTGGGTGATAGACACTGGGGAGGGTATGTGCTCTGGTAAGCGCTGTGAATTGTGCAAGACTGTTGAATCTCAGATCTGTACCTCTGAAACAAATAATGCAATATATGTTAAGAAAAAAAAAAAGAAGAAGAAGAAGGTAGCGGGAGGGGAAGAATGAAGCGGGGGAAATCGGAGGGGTAGACGAACCATGAGAGACGATGGACTCTGAAAAACAAACAGGGTTCTAGAGGGGAGGGGGGTGGGAGGATGGGTTAGCCTGGTGGTGGGTATTGAGGAGGGCACATTCTGCATGGAGCACTGGGTGTTATGCACAAACAATGAATCATGGAACACTTCATCTAAAACTAATGATGTAATGTATGGGGATTAACATAAGAATTAAAAAAATAAATAAATAAAAATAAATAAATAAATAAAAAATCATGGAGTTGATTCCTATATTTTCCTTCCATGGTGTTCCCAAAGACTTAGATACTTGAAGCCAAAGCTAAATAGAATTATTGAGCTATTTTGTAGTGGTTACCTACATTGATAAGATGCTTACATACTTATATGCTTATAAACTTCATTATTCACTTGTAAATTGTTGAGTTTCTTGTTTGTGTTAATTGCATAAAAAACAACAATAACAAAGTAATTTTTTCAAAAATTAGGATCAATCCTAATGTTATCTTTTTAACAGAATGCTTTGTGTTAGTCATTTCTTTTCAAGAGTAAACTGAAGGAAAAATGGATTCTCCCTCAGTTGCTATGGTTATGTATTAAGCAGCATCAACTTCTCAAAGCAGTTAGGCAAATGTAATGTTTAGGTCAATGGCAAAGAATTCAATGAATTTCCTCTGAAAGCTAAGGATGCATCCATAGACATTGGTTAGCAATGGTTGCTGGTCCAATTGTCTCCCTTACCAGGAACACACAAGAATTCTTTGTGAATTCAAATAAATTTAATCTAGTTATAATGAAGACCATTAACAACGAACTCTGCACTGGTCTAGACTTTTTCAAAGATGGCATAAGGGAAGAGGACAGGATGGCACTTAGACATGAAATGTATAGATCCATGGAAAACCATGTACCTAACAGCTTCCCTCTCTTCTCTTTTTCATTCTGAGTTCTGTTGTTAGGGCTGAATGTAGAGAAAGTACCTCAACTGCTGGAGAGCATTTTCCATCAGCCAGTGTACTCCATATCATATTATCTGCATCGTTGAACTCCAATTAGTGCACAATTTCCACTTTGGTGCTGACTGAAGATATTTGGGTATTGTTAGCCAGAATTCCAGACTTTCAGCTGCAGGAGTTTACTTTAACCCTGTTATTTCACTGTAGAATTCCTTTCTGGCTCTAGGAGACAGGTCTGCTGGGGGCAAGAGCCCTGAACTTGGAGTCTGAGCCCAGGAAATAGCTTCTGACTACCGTTTCCAGTTGTGTGACCTGGGATGAACCATTTGTCACCACTATTTTATGAGGAAATGGAAGGATTGGGGCACTAGTGTTACCTGCAAAGACATTTGTAAATAATAAAATATTATGATTTATGGTAACTATACAGTATAGCAATCCAGACAGCCAAGTGTTGGCATAAAGACAAATAGATCAGTGGAACCAAGAAGAGAGTCCAAAGATAGGCCCACACAAAGGTGCCCAGATGATGCAATATTCTGTGTTTTTAACAAATGGCAGTAAAACCACTGAACATTCATGTACAAAATAAGAAACCTCAATCAAACCTTCCAACATATACAAAACTTAACTCAAAATGTATCATAGACCTAAATGCAAAACCTAAAGCTATACAATTTCTAGAAGTAAACACAGAGAAATAGCTTTGCAACCTTAGACTACGGAAGGGAAAATGGTCATAAATGGAGAAATACAAGAAAGTGAACTTTATCAAAATTTAAAATCTCTGATTTTTAAGAGAAAATGAAAAGGCAAGCTACAGGGTGAAAAAAAAAAATATTCACAGTACATATACCTGACAAAGGACTTGAATTCAGCATATATAAACTTCTTTTACTACTCAAAACTAGGAAGGCAACCCCATTTTTTAAAAGGGGGTTGTGACACATCACGAAAGAAGATATATAAAATGGTCAGTAAGCACACGAAAATGCATGCATTGTCATTGTTAGGGAAATGAGAATTTTAAAACCACAATGAATTACCTCTATACATGAATAAGAAGAGCAAAAATTAAAATACTAAGTGTTGGCAAAGATATGGAGAAGCTAGAATTCCCACTGCTAATGGCACTGGAAAATGAGACAACCACTTTGGAAACAGGCAATTTCTTTTTCTTTTTTTTTTTGAGATTAATTTTTTATTTATTTTTTTTATTCTTATGTTAATCCCCATACATTACATCATTAGTTTTAGATGAAGCGTTCCATGATTCATTGTTTGTGCATAACACCCAGTGCTCCATGCAGAATGTGCCCTCCTCAATACCCACCACCAGGCTAACCCATCCTCCCACCCCCCTCCCCTCTAGAACCCTCAGTTTGTTTTTCAGAGTCCATCGTCTCTCATGATTCATCTACCCCTCCGATTTCCCCCACTTCATTCTTCCCCTCCTGCTACCTTCTTCTTCTTCTTTTTTTTTTTTTTCTTAACATATATTTCATTATTTGTTTCAGAGGTACAGATCTGAGATTCAACAGTCTTGCACAATTCACAGCGCTTACCAGAGCACATACCCTCCCCAGTGTCTATCACCCAGTCACCCCATCCCTCCCACCCCACCCCCCACTCCAGCAACCCTCAGTTTGTTTCCTGAGATTAAGAATTCCTCATATCAGTGAGATCATATGATACATGTCTTTCTCTGTTTGACTTATTTCGCTCAACATAATACCCTCCAGTTCCATCCACGTCGTTGCAAATGGCAAGATTTCATTCCTTTTGATGGCTGCATAATATTCCATTGTGTATATATACCACATCTTCTTTATCCATTCATCTGTTGATGGACATCTTGGCTCTTTCCACAGTTTGGCTATTGTGGCCATTGCTGCTATAAACATCGGGGTGCACATACCCTTTCGAATCCCTACTTTTGTATCTTTGGGGTAAATACCCAGTAGTACAATTGCTGGATCATATGGTAGCTCTATTTTCAACTTTTTGAGGAACCTCCATACTGTTTTCCAGAGTGGCTGCACCAGCTTGCATTCCCACCAACAGTGTAGGAGGGTTCCCCTTTCTCCGCACCCCCACCAACATCTGTCATTTCCTGACTTGTTAATTTTAGCCATTCTGACTGGTGTGAGGTGGTATCTCATAACTCCATGATTTTTTAAAGAGAATTTTATATGTTCACTATTTATGATTAACAACACTGTGTAAAATCAAGAGTAAACTATATATTAAGTTATGAAGATTAAAGAGTGATTCTAAATGATTCACATCATGAAAGGCTGTTTGAGAAAATTAAAGATTAAATTGCTAAATTAAAGGAGAAATTTCAAAATCTCAAGTTCAATTCATAGGGTTTCCTTTTTTCTGTTTTAAAACATGTCCGGTTTTAATTGCCTCATTAGCATATCCCCTGATTGGAAAAGGTGAGATCTGGCTCAGGAGGATGATCTTGAATAGCAGGCTGCCAAAAGAGACATCAACAGAGAAGGTACTATGCACACTGTGAGACCATGAGGACTGGAAGGACACAGTTCATCTTAACCTTCCCTTTTACAGATGCAGAAATTGAGGTCCAGACTGGTGAGGTGATGGTGACCCAGGTGATTCTGTGCTAGGCTAGCAGAGGGGAATTTCAGGAAGGGGTGGTGAGGGAATTAATAGGAGGAGGATAAAAACCATCAAGTTTGGTAAGTAGAAATAAAAGGAGTAGGGGCGCCTGGGTGGCTCAGTCGTTGGGTGTCTGCCTTCGGCTCAGGTCATGATCTCAGGGTGCTGGGATCGAGCCCTGCATCGGGCTGCCTGCTCGGCGGGAAGCCCGCTTCTCCCTCTCCCACTCCCCCTGCTTGTGTTCCCTCTCTCACTGTCTCTCTCTCTGTCAAATAAATAAAATCTTAAAAAAAAAAAGAAATAAAAGGAGTAAATTTGCAAATTTAGTGCCCTTGTGGAAAGACAAACAAAACAAGAAAAAAAAAAAAAGACTGGAATGTTCTTTATTTTCTCAACCAAACAGTGAGGTAAGCCAAGAACACAGTGGGCATTTAATCATGTAGGGTTAAGTCTATAGCACTTCTGCTCTTTATAACAATGGATTACATTATCACAGGAAGAAAAAGCAATGTAAAGTGAAATTTTTCACTTTACATTGGTCACTGAGTTGTAGCAACATTAGGCTAATTTCGGGGAGAAATCTGGGAAGGAGTCTCAGAGGGCTTTGTGCCAGGCACAGACTGAAATCAAAAGGAAGACTTTGATGTATGTATAAAAGAGTGGACTTGGGCCTATGATCCAAGAATTCTCAGGACCTTGCCCACTTGCAGATGGGGGGAGCGGGGGGCATGTGGCTCGTTCCAGCCAATGGATTGTAAGTACAAGTGCCAAGGTGAGGCAATGAAGATCCCTTGTGACTTCCCCACTGTCTCTTCCCTTTCTGAGGGGATCACAGAACCAGGAGATGAGGAGTCAGGAGACATGGAATTAAAGATGCCTGGATCACTCTGTCTCTAGTTAAGGTGAGTTATCCTCATGAGTCAGCCCACCTACAGTGGACTTTACATGAGTGACAAATAAACACTACATATTAAGTCACTGTGATTTGGGGATTGTTTCCTACAGCAGCATATGCTTAGCCTACCCTAATACAATAGACTCTTATAGTTGCATATCCACACAGTCCTGTGCATTCTACTTAATGGCGTCATTGCCTGAAAGGAACATTGGTCAGGGAATTTGCAGTTCATTTTTCTGCTAACTCACATAAGATTTGGAGTTAAGTAGTCATAGCAGCCAGAGGGTTGGTCCCACCAAGAGGGTGGTTGCAGGTATACAATCATCCTACATTTCACTTTGTGGGATCAGAGATAAAGGTCGTGGTTTGCTAAAAACAGAAAAGTTCATGATAACTTGGGTGAAAGAAAAGACATTTTGAGAATATTTGGAAATCTTTGAAATCTGCTAAAATTGCAAAGAAAATAGCAGAAGTCCAATGTTTATGCAGAACTGAAGGGAAGCCAGCTGGGCAGACTGGGGAGGAGAAACCCATGGAACCATGTTTGATGGGTCTCTCAGTCTTCCTTCCAACGTGTGCAGTGCAGAAGGTGGGAGGAAGAGCCTTACAGTGGAGCAACCTGACAAACATTCCCTCAGCCAGGTGATCAAGACCAACATTAACAGTGACAAGTCATGTTCATAGTATATCCTTCATATGATGTGACAAGAACATGCATTTTACTTCTGTGGTCTTCCTCCCAGTATTCCATAATCGAAAATTTATTAGGAGAAAATCATCAGATAAATCCCATTATTGGGGAATGCTGCAAACTACTTGACCAGTACTTCACAATACTGTCAAGATCATCAAGACTGAGGAAAGTCTGAGAAACTGTTATAGTTAAGAAGAACCCAAGTAGACTTGACAACTAAACAGAACGTGGTGTCCTGGATGGAATTCTGGAACAGAAAAAGGACACTAAGGAAGAACTGAAGAAATTAGAATAAAGTCTGCTCTTCAGTTAATAATAATGTTTTGCTATTGATTCATTAATTGTAACAGTTGTATTTGTTACAGGATGTTAATAGTAAGTTAAACTGAGAGTGATGTATATGGGAACTCTCTACATTATTGTTTCAATTTTTCTGTAGCTCTATAACTGTTCTAAAGAATAAAGGTGATGAGAAAGAAGAAAAAATAAAGGTTACAAAGTCAAAAGGCAGTTTTGCCTGAGACGATCTTTGATGAGCGTGCCCCAGTAATGCTTGACACTGAGTTTTCCTCTCCTGGATGCATTTTTCTTTTATGAAACCAATGTTGGCAGTGGAGACCTGCAGCTCTGCGGTGTTTCTAGGCGACCAGCATTTCTTTGTTTTTTTATTGATTTATCTTCTCCGCAAAAGTTAAACAAACCCATTTTATTTAATGGAAGTCAAGTGGATGTAGTTAAATAGAGAAGGGGAAGGAAAAAAATTATTGACTCCAAGAGGTAAATAATTATAGCCCCACTTTTTCACAAAGGAAACTGAGGCTCATAGAGATTGGACAAATTTATCTCAAAGTTGTAGGTGTCATAAATGGCAGAGCCAGGGATTTTGGCCCAGATGTGTCTGCTTCAAAGTTCCTTGTCTTTCCACTTACTGTGCTGACCACAAAATGTACTCACACAAACAGCGGGTGATTTATATGTTCTATTTTGGGTTGGGAAGTAACTCTGGGCGTGGCTGCTGTAAATGAGGGAATGGAAGAGACAATAAATAAGTAGACAGAGCTATTTCCTCCCTTCTACAGCACCCGCATCCCTGGGCTGTCAAGTGATCTGTGACTAACTTCCACTCTTCTTCATGTTCTTTTCAATCTCTAAGGTGGTCTTCCAAGTTTTACTTCTTAAAATTTGTTTACATGAACTCACGCATCCAACAAGCAAAATTAGAGGAGCCCTCGTTGAGGGCTGGGTGTGGAACCCCAAATTCTTGGTCCCTTCTCTAATCCAAAGCCTACCAGCCCTAAGACAACTTCTGTCAAGAACTTCAAGTCTGTTACATTGATGAACATAGGAGGGAGTTCAGAGGGGGTAAAGGGAAAGGTGTGGAAGGTTATGAGATCCTTCAAGATCCTATGCAGGGGAGTTGCTCTCACAACAGCCACAGGTGTGAAAATCCATGTACAAAAGAGAAGCATTTTTAAATCCCTAGGAAGGCAAGATGCTGCTGACCAACAAGCCAGGTTTTGTTCCGGATTGGAGCAGATTGGGCCTTTTATTGAGTACTTCCCAAGGAAAATGTTTCAAGGAACTCAAATAGAGGCTAAAGACTCTTCCGCTGATGTGAACCAGGGGGAACCCGCAGCCCCCTGCTGTCTGCGCAGGCCCAAGATCTTCAGAATTTTTACTGTCTTTGTGGTCCTCACACTTTGTGGCTCAAGTGGCAATTTCCATCTTTCAGTAAACCTGGAGTTGGTGATGAGTTTGTTCCTGTTTTTACACCTCTTGCTTGGGGTCATTGGTGCAATCCCAGCAACCCGCAAGCACAGTCTGTGTAAACTTTGGGATGTATGAGGGAGCCAAGTTTCATGGGGAGGGGACGCAGAAGAAAAAGAAAAGGAAAGAAAGGGGACAAGTATAGAGGGCAGGTGGGAAAGGAGGATGCTCTGTTCCATCTATGATAGTTCTTCCACAAGGAACTAAATTAAGTAGTTGACTTGCATCTGTGAAATGGAAAATAGGCACCTGTAAATGCTAGATGGGGGATGCCTACACAGAGGAAGGAACAAGCCTTACAGAGGGTGCAGAAAACATCGCTCACCCCGATGTAACATCAGGGCTGTCTTGATGGGGGAAATGGTAGGTAGCAGGAAGTTCTGCTCTCCTTCAATTATTTTCTGTCTTTCCCTCCTTCATTTCCCTGCCTCCTTTCCTCTCTTTTCCTCCTTCCCCCACCCCTCCACTCTTTCTCTTGTGTCCAGAGTTGATTCTGAATTGTAAAGTTAATGCTACAACCTCGGGTAATTCCACTAGATTAGATCTTCTCCCTGGTCATCCATGACGTCGATTTCTACATTTTTCATTTTTAAGAGAATAAAATAATAACTAATAAAATTAAAAGTAAAAGCAAAAATAAAAAGGATTACAATTAAAATGAAATTAAATGAAAATGAAAAATTTAGAAACTTAAAATATAAAATAAAATAAAGCAACCCGCATTTCCTTAGCCTCCCCTTCCCTCCTCCCTGGCTTCCTTATGTCTCTGTGCCTGGCCGCAGCTGTCACCCGTTTTTGCTTCCATTGCATCCAAGTTGTTCAGATCTCCGTGAAGCCATGGCCCCTGAGTGCTTTCCAGGAACCTGCCTTTGGAAAGGAGAGTACTACATCTGGGCCAGGGGCCTGTCCTCAGTTGACACTGGTAAAGCCCTGTTCTTCGGGCCATGCCCCAGGCTTTCCCCTACCGCAGCCAGGGTACGAGGGACTCTCCCCACCCTCTGGCAGGAAGGCCTAGAAAGTTCCAGCTAGAGACACACTTTTCTATTATTCTATTCCCCACCCCACCTGCCCCACCAGAACCCAGGACATCTTCAGCCTGAGGCTGGGAGAGAATTCCTGTTCCAAAAGCTCTGCCTTGACTTCGGTTTTCATTGACATCAGGGGGCTATTGCCCTGTGTCAGGTGTTGTTAGAGGAAGGGAAAAACCACAGAAAAGGGGGAATTGTGGAAGAAAATCTTCAATCAACAGTGTAACTAATTAAATGGTAATAAATAATAATTTTAGAAATGAGATACTTGTGGTCGATTTTTATGACTTTTAAAACAATATAAGTGGTGGCAAAAATCTCCAGCATCCAGAACCACAAGTCACATTTTGGTTGTGGTTTTTCATTCCCTACAAAATGCAAAATACTTAGAAAAGATCATTTCAACTGTATTTTCCCCACAGAGGTTGAAATCGTCCTCCTTTAAATGATCCCTGGAAAATTTATATGTCTTTCTATGTTGGAATTGACATTTCTCCTAGAAGGCTTACTTTGGTGATATGAATGTTAATTTATAAAAAAAAAAAACAACCTTATTGTTAGCAGAACAATTTCACGGACTTTATCTCATTTTATCCCTCTGGTGGTTGGTATGCTCTCTGACTTATATTCTCAGAAGGTAAAAGGCTTGTCCAAAGTCTCTTGTCCAGAACATTCCAGGATCTACCAGATCAGGACTCAGCAAATGGCAGCCATGGACCAAATCCTACCCACTGTGTATTTTTTTTTAATAGCATATGAGCTAAAAATGAGTTTTACAGGTTTATTTTAAAAGATTTTATTTATTTATTTGAGAGAGAGTAAGAGTGAGAGGACGGGAGCGAGAGAGAGAGAAGGAGAAACAAACTTCTCACTGAGAGCCCAATGCAGGGCTCCATCCCAGGACCCTGAGATCATGACCTGAGCCCAAGGCAGACACTTAACTGACTGAGTCACCCAGGCACCCCGAATTTTACAGTTTTAAATGATTGGGGAGGGTGAAGAAAGATTTAGTAACACGGGAAAATTACATAAAATTCAAATTTCAGCATCAGGCAATGAGGTTTTCTTGGAACTCAACCACGTTTACATATTATCTATGGCTGCATTTTTTTGCTACAAGGGAAGAGCTGAGTAGTTGGGACAAAGACCATATGGCCTACAAGCCTGAACTATTTACTCCCTGGTCCTTTACAGAAAAAGTTTGCCGACCCCTGTCCTAGATCAAGGGCTTATCCCGTCACACAAGAGCTGTCTCTCCAGAATCCTAGCAGACCATGGACAAAGGCAAAACCCGCAGGGATCTGGTTTGTAAGCCCAGTAGAAGAGGCTTAAAAATTGATCTGTGACAAAAGGCTAGTCCTTTAAATCTTGAGTGTCTCAGTCCTTCTGATTGGTGAATTGGAGACCTGGGTCCCAGCGTCCAGGCTGGTAGGCAGCTCCCTTCTTCAGGAGGGGCAACGCAGGTTTGTCTTCACAAGAGCTTTGCCAAAATGAAAGGGTGCTATTTTCCCCTTACCCTCCTCCAACTCCTCCACTCTGGGGAAAAAAACCAGTTCGACTGCTGGGTTTCCCCTACGGTTAAGAGTGGTGAACCATCCCAGCTTAGAGGCCGAGGAGGCCAGGAGGAATGGAACAATGAAACGTTCTAGCATTTGTTTCATTTTTCATGCAGTTATTTGATCTGATGTCCTTCTCTTCCTGAACCCCGTTCCCACCTCTGGCATTCTGTCTGCTGCAGCTGGAGCCGGGTGTTTGAGCAGGGAAGGGCAGGTGGGGTGGAGAAACCAGGCACAGAAGCCTTGCTCTTCTTTCTGAGGAGCTTCTGACTCATTTTGACTCTCTACTTTTTCTACCTCACCCACAAAATATAATATAATATATAATATATATCACATATATATAATATGATATATATATATAATATATAATATAATATAATATTAGCTCCCTTTTCCTGAGTGCCTATCATATGTCATTCAATACAGGCTGAAATAGAAGATCTTGTGTAACTGTCCCCATAACCGCGTGGAGTTTACAGAGGAGGGAACTGAAAACCGGCTTGTTGAAAATCCTTTCCTGGTGGTGAGCTGGTACCCAGTTTCTGTAATGTCAACATCCAGGCTTTTCCCACCAAACTTCAAGAGCTCCGCAAAGTCAAGTGCGTCTTCTGCCGTGGGCGTGTTTTCATTCTCTGATCCATGACACTCATGACATCCCCACTATAGAGAAGCATTCTCCCAAAGGCTTTTCCTCAGCACACCAAATCCTGGGACCTTATGTGGAATCTAAAAAAAAAGGTCTGTTTGGGGAACAATGGGTTACAAAAAGTTTACTGAGATTTCTTTACTTCAGGACTTCTCGGAGAGCTTGCTTCTCAGGCCTTTGCTGCTTTTCTCCTCTATGGCTTCACGGCATTTTTTGAACTTCTCAGAGCTTCAGTTTTCTCCTCCAAAAAACAGGAATAGTAATATCCTCCTCTTGAAATATTATTAATACTATTTCTTTTCTCTTTCTGTTTTTGGCCAGTTCTCTTAATTTCTATTAAATGAAATTAGTTCTAGCAACCAGAGGGAATCTGAATAACTTGAAGAAAAAAATATCATTCCTAATAAAATAAGTTTACGCACATCCGCTCAGGGTGGAGTGCAGCACACATTTTTTGTTTATTGCATTGGTTTTCATAAAGGAAACAATGCATCTAGGGTAGGGTAAACTCATGAACAACGATGCTGGGGGCAAAACTGCATATGAACATGCTGTCGCTAGCAGAGAAAGCCACATGTGTGAGTACTCAAAGGGGAAAGTGCCCTCCTTGTACCAGAAACACAGGGGAGATTTGGGAGCTGCTAAGCTTTTAAAGCATTCTTTTTGTTGTTTTTTTTTTTTAACACAATCAAAAGACATTAGCTGTCATTTAATATATTTGATGCATATACTATTAAACAAAGTTTAATTTTCAGGTATTTGAGGCTTTCCCTTGATATTGCTTTCTTTTTTTTTTTTTACTTTTTTATTGTTATGTTAATCACCATACATTACATCATTAGTTTTTGATGTAGTGTTCCATGATTCATTGTTTGCGTATAACACCCAGTGCTCCATGCGGAACTTGCCCTCTTTAATACCCATCACCAGGCTAACCCTAAAGCATTCTTTTTGAATCACACTGTGAGGATGACTGTTTTTCCATGCCCCTAGGTCAGGAGTCAACAAACCTTTTCTTTAAAGAAACAGTAGTGAATGTTTTAGACTTTATAGGTCGCACAGACTCTGTTCCAACTACTCAACTCGGCTGCGGTAACACCAAAGCAGCCATATGTAAACAAGTGGACATGACTGTGGGCCAATAAAACTTTATTGACAAGAACAGGTGGTGGGCTGTATCTGGGCTCAGGGCTGTAGTTCAGCAGCCCCTGGTCTAGATGTTGGTAGACACGTCTCTCAGCCTGACATCTGCTCAATTTTTAAAGATTTTTATTTGTTCGTGTTGCAGAACACTTAACATCTTCTAGAACTAGTATTCTTTTTTTTTTAAAGACTTTATTTATTTGAGAGAGAGAGAATGAGAGAGAGCGAGTACATGAGAGGGGGGAGGGTCAGAGAGAGAAGCAGACTCCCTGCCGAGCAGGGAGCCCGATGCGGGACTCGATCCAGGGACTCCAGGATCATGACCTGAGCTGAAGGCAGTCGCTTAACCAACTGAGCCACCCAGGCACCCTAGAACTAGTATTCTAAAGAACATGAATTTGGGAAAACTTCAGAGTTTTGAGCATCGGAGTCATTTCCTTAGAACAGTGAACGCAGAAGTAATAAAGATGGAGGGGAACTGGGACTGGGCAAAGGGGTCCAGTCTCCGGGGGCTATTTACTGGCCATGCAAGTTCAAGTCCTCAGACACCTAAAAGGGGTCCAGGACCTGGGTCCAGACAGACGGCCTGTTCAGCTGCTCACAACAGAGAAAGCTTACAGAGTTGTGCAACAGTACAGCTTTCTCAAAAAGATTTGTTTTTTGTTTTCTTGAGTTAGTCAGGGAATGTCTGCAAGTAACAAACACACCTGAAGACCCTTCGAGAGATAGAAGGATAGCAATCAAAAGCGTGGCTTCTGGAGCCGTTCTGCCTGGATTCAGGTCATCAGTTCATACCTGGTCTGGGCAAATTAGCTAAAATATCTATGCCTCAGTCTTCCCAGCTGTAAAATGGGAATATCTAAGCCAAAGGCAAGAATTCAATGAATTATGTTTAAAGGGCTGGCATGGGGTAAACACCATGTAAGTATTGCTGCTAGCATTAATTGCCTGCTGTTACTATTTATGTTATTCTTATGTTATTAATATTTCAGGGCTCATTGATTCACCTAGCTTCATAAGAGCCAAGAGGTCATTATAAAACTTTACTCTCCCTATTTTTTTGACTCTTTCTTTCTGTTCGTTCACTCTTGTTTCTGTGGAGACCTGTTTCGTTTTATCACACACATGGGGCCTCATGGCTGCCTTCGAATGGAAGCCCAACCCCCAGCCCACATCCTCTGCTAGGCCAGCACCCACAGATGGTAGACCCAGTCTCTGTGCTCAGTTGTGTCGGGGGCCTGCCACCCAACCTCAGCATCCCTGTAAGAAATGGCACCTTCTGGTCCATAAGGCCACCCCTTTCATGTCTCTGGGCTGTCCCTGGTCTCCACAGAGAGAATGTGCTCAACAGGTAGAAATAATGGGCATGTTTGGTGCTGTGTCCTGAGGCTGGGTTCATCCCAGGCACGCTGGACACCAGGTCAAGACAGCAGACAGTGGCTAGACTCTGAGTCATCAGTGAAGAGGGAACTTTCCATTCTACCTGACTATCCGGGTTTCCATTGACTCAGGACCAGAGCAAGATTCAGCACATGGGTAATAGGATTTTATAGCAGACCTATGGGTGGGCCAGGGTGGGTGGTAACTGACATCAGGTACAGAAATAACTATAAAACATGGAAAGATTTGCTTATTTCCATCCATTTGCTCACTTGTTCAACAAATATTTATTGACTTCTAATTGCCATGCTAGGGAATATGCAATTTTTTATTAATAAAAAAATACACTTTTTTTTAAAGAGATGAGGAATATTTTTGTAATCTCAGAAGTAATGCTCTCAAGCCAGTTGTCTTTGTAAATAATCCATTATTCTGGAGGCTCCCTGATGATAAAAACAAATCTTAGTGTATGTCTTATTCACATGCTCTTAAAGTTACTATTATTCAACTGATTCACTATGATCCTTATACAAAACAATCCCTGGAAACTGGCAGTGATAAAATGAAATATTTCATACATACATTTAGAAAAAAATATATATATATACTACCTAAGAGATAAGAAGAGATAGGAAATAATAAAATGAAAAGCCATATATTCACTGCTAAGCTTACCAAATAGAATTATACCAGTTTCTCTGAAGCCCCCTGTGTGCCCTTCCCAGGTTGGGATCTCCAACCCTCCCTCAGAAGTAGATCATTCCGAATTTGGTGTGAATGAATCATTCTTTTACCTTTCTTCATAGGTTTTATTATATGGGATTCTATCCCTAAACAAAATATCATTAGTTTTGTCTATTCTGGAACTTCAAATAAATGGAATCATATTGTATCTGTTCTTATAGATAGCTAGATATTCATTCATTCATTCATTTCCTGGCATCCATTTTTATATTTCGTTATTAAAAACAATAAATTGTGAACCTCTTTGCCACATTTCCTCAGGCAGATGTGCCCCACCCGAGGGCAAAAGCACTGTATCCTCAGATATGTGCGTTGTGTGTATCTTGATAATTATCAGATAATGACACCTTATTTTTCATTGGATCTTTGGGTTATTTCTAGATTTTTGCTGTGAAAAATATTGAATTTACTTAGGTGTTCTCTGATATACCTTTCAGCAGAGTTTTATAATTTTCCTCTTAAGTCTTGCACATCTTTTGTTAAATTCTCTCCTAGGCACCTGACAAGGTTTTGTTGATGTCATATGTGGTGACATTTTTAAAAAGTATGGAACAAACGGCTTGAGAGCTTCACTGTAATCTATATTCTTATCGTGTTTTATTGCTCTTCAAAGACATGGAGGTGGATGGGGTCAGACTTCTAGACAGCTCTGTTTTTCACATCCGTGGGTTCACTTCTTATGACTTCTTATGGTCTTTTTTTTTTAAAGATTTTATTTACTTATTTGACAGAGAGAGAGAACACAAGAGAGGGAACACAAGCAGGGGGAGTGGGTAAGAGAGAAGCAGGCCTTCTGCTGAGCAGCGAGCCTGATGCGGGGCTCGATCCCAGGACGCTGGGATCATGACCTGAGCCAAAGGCAGATTCTTAATGACTGAGCCACCCAGGAGCACCTCTTATGGTCTTTTGTCCTCTTTATTGTTGTTATGTTGGAAGGCAGAGATTCAATATGATCCCTAGCTTAATGAATACCTGAATAACCATATGATGTTTATTATGATTATAGGAAAAGTAACCATAAATATATTCTGTGACCTTTATTTAAACTGCTCATCCTATTATTTCAAATTCCTTCAAGGTTCTCAAATAGTTGAGCTTGCAAAAAGAATGATATCTGGATCAGTAAGCTATTATTTTACTAGTCAATGGTTATTTGTATCTATTTTAAATAATTATATTCTTATAGACAAATTATTATAATTAACTGGAAAAAGGTACAGTCTTTGAAGTCATTACTCAGAAAGCATTGTCCAATGGTTGCAGCTTAATAAAATTGTAGGTAAAATTCTTATGCAAAAATGAATAATCTTAGAAGTATTACTCTTGCAAACCTAACTCAATAGAACAATGGCTACCTTTATGTACTTGATGGCGGTAAGGCTGCATGTGTGGACATGGCATCAGAATTTTGGGACCATTTGGCTAATTTCTATGTTTATAAAATTCTAAATTTCTAGTAAGCTATGTCAAAAATTTACTGACGTGGCTAAAATTTGAGTTTAATTGAGGTATATTATTTGCCTATTTAGGGAAGAGCCATCCATCGTCAAGATAACTAACGTATGATGTGTAAGGGAATAAGACAGGTGGTTCCAAAAGCTAAGATGGACTAACCAATAAGAATGGCCAATGTTGCCAAATTATGAGACCATTTAGATAGGACAGTGATACTGTTTGCTTTTTCATTTTCAGAATGACCAAGTGACATTCTGGTAGGATTACTTCTGTCCTTCTCTCCTTCTAGAAATCGTAATTCCTCCCTCCCTTGAAGTTAGGCATGGTCACATGGCTTGCTTAAGCCAATGAAGTGTGAGCAGAAGTGGCGATGTCACTTCCAGCTAAAGCCCTTCATTGTGTCTCTCTTTGCCTGACTTTGGAGACATGGGGGCGCAACACCAAGCCTCACATGGAAAACGGCTACCGGGATTGTCTGTCACACCTGCAATGGACCCTTGTGAGCAAGAGAGACACTTGTGTTGGTGAAGAGTTTAGGTTGTTTGCACTTCAGCAGAGCACTTGTGTGTGCACAGGAACCAACACTGACCGTTGGAGGAATTCGAGAGCTAGCAGTCAGGACCGTGGATACCGGTTTCAGAGATCTTAACTCTCTTTTTACCAACATGAATCCCACCAAATGTGAGGGAAATGGGACTTGCTATCCATTCAAGAAAAATTCACGCTCACGCTTTTGTGATAAGAGTGAGGAAAGGTAAGTTATTTAAACAAAAGGATTCCATTTTTGAAAACCATAATTTGGTTATCTTTCAAGGATTAAAAAATGTGCACGTATATGACATATGTATATGCATTTGATATGAGCAGATGTGCAAGTTTTTGTCTGCTGTCCTGACTTCTCTAAGGTCTGTTGGCTCCTGAAAATAAATGTTTCTTGAAACAGAGCTCGGTTCTGAGCCCATCCTTATATGTTACAAGCACCAGTGGAACAGAATTTATCAACAAAAAAGCAAAATGTAACATTAACTTAGTGGCTTCTCTTTGAAGCTGGTAAATCGCCTTCCTCCTCTTCTACCTCATGTCTCCTGCCTTGTGAGAGCTGTTGCTTTACGTGGGATCATCGAACATCAAGGGAACTTTACTCTTGGCATTTCTCACCCTCATACCTTTTTCTGATGCTCCACCTCAAAGGGCCTCTGTCCTTGCCTTTCTAGAATCTGTAGTTTACTCACTAATAGCTACTTTTACCCAAATGTAACACAAGTGGTTTTGTCAGCACCCCACCAACATTAACAAACAAAACCTTTCAAAACTCATAGGATCACAAGCAAATCCCTTTCTGATCCGACAAAAAGGGGAAATTCTTTCTTTTTCCCCCTATCTTCTTTACCCCCACCCATTCCCCTCTCCTCCTCTGCATCCATTCCTCACCCTTTATCCCTGCAGAGAGGTCCCCAACCTCGCTCTCTAGTACATTCCTGGTCTAGAGCCATGATACAGGCAGTCACAGAACCGCTGGCTATGACAAGGAAAGAAGAGTGGAATTCATCCCATTTTCTAGGATGATAGGCAAGCACAGGGATGGTGCATAAAGTTCCCACTGCCTCACACGCAGTGTAGGGGAGCCCTCTTGGTGGCCTGCATCAGGACTCTGGTGCCACAAGGGAGACCAGACTAGAAAGGGGGCCAGCAGGACTCAGGAGGTATTTTTCACTCAAAGAACTTTCCTGAAGCAATAGAGAGAATAGACAAAGTCACTTGCCACAGTAAATACAGTTTTGATATTTCCTTTAGATGAGGTGAGTCTCAAAAGTAAGGGTCCCATGATGACATAGAATTGTTTCTTTCTAATTTCATGCTTCTAAGTACCTAACAGGTTTTTTTTAGAAATTTAAATTCTGAATCCAATACACCCTGAATGATTTCTCTGATATTATAACTACTATTATTAACTACAATGTCATAACAGTAATATTGTCTAAGGTTTATGAGGGCTTATATGTGCCAATAACTACATTAAACATTTACATTGTCATAGAATTTCAATGAATGAGGTGCTATGATCTCCATTTAACCAATGAGGTATTACCTTTAGAGGTAATATGGTGGCCCAAGGTTAACATTGGTGAGTGGCAGACTGGAGACTCAGTCTTAGCCTGTCCCATCTCAGACCCCAGGTCTAAGTCCTCCAGTGTATGTGCATCTGCTCTGACTCTGAGACTTTACGTGCCTCTTGGAAAAGCTTAATATACTTGATTTGGGTCATCTTGAATTTTTTCTGAGCACCAAAACACAACAGCAGAGCTCAGGACCTCTGGACTTTATTCTTGTACTTTCCATCCGGACCTGTGATGACAAAATGGTGGGCATGACCACCAGATGGCCAAGGAGAGAGAAGGCCCTGGCTTGGAGGTGTGTGGCCTTGCACCATTGCAAACCCGGCTTCCTCACCCATGATTTGAAGAGTTTGTGGTCCTCACAGGTCCCTCCGGAGTCTCTTCCAGATGTGAAATTTGGCGGCTCTCCACGCTTAGTGCCTGACTTTTATGTGGTCTTGCATCTGAATTCAGAGTGACTCTGCTTCCCCGTGGGCATTTTTCCTTGGTTCAGGGAACATCAACAACATTCGCAGCATTTGCTGGCAATTCTGGCGAGAAGGCTGGAGTTCATTACTTTCAGTAGCCAAAAAGCTTTTATACTTCCATAGCTTTGGTGCCGGTTGAAGTCAGTCCATCCCTGGACCCTCTCGTCCTCCTTTTTACCCTAGCTTCAGGCCTCCTGAAACTAGGAAATTAAGACCTTTGCCTTTGACATTTGGGTTGGGAAAAAGTGAAAACTGATCTAATAATAATTAGTTATGGTTTGATATGCGAGCTTCGAACGTTCTCATTTTTCATCCTGGAGCCTGGTGAGAAAGAGCCAAGGGGAAAGGGAGATTGATGGGAGAGCATAAACCCCTGAAATGTTCTCACGCCGTGTGAAGTAAGTGATCCTTGGGTGCCTTCTTATACCATGGTAAGAGCCCGTGGCAGCCCTGAAAGAAATGGAGAAGCCCAGCGAAGGTGGTGGATAAAAGAGTTTTCTTTGATTGTTCTCCGAGGCCAGGCACCTTGGCACAGGAATCGCTGCCTATTCACGGCATAAAAACTGCAGTCTCCTGCTGGCTTGAGACTCCAGGCTCCAAGAAAGAGGGTTTGGGTTCAGATAACTGGCTCTGAGTAAATAGCAGCTTGTTTTTGTGACACTAGAGATGTATTTACTTCTCACTTCATGAAGGGCAGTGATGTCTTGGATAAGACATGACCCAACACAAACTATAAATAATAAGTCCAAACATTGTAGGGCAAACTCTTTCCAGAAATTTCCAATTGGTTGCCATGTAAAATTGGTGTTGGTGGTTTTAGTTGCCATGGGGCTATTTCATTCACTTTCTGAAGACAAAACACTGGAATGGAGAAGCAAATATAAGACATTCTGTGAGTGTGTGTGTGTGTGTGTGTGTGTGCACGCGCGCAGCTGTGACTTGACATACTCTAGTAAGATCAGCCTGTTTATCACTGCTGGGAAATTCAGCACGGCCCAGAAAGTTGCAGAGGTTGAGGAGGGTATCTATGAATAGGTTAAAGAGGAAAAGTGTTAAAGAATTCTTCAAGTATCACTCTGCCCTAGAAAGGAACGAAGATGAGGAGAGAACGAGAGCTGGTTCCAGGAGAGGAAAAACAGATGGTGCTTCACAAAGAATGGCCTTGCCATTACTCTTTGTCTCCTGACAGGGTTAAAATGTGAATGCTCAGGCCGAGCAGGGAGCAGGCACAGCACTGGGGACCCACCAGTGATGTCCGATGACCGAGGCGGGTCAGATCCCTGCAGGCTGGGGATCAGGTGCTCCCCCACCGGGAGCCTGCATCGGAGGCCAGCGGGATGGTGAGCCAAGTGTCTGCTCTTACCGGTCCTGAGTGAGATGGCAAGAATCCAGCGAGGGCAATTGTAGCCGAATGGTTAAGTGTAAGGAAATAAGTGTAGGTAGGACAAGACAGGGCAAGCAGGGTTTATCACAGACACCAAAAACCAAACACAGAAATTTTCACAAAGCATTTTTAAAGACTTTACTGAGTTTTAAATCTTCTCCCTACGACTCTTAAGGCTTCATCGAGCTTTCTGAACCTTCTCCTTTCCCCTTCCCTCATCAGCTGCAGCGATGAACGGAACAAGAGACCCTGGCCGGGGCAGGCGGCCTGTGGCCAGCCAGCGTCTTCAGACACCCCTCAGTCTCCGGGGGGGGTCTGCCGATTTGAAGGTAGTCTTGAGTCGTTTGCCTGGAAGCAACCTGCTCTCACACGGGAAGAACAAGGCTTTTGTGTCTAAAATGTAGGATTTCATTCACTACTGTGATTTTAACTTAAGGAATAAGAAGTTACATGATGACATTAAAAAAATAACTTTCCGGGGCGCCTGGGTGGCTCAGTCGTTAAGCGTCTGCCTTCGGCTCAAGTCATGATCCCAGGGTCCTGGGATCAAGTCCCGCATCGGGCTCCCTGCTCAGCAGGAAGCCTGCTTCTCCCTCTCCCGCTCCCCCTGCTTGTGTTCCTGCTCTCGCTCTCTCCCTCTCTCTGTCAAATAAATAAATAAAATCTAAAAAAAAAAAAAAGAACTTTTCTCTAAATACCAAAAAGTCCAATGTCAAACTCGATGGTGGAAAAAGAATATCCAGTCCCCGCAGAGAGGGCGTTCTACCCGCAGCATTATAGGTACCACATGAGCGGGACAAAAGTGGCAATTTTGGACTTTTTAATGTTAGCATGATGTTATGGGGACACACAGGTGGTAAGGATCAGTGCAGTGGTTCTCAAACTCGAACAGGTGTCAGAATCACCTAGAAGGCTTGTTAAAACACAGATAGCCGGGCCCCGACACCAGAGTTTCCGATTCAGTAGGTCTAGAATGGGGCTTCTAGCAAATTCCCATTTGATGTTGCAGCTAGTGGTCCATGGATTGCACTTTGAGCCACTGTTGTAGTATACTTAGCATCAGGATACATATGTAAAATACATTTATATTTACCCCCATTCACACCTGTTTCTGGCAGGAAGTGTAATGGGCTGTAATAAAGGCAACACTTGTTGAGCTGAGCAGAGATGGTTGCTGGCGTGAGAACCCGGGTGTTCTGGATTCCTAGGCTGTGCTGGTGGCTGAATGAGCTTGGGACAGAGAAAAGGGGCATAAAATATTAGACAAAATGCTAGTTTGCAGGTCAAGCTGGGGAAAGCATGGTGATGACATAGAGCACTGAGTCCTAGAGCTTGAATTCAATTTCCAGTTGCGACCCTCGTCAGCTTCGAAAACTTAGCAAGTTACTTAATCCCGGTGCACCTCACTTTCCTCCTCTGTAAAACTGGGACCCCTGCGAAGCTTGTGTTTCAGTCACGATTCTTAGCTGCAATCAGCTGAAATCCACTCTGGCTGATTGAAGCCAGAAAGGAATTTATTATAAGGATATTGGGTTCTACAGGAAAAATGAACTATTTTGCCAACGAATCACAGGTACAGGGAAAAAAAATATTGAATGAAAGAGAAATCAGAGACATAATGACCAAAGGCAATTGGTGAGCTTCATTTGGATCCTGATTCAAGGAAATCCACTGTAAAACGACAACTGGAAAATTATAATATGCCTGGGTATTAGACAACGTTAAGGAATCACTGTGAATTCTGTTTGGTGTGATATTGTCATGAGATTATGATTCTTATAGAGGCCTTAACAGAGGCTAATACACTAAGGTATTTAAAGGTGAATAACACAATGTCTGAGGTTTGCATTAAAAAACATCAGGCAATGATGAGCACTGAGTAATGCATAGAATTTTTGAATCATTATATTGTACACCCCTAATTAATATAACACTGGATGTTGTCTATACTGGAATGAAAATTTAAAAACTTAATAAAAAAACTTCAGGGAAGCAGAGAATGTAGAAGAAGCAGGATTGACAAAATGTTGATTATTGCTATGAACACATGAGGGATTTATTTTGTTGTTTCCGTGTGTGTGAGTGTGTGCCTGTGGATGTCTGTGTGTGCACTTGAAATTCTTTATAATAAAATGTTAAAACAAAGCAGGAATCAGATTCTCTATGAGGGCTGGAGGACAAGGTTCAGGCACATCTCATGACACAGGAGAGTGGACACGGCTATTGTTATCAGAATGCCCTGGATGCTAAAGCTTGCACTTCCAGTAAGGGAACCTGAGAGAATGGTTATCTGATCTTTCTGAATTGTATACTGGGAGGTGACTCTGGCATTAAGACACACAAGGTAGGAAAATCTCCAAGCTCAGAAAATGGATTCAGGGGATGGGTGGCCAAAAAGTCTAATAATGTCCATAACAGACATAGTAGGTGCTCAGCTCACTTTAGTGCCCCCTTCCATCCCTGAGATGCAAATTATCCAAATCTCCATCCTCTGTAATACTTTTTCGTTCTCAGCATCCTGGATAGCTAGGTTTCTAATGCAAATAATTTGCCAATCTCCTTTTAAATGGTCAAATTCACCCAAATGCCAGGAATTTCACTCATCACTCTAAGATAAGAATTATTCAATTATAGGACATTCCCATAAATGGAACAGCATTTCCGGTCCCTGTTCTACACGCAGCATCAGCAGAGTGGGTCAAGTCTGTTTTCTAGGTGAAGACTTTTCAGATACCTGAAGTCTTATAATGCGCCTCATATTTACCACCCCTTGGCCCCTTGCCTTATTCAAGTCCCCTTTCACCAGATTAAATATTCATAAAAGAAGTAAGAAATTTAGTCCATAACTTCAGGTGTAGATGTATGACTTTTCTCTAAAATTCAAATTAATTCCAATCTAAAGTCTGTTCCATAAATTCCTCAGAAGTTCCGCTACATCCCAAGGGCCCACATAAAGCTGAGGCATTTAGGAGGATGATGGCCTGTGGTCTTCAAAGTCATATGTTCTGGTGGACACCTTCTGGGTGTTCATGCCTTCACTTGTCTGTCCGTGTGGTCACTTTTTGATAGCCTACCTGGGACCAAATACTTTAAACCACTTCTGAGCTCCTCTTCTCCATCAAAATTTCCCTATTTTAAAAAACATGCTCCTTCTGGACACTGAGCTCTATCAAGTCGCAGAGGGGGATCTGTTACCTGTTATTGGTGGCGAAGTAATGAATGTGCGATAACTTGCTTTTGCTTTGGTTTCCTAGCAGAGTTTCAAAATAAACATGGAGACTTCAAAAGAAACTCGGAGCTGATTAGCTCCCTACTTGTTGCATTTCCCCTGCTTCTTGCATCACAGCTGGTCCCTTCCAAAGGGATAGAAAGCCAAGCATCTGAACATTCCCAATGAACTAGGTGATTCAGTCTGGTTTGTGGTCAACATCCATCATCACTGGGTCAGCTAATCAGGGCAGAAGCTGTGGTAGAGCAAGATTGCATCCAAATGTGTTATTTTGTACCCCTGTGTATTCCCTCCTCCATCCTAATCCCACACCCTCCTCCCCACCCCCTGCCACCAACCCACAGGAACCCCCACCGCTAGTACCTTATGTATCTACGTCATGGTTGTCTACATGATATTCTCTGCTGCCCCACTAGGCATCTTGGTTCTGTTCCAGATCCCTTACTCCTTTGGCTGGGCAGTGTGAAGACTTCCTACTTGTATCTAAGAAGGCTCCTCTCACCAGTTCCTTCTCTAGGGTTTCTGCAGCTTTGCGTCAGTGTACTATATATTCTCATGCCACCCAAAGTTTTCTTTTGCATTCCAAGTGGCTATGGGAAAGTAAGCAGTGCCTCACTTATTGGGATGAAGGTCCAAATTCCCTGGAATTGGGGCTGAATATATCAGACCACTCATTGCATTGCAGGAAGGTAGGGGGCATTTTCCTGCTATATCCCACAGCACTTAGCAGAAAGCAGGTGCTTAAAAATTAAGCAGTTGTATAGATAACTTTCAACCAAAAGAAAGGCTCTAAGGGTGGGAATTTTGGACAGCCTGTGGGTGGAGGAAGACATATTTTTGAGCAAGTGTCCTCCAAATTATTTCACAAAAATTTTTTTTATACTTTGTTGGGTTGGCTCTGGAAATGGACCATACATACTGATCCGGGTAAAAGTATTGGTAAAATGAAAGTTGAAAGCTCCTTTATAGTCTTATGTATACTTTTTAAAAAATTGAATGGATTGGGCGCCTGGGTGGCTCAGATGGTTAAGCGTCTGCCTTCAGCTCAGGTCATGATCTCAGGGTCCTGGGATCGAGTCCCGCATCGGGCTCCCTGCTCCTTGGGAGCCTGCTTCTCCCTCTGCCTCTTTCTCTCTCTCATGAATAAATAAATAAAATCTTTAAAAAAAATTAAAAAATAAAAAATAAATAAAAAAATAAAAAATTGAATGGGTTTTAAATGTGACCCTGAGTAACAAGCTTATAATAGCTTTGAAAATCAGTTATAGGCTGAAAGAAACCAAGGTAACTTAATGAATATAATAAATTGGATCTAAAAGAAATGTGATATGGTAGGCCTATCTCATCTGTGTCAGTTTAGAATAAATATGCATTAACTAAACATTCTGACAAACTGATCCCAGTGAGACAGGAGCTGTCACCTCCAGTAGCTAGCTTAGGGCTCAGTCAAGGAACACAATAAATAGTTGTTATTCCATGTTGAAATAATATATTGGACATATTCAGTTAATTAGATATATTACTATTTTAATTGAAGTAGAGTTGACCCACAATGTGACATTAGTTTCAGGTGTACATGATGGTGATTGGACAACTCCATGTTATGCTAGGCTATACTTGTGGTGACAAGTATAGCTGTCATCTGTCACCATACAACGCTGTTACAATACCATTGACTATATTCTCTATGCTGTACCTTTTAATCATGAATCATATCTTATTAAAAACAACTTCAATCAATCTTTGTATTTTTTGAATGTGGTTAGTAGAGCACTTATAACCACATATGTGGCCCTCACTCTGTCTCTATTGGGCTGCGCTGCCTCAGAGAGATAGGGAGGGGCATGGAGAAGCAGCTCTAGCAGCTGTGGGGGACTGTGGGCTGGATGTTAGAGCTGGGAGTGATGCTATAGACCATCTGGGCTTACCTGCTTTTTCCAATGAAGAGACTGGTCAGGTGGCCACTCACGCTGCTCATGCTGGTCTACCAGAAGTCAGGACTGGGAGGACCAGGCCATGCCCTTCTCCATGCTCCTTCTGGGGCCCCTCTTGTCTGACTCATCTACTTTGAGGAGGCAGTGACTGCATGGGTCCCCCTCTCAGGAGCATCTGCATTTCTAAAAACGTTTTTAATTAAAAAGATGTATTCAAGGTAGACAATTTAGAAAACAAGAGAAGATCCAGGAAAAAAATAGTAATTAAATATCCACAATCTTATCACCCAGGAAAAATAATAGAAAAACTTATATTGCAATTGTTATGTGCCAGATACCATTCGAACCTCCACACATACTGTTTCATCAAAACAAAATCACCAGTAATTGTAAGAGGCAACTTTTCTTTATGGAACAAGAGAAGAAAAAATAAATGCTGCCAATTAAACTCTGTCATAGTGCTTCCTGATCACTTAGAATTTCTCTTTTATACTCAGTAAAAAAGATTCCCTTTTAGATTTACTTAGGCATAGAGGTGTACCATGAATTACTCTTCATTTGTAGAAAGCGAAATGTGAACAAAATAAAATGATTAAGTTATTACTAAACTTCTTCACATCCAGAGTCTTAACTGCTTGACTAAGTCATTAATGACTAAGTCATTGTTTCTTTACAATATCTTCTGTGTCAATAAGAACGTTGGTGGTTCAGTCTTTTTTGAGGGACATAAAGGGACTACAAGTCCTGGTCTTGGGCTCTGAAGCTGACTTTGCAAATTATCCAGAACTTGTCTATTTTTGGTTCCTGCTTCTAGAACTTTGCAAAACACAACTGGGTCTACCCAATCACTTTTTTTTTCCCTACAGGGGAAACCTCATCTGGTTCCTGGGAATTAAGAGTACTCCACTATTGTCTTCAGGATCTTCTTCTAAGTGCTGGTGCCTATTCTGTAAATTTTGTTGATAGAGCTTTTTTGCTGTTATTGTGGAAATTTTGATGTTTTTCAAGGTACAGGAATAACAGAATGGAGTCTTATCAATAGTGAACATAAATTCCATCAGTTGTGAGATATATCTGGATTTCAGATATATAAATATGTGGAAGATGGTGTGTCTTTGAATCAGTGAGGTGGGATATAGTATTAACTCATTTTATTTTCACGGGAACACTCTAAGATAGTGCAACTGTGATTACTAGCCCATTATACAGATGGGAAAACTCAGGCACAGAGAGAGTCAGCCACTTATTTAAGATCAGAGTATTTAACACTTACAAATAAGTCTTAGAAGTACCACGTGTTTGTATGTATGCTAACATTTATCTTAGCATTTCTTTACCAACTAGAAAGATTACGTTTTTTGAAAGATCTAGAATAGGGAAATTTTATATTTAAAATCTTAAGATGTCATGGGAAAAATAGTTATGAGTATTGAAGTTATGAATAAACATTTGTGCTCACTAAAATAAAATAAGGAAGACAGAATATTTTCAAAATCTTTATCCCCAGTAGCTTTAAATATACTTTTAAAGATTTATCTTATTTTATGGCGGAGAAAATGTCTGCCAAGAAGCACTTTTTCTCAGATTGTCCCTCCATCCAAATGTTCACAGCTTGCCTGATTTAAGTCTCAGAACAGTAGAAGAAGCTCACCTTTTGGACTGCTCTCTGTGTCTAGAAATTCAGGATAACTAGGATATTTGAGATTTTCAAAAAATGTATATTAACCTGAATTTAATCTACCCAATTTGCCATAACAGGATTGATGTTTCCCAACCATCCCATCCCCAATATTTTTTTAATTGAGTTTTTAATTTTAATTCCAGGGTAGTGAACATGCAGTGTTCTATTTGCTTCAGGTATACAGTATAGTGATTCAATAATTTTAGACATCATTACTCAGTGCTCATTATGATAAATATACTCTTAATCCCTTTCACCTATTTGATTATAAAATTTTGAATCAGTTCTGCTTTAAAATACCTCTCTTCCTCTATGAAAATTCTGCTTCCAGAGCTGTTTTTAAGCCTTAGAATATTGCACAGTGTGTTTTACCAATGGACAGTATTCACTTCATCATTTCTAGCCTCAGAATTTTAAGTTGCATGAAATTTCTGCAGGACAGATTTTTGGACAGTTGTTTTTCAAATGCTCTCAAATAACACTGTGTAAGTATCTGTGGGATGCATAATAGAGCAAAGGCAGAAGGCATGTACACTGCATTATTTTCTGATAGGCAAAGTGGATAGGTTATGGAAAGCATGTGAAGGCAGTGCACACAGTAGAGAGGAGGAGATGATGTGAGCACTCCATTAACACTTCACAGATGAGGGGACAGGGGGTGGTGAGGTTGAGTGATGTGCCTCAAGTCACATGGCTGGGTCCCATCCCTGGCAGGTAGAGGATCCAGGACTGAAGTGTTGCAGTCTGGTTCCAGAGACCCTGATGAGAAAATAGTTCTCATTCAGGTGTGGAAAAGTAAGCCCCAAAGCTCTATTGCAGGGTGGGAGGGGTTTGTCAACCCAACTTTTTGGTCCCAATTCCACTTTTGACAATTCGTACCCACCCAATGATCGAGAGTGTTGCTCAAAGGTGTATAAATAAGATCATTCATTATCACATTGTTTAAAATATTAAGAAATTTGGAAACAACTTGAATGTTCAATAATCATAATCAATAAAATTTATTAATGGTACAACTAATAAACTCTCATAGAAAAAAATGCTTAATGGCACGAGAATCTTTTCATCAGATTTTTATTAAGAGAGGAAAAAAGTTAACAAAAGTAGATGCAGCATGGCCAATTCTGGCTTTAAATTATGTGGCATCTCTACTCTGCCCTTAAGGGAAATTACTAAAAAATCATCACAGTGTTATTCAAGATGCTTTGTTGCAAATAACAGAAACTCAGTAAGAATTGCTCCTGCTCTCTGCTATTACCACTGCAGTATTTAACTTTTCTGAGGGACTCTAAGAAAACCTCTAGATACTAGTCTATTGTGCAGAACATGACCACAATGTAGAACGTTCTCATTGTTTTCCTTCAGTGACAAGTTGAGGCATTAGTCTGTCCTTTGCCATTTCTTACAACTTCTGATTAATCCACTGACAAGTACCGAGGGCTGTTGCTGGACCCAGTGAATATGGAGGAAAGGAAATCCATGATTTGGGCTTCAGTCCTCTTTGGGAATATGTGGCCTGTAGCCACATGAGTGTCTCAGGCTTTGTGAGGACAGGCAGGAAGCATGAGACCTGGTCTCTGGAGTGGAGATATGAATAGATAAAGGCATCAGGATAATCATGCAAGGGGGTCTGTGGTTAATGCCCCAATGGAGGCTGCAGCTTGGCAGTGTTAGAGACAGAGAGGGCGGTGGGCAGCCTGGAGAGGGTGAGGAGAAAGGCTGCCCAAAAGAAGGGAGACAGCTTCACTGAGAAGAATGAGCAGTTTGCAGAGCGAGGTTTCAGGGGAGGGTAGAATGCATTTCAAGCAGACAACTGGGATGACTCAAAGCACAACAGCCTGGAGCAGTCAGCTGTCTTAGGACAACCATCTTAAGATTTAAACATAATGTTTCATTTGTATTCACAGTCATTGTGTGCAACAGAAATCCATCACTCTACTCTTACAACATGCCTCAGGAATGATATCAATATTTTTAATATAAAAAGAGCTCCTACAAATCAATAAGAAAAAATATAAAAGCCTGGATGATGGATGTTTCAAAGAATAATCGACAAGACAGGGTAATAGAAATGAAGTAAGGGTAGGTGAGTTTCCGAAGGTGACTTCCTGGATTCAACAGATAAACCCCAAAGTTTAACCAAGTGGGGGATAATTATCTTCTGGCATTTATTATCTCTCCTAAAAATACAAATGGTAAAAGCAACATAGTCAATGAAAGTTTGCAACATGCATCATTCATTATCCCCAAAGTCACACTGATTAAATTTAAATTTCTCAATTGCCAAGATAACTCAAAAGGCAAAAATTAAACACTGGCATAAGAAGAAAATTCTTCATGACTAAGAATAATAAGCTTGTCTAGATGTTTCTCAAACTTTAATTTCTAGCAAACTCATTAATTAATAAAGAAGAGGACGTTATGAGGACTAATAATTAGTTCTAGGCAATGTGTCAATTTTGATAATGTTTCAAGCAAATTTGACTTCTGTCACTTCTCAGATAAGAACACTAATTATATTTTTTCTGGTTTATCTTCACCAATTCAATTGAGTGAATGGGAACACAAAAACAAAAACAAAACTCATTTTCACTTTGGGAAGCATATCTACTTGTTACTAATGAGGCTACTATCCTATGTGGGTGTCAGGAACAAGCGAAACCCTTCTCTAGCTTGGGCTAACCTCGGGCTGATTCTGGTCACCTGCACACACAGATGCGGCCACCACCATCCCACCCCTCACACACACTCACCCACACAGGCAGACCTGCCACGTCTTCAGGGCTCATGCTCTCTTTCATGGTGCACCATAGAGGGCTTGCTTGCTGTAGAGAGTACATGTGGTAGATGGTGCGAGTAGTCACTGACACCCATTTCCCCCATTTCCCTCCCTGGGTTCACCATTGAAACCAGGCCTAGCACATGATGTGTGTTGGCCAATGAAAATTGAGCAAAAGTAACATCCATCACATCTGGACAGAAGTTTTACAAGCGATTTTGGGCTTTGTCACAATCTGTTTCCCTTTGGCCTGGGTCCAGACAGTAACTGGTATGATAGCCCTGGGTTCTCTTAGAGAAGACAAACATGACGGGGCAGAGCTCCTAGCCAGTGCACAGCAGCGAGCATTGTGAGTAAGACAGAAAGCTCCAGTGAGGTTTGGAACTGCTTGTTACTACAGCAAAACCAAACCTAGTCCAACTAGTGTGCTGGGCAGGGAAGAAGGACGTTTTGAGGCTCAAATGAACGCTACCCTTACAAACTGGTCCCTGGGTAATAGTCTGGTTACTAGGTCTCTGAGTCCCACCCAGTGCTTGGACACTTGAACCGAGCCTCTCACAGTGGCCTTTCTTTGAGATGGTCCTTGTTCCTCTCCACTCAGTCCTCACGGAATCTGGCATGTTCTCTCCAAGCCCCACCCACCCTTCTGTTCTCATCACCTTCCCTTCATCTCATTCCATGTGCCTTCCCCTCCTTAAACCTGGAAAATTTTAGAAGTCCCAGGGGAGGTAGGAAGCTCTGCTTATGTTTTCCCAACCATTTTCTCTGCTGGAGTCCTCTGTATCTCCCTAAGGATCAGGCTTTTGGAAACGGATGCCAGGCAAGCGACATTTCTCTCTTTTAGCCCTGTCACATCTCACCCTGGAGGTAATGAGCACAGAGCCAGAACTAAGCTACTGGAGCAGGGAACAAGTACCATGTTGCTTAATACTTCACAATTCTTGTTCTGCCATGGAGTTTTGAAACTTCTTGTTTGGAATAAGAAGTTATGGTATATTACTTAAAGTAACCTTAACTGTGACACACTTTTCTTCTTTGACATTGATTTTTGTTAGTAAGTCCTAACCCTGACCTTCTAGGCCAATTCTGATGGGGGGAGTGACCATAACGGGACATACATCTACTCATCAAATAATGGATCAAAATGGGATAAGTTCTATTTCTCGAACGCTGTGCAGATTCTTTTTGAAGACAAATTCATTTTATTTTTTTTAAAGATTTCATTTAAAAAACTTTGTTAAAGAACAACTTATTTTGGTTGCGTATGCCCTTGAGGCATTGTAAATATGGAAATACAGAGGCAAACATATCACAACATGAGCAAATACCATGTTGCCAAATGAACAGCTCAGAAAATTGTAAGCTCCCTGAAGTGGGATCACACCTACCAGCTCACCATCATGTACTGTGCACAGTGGCCATCACATAGTACATGCTCAGTAAACTGTTGTTGAGTGAGTGAATCAATAGACTTTAGTGAGTGAGCAGAAGGCAGAGGATACTTGCAGCTGGACTCTTGATTGAAGATTTCCTATAAGAGCATGGATTCCAGATGATCTTTCAAGGCAAGGGTGAGAAAACAAATTAAAGTCAACTCCATCTTTTCCTCACATTTCATTTTATTTTTTTAAAGATTTTATTTATTTATTTGTCAGAGAGAGAGAGAGAAAGAACAAGCAGGGGGAGCGGCAGACAGAGGGAGCAGGGAGCCCGACGTGGGGCTTGATGCCAGGACCCTGGGATCATGACCTGGGCCCAAGGCAGAGGCTTAACTGACTGAGCCACCCAGGCGTCCCTTTTCCTCACATTTTAATCAGTTTAATAAACATGCCAATTGTCTTACATTTCTGGTTTATTTATGTACATGTGTTCAGGGCCTAAATATAAGCCCCATTCAGTCAAAGGTCTAAGGATGACTACACCTGAACTTAGCTTTGCACATGCCCACTCTCTGTCCCTTTCTCCATCAGAATCACCACCAGATAAGGCCATTTGATGATGGTCTGATGAAACTACTGAATTCATTTTGTCTTTAATTTTGTGTTGGTTCACTGAGAACAATTCAGTAGTTTTATCATGGCCGAAGAGGTGTTTATTTGGCTAAATTACATCTATGGAAAAGTTTTATAAAGTAAACCCACTTGGAAATCTTCTTGTTATGAAATCTAACAACTTTTCGGGAATAATAGAAACATAATGCACATGCATGTGTGCATGTGTTGTGAGTGTATGTGTGTTTGCACATACCCAGGCGCACACATGTCTGCAAGATTAGAAAACCTCACTGTTTTAGAGAAAATGTTTTTTTTAATTTGCTCTCTGAAGTGGTGAGCCAGGCTAGAACTTCATTTCTTTTCTATTTTTGCAGTGATTTATAAGAAGAACCTCATGACCATCAGTCTTGCTTTTTTATTCCATATTTTTTGTGTGACCCATTTGAGCTCAATTTTGTTTAAAGTCGAATATTCAAAATTTTTTAGAAAATACCATAGTGAATTATCAGCATACAGGATTCAAAGAAACTATGGTTCTATATTTTCTGCAAGGGGTGATAGAAATTTCACCAACTCTTTTAGCAACACTGAAAATTTGGCCTTATACTTGTGGCACTTGTCACATGATACTTTAAATAATCTTCCAAATGTCAGCTGTAATGTTATCTTTCCCTGCTAAGACAATGCAGGGGCCTAAAATTAGCTAGAAAAAGACAGCTGGGTCTATCAGAGTTTCTTCAAGGAAGATGCCAGAAAATCTTGATTAATACCACCGCTCCCTCTGGAATTAATTTTCAGTTCTGCCATTAGGTATGTTGATGGAAAGTGGTCATACAGTTGTAGTAATTGCCTTGGATTCCTGCGCTGTCCTTCATCTGGGCCTTTAATGAAGTCTGAGTTGTAGCCTGGTGGATGCCAGACTGGAATGCAGGGAGGCTGAAAGCTGACACCATTTCAAATGAGCAAAGGGCCATGCGCTAATGTTGTCTCCATGACAACCTGAGGATTTTCCTGGTGATGCATTTCCACAGCAGGTTAAAGTTCTGTGAAATCAATAGCTGTTATAAAAACAGTATATTAAATATGTTCAGGATAGCAAAATGTGCATTCTTCTCTGTGGCGTTTCATTTGGGGAAATTCTGAAAATGCAAAATGTATTTAAAACAAAATTACCAAAGGTGGGATATTTCCTTTGACTTACCTACTTAATTCTTGTTTTTGAAAGGAAGTATGAGAAAATCATTGCTGATCCTTTTTTCCTGGCATTTATCTCTTTTTAAATGATCTTTTCATACTAAATACCCAAACAATAACACAGATCCCCCTGTGCCTACCAGTGTATCTGTAGTAAGTTACTTGGCAAATAACTCGGGGGAAGGAAAGCAATATATGAGCCCTGTGACAGAAATCGTTTGTTATGCGTCTTATTTGACTTTGTTCTTTTCTACTTGAGGCCTTTTAGTTTTTCATGCTAGCTAATTATTCTGACAGGTATTTGAAAAAAGAAACAGAATTTGTCAAATGGTCAAAAAATATATTGATGTATTTAATAGAAAACTGCTTTAAATTGCAAACCCTGTGTCCCCAGGTTGAGGGGACTGATCTGCAGGAGGTAAACTGACCTTCATTCAGAGTGAGCAACTTCGTGGCAACTTCTTGAACAGACAGACCAACCATCCCAGTTTGCCCTGGGTAAGGGTTTTTTCTGAGACACTGGAATTTCACTGCTAAAATCAAAGACATTTGGGGCAAACCAGGACGAGTTGGTCACTCTAGCATTCAAAAACATTGGCCAGCATCTGTTAATATGCGAGGCTCTCTACTAAGGCAATGGGATCCAAAGTCAAATAGTCCGTGGTCTGTTCCCATCTCCCCCAGTAATTTAGTAGAAAAATGCAGTAAATCAATTTTGGCTCTCTGCCTCAGTGTGCTCATATCTATAATAAGAGATGATAAAATGTGCACCTTCATTTATGGGAGTTGTGAGCCAAGGCACTCTCAGGTAAGTATACGGTGGGACCACCTTCTGTCCGAGGCTGACATCTTGGTTGGATTGAAGTGACAATCTGCCAAAACCTCCTGATTTCCTCTGTCTCTATACCAGGAGAAGCTAACACTGACCAGGGAGGTTCATTCACACACTGCTCCTCTTGGAGCCTGGAATGGAGACTGGAAAGTCCATCTATCTTGGCCAAATCATGACAGACGCAGTAAAACCAATCATCTTCTTTCCATGTGTGGATTGAGCAGAGGAAAAAGAAATCTTTAGACTCTTTAGCCACAGAAAATATTTGCTGGGAATATTTTTCTAAGTCAAATGAACCAAGATGTATTGGTTGCCCGGCTACTTTGTCTAACGTAGGTCTGGGAAATTCAAAGACACATATTCTCCCTTTCCTTGAAAGCAAGTACCATAAAATTGGCTTACTCCCTCTGTTTCTGAGTAGGGAAAGGAAGCAGTTAGCAATGCTTCTAAAACACTCACAGAAATTAAAATGGCAGCCAAAGGAATGCACACCTTCCATTGTACTCTACCTACTATGATTTTAAGAAGAAAATCTTGGCTGATTTCCCCAGCACGGTGTTCCAATGGTCAGAATGGAATTCCTTGGTCAACCACATGGAGTAGAAACTCCACATATGAGTAATTCTTTCATTCACTCATTCACCAGGTATTTGTTGAGTGCCCACTGCATGTCAGGCATTGATCTAGAGCAGTGGGGGATAAACAAAAACAAAATCAAAACCAAAAAACAAGACAAAGATTCTTGCCCTTGTGCAGCTTATATCCTAATGATGGAGAATAAATTAAAACTCTATCAACACACACACACATAAATATTTTCTCGTAAATAAACTCTTTAGACTAGGATTATTATAACTTCCTCATTTCAAACAACTTCTTCAGATGAGTTCACCGATGAGTTTCCCCTCAAATTCTAAATTATGGTATCTTGACTAATATTCTAGATAGATGTTTATTTTCCAGAAAGTCATAATATGCATAATATGAGGATAAAACTAGCAAGTAGGTATTAAGAACTGACCTATTAAAACCTGTCTAAAGTTATTATGCATGTGAGCTCAATGTGGAGCTTATTCCAGGAGAGCTTATTATAGGAGAAATTAAAACTCACCATTTTCCTAGCTAAATGAGCTAATGTTAGCAAGGTGATGGACTGAGCTACTCAAATGCATTGTAGAATTCTGGAACAGAGATTTTGCAGGTCGCTCAGCCCTGATATGATCATTTCACTTAGTCTTGAAGGTGGTTGAGATGGATTGCTTTTTGGAAACAAGTTCTAGCTGATCTGTGACGAGCTTGAGCACATACCACCCGAGGGCCACAGAACTGGATGGTTTTGAAGACTCACAGTTCTTAATGGACATAATGGTCCCAATGAAGAAGTGTTCTTCACTTTTCATTCACTTGAATCTCATGGTTGTGCTGGGCACAAACTTATGGTAAGTGTCTGTTTTCCTTATGGCTTCCATATCTTTAAACCAGATTTCACAGATTGACCCATAATATCCAATTGACCAGAACCTGGAACATGTGGAAAGCATTAATTAATATGAATAAACTAATGGATCTTGAGTATAAGTGACTGTATTTAATACCAGATCCTCTGAATAAAAGCTACTACAATGCTTTGTTTACGACAAATGCTGTCTTTTGGAATATGCATATGAAGAAAGATAAGGTATAATTTGAATAAACACCACATTCCACATTGTCAAATATTTTATAAGAATCTCTTCCATTTGTAGCATGGGTAGGTGACAAAAATTTTCTTACTTTAAAACAAAACTCCATTGTCAAGAGAATTCTATTTTGTTTTTTTCATAGGCAAAAAAAGAATGGCTAAATGTTTGTCCTTTATGAAACAGAAGAAGCTATTTTGAGAAAAGAAGAGCTACATCTCCTATATTCTTAGAAAGACTATGATATAAAATTTGACTCCCTAAAGAGAAGATCATGTTGGGAGGACAGCCATGAAATTGAACCGAATGGGCACCTGCCAAAATATCTTCTCCTAGGCTACCTCCTCCCAAGAATGCAATAGGGTTTAAGCATCTGAAAAGCCTAAATGTTTTCCATATATAGCTAATGTTACTAGAGGTCTAGTGCAAGTAAAGAGGACTTTGGCCTGTGGCTTCTTTTGGAGGTTTGGTTTGGATTTAAAATCTGCTCTTAGAAGATAGGAATAAAGATTTTTAAAAATCAGTTGCTGGATTTGGGAGGGCAGGGATGGAACATGAAACCTGGGACTGAGAAATCCGTGTGTGTCCTAAAACTATCCTGCTGGACCAGTTTCAGTGTGGAAAGGACCTCCAGGAGGTGGTGTCTACAATTGCACCCGTTGGGAAGATGCAAATAGACTCTGCCTCACAACAGAATTGGGATGGTTGTGGGCTTGAGAGCAGGAGATGGGGCTTCTTGAACTGGCTTTCTCATTAGTTCATTGGCTTGGTTTCCTTAGGAAAATTATTTAACTTATCTCGGAGTCTGTTTTCTCACTTGGAAAAGTGAGAGCCTGAGTCCTGTTCCCTTCCAGTACTATGTTCTCCACGGGCAGGCCAGGACCATCCACCTCTAGGATGATCCGGGCTGCCTGCCCTTGGCACACAGAGCATTCTGCCAGCTTGGAAGAGAGAAGCTTCTCCACTCTCAGTGAATCCTTGCAAAATGATAACGCAGTAGCATATGGGAGTGCTCTCCGATACCCTTCAAATGATAGATTTAGTACCTTTCTTAATGGGGGATTCCAATGAGCCTTTCAAAGGAGGCCTGAGAAAGCAAGCTTGAAAAGAACATACGCCGTTATCTCAAAACCTTATTTTTCCTAAACTATAAACCTTTTCTAGATGAATTAATTTCGCCTATGTAGCAGCTTGTTGATTTGAAACATATACAATTGGCCCCTTATTGTCTAATTTGCTCAAGAATTTTTGGATGTAAGTGTTCCTAAGTTTCCAGGAAGCTACCTTGTAGCATAGCCAGTTTCCCAGAACCTAAGACAAATTAGATTAATCATGCTAGAAACTAAATAAAAGTGCCTTGCTGGGGCCAGTTTGGGCAAGCCCTAATACTCTCTCATGTTGGCCAGGAGGAAAAGATCATCTGGGAGGGCTCAGCTGCCACCCACCCTGCACCAGAACAGCGATGTGACTCTCCGAGCCTCGGAGCGGCTTCATTTCAGATGGCTCTCCAAGTGTCCAATCAGATGCCAGAATCCTGTTCGCTTGCCGGAGAAGACAACACGCGTGGTTTGCAAAGATTTTTATTTACAGGTAAGCGTGGTTCTCGAGCACTTGAGCTCAGGACTAACAAGGCTTGTTGCCTTTAATGATCATCCAACAGAACTATTTACCCTTCTTCCCGATTTGCTGGGTATCTTTCCCACCCATCCTCCCGCTCCGCACTTTTGTAATACGCGGACTTCTCTGCGTGTCTGGGGGGGGTATTTTACGAGCCCTGGAGAATGCGTGGACCCGACAGCACCTGACACTTGATTGGTTGTTGCTGTGGCTTTCTCTTAGAGCTGCACAAACTCTTTCCGCGTGTAGCAGAGCTGCTGGAGGAACTCCGCCCTCCCCTCCCGGTGTGTTCCTAATCAAGGGCTCCCTGCACACAGGCACCCAGCCTGTTGCTGCAAGGGGCGGAGTTGATCCCCAGGCACTGCCATTTGATCTCTCCCCTGCCTTCACCAGCGTTCGGCAACGGAAAATATTTACTTTGTGTTGGCTCGACAAAACCCAGTAAATAGCAACCTTTGCAGCCCCAGAACACACGCCAAAGGAGTGGAGAGAGGAGGTCCCAAAGAGCCCCAGTTATGCTTACATGAGGGGAGTTGCTGAGCTGGGAATGCAAAACCCAGAGGCAGTCAAGCCTCAGGTTTGTTTTGCCTCTGAAGTCAGTATTTGTTGACCAGGGCTTTGGAACAGAATAAAAGTATGTTTGGCGCCCCCATTTCCATTGCTAAATCTCTTTTGGGAAATGTAGCTGAAAGGAGTTTTCTGATCATTATCTCTGTTTCAATTACGGGATCGCTCATTCACTCCAGGAGTTATCTGATAACTTTTTACTGATTTACAACCATTTTCTCGGCTTTATTCTGGGTACTGGAGATTCAACTCCAGTAGAAGAATCTCCAAACTCAAGAAAATAAGTCAATAGGATCGTTCCAAATTGAGACAACTGAAAGAAACAAACTAGGGGATTTGATAGAGTGTAATTGCGGAGCCTTGGTGATAGGTGATCAGTGGGCTTTCCTGAGATGCCAATGTTTGATTCAAGACTGAAAGGGAAAGAGGTAGGCATGCAAAACCTGGTAGGCTCAGGTTTTAAGGCAGAAGGAAGAGTAAATGCCTCTTGGGGCAAGAATGAGCTTCATACCATCAAAGAATGGGTGAAGTGTTAGAGTCCAGGGGCCAAGTGAATGAAAAGAATGAAGTCAAAGATAACTGTATCACTCTCACTACCGCATTTTTCAAGCTACTGATCCTTACTACCATCACATCACTTTTTTATGCTTGTATGTGCTGCTGAACCCATTTAATCGCCAGGAATGTATAACTGGTGCTTGATGTCAGCACATGAATTTCTTGAAGTTACAAAGAAGCCAAATGAAGTTCTGTTAACATCCTCCAAACCAACATAGTTAAAGGCACAGTTCAGGAGGCTTGGCAACCCTCTGGCACATGGCCAGAGAGTGACCTGCTCTGAATTCTAGGTAATTACATCATATATTTCTTTGGAATCCCAGGCTTACAGAACTCCAAGTCATCTGTGTGCTGTGACTCTCCAAGTAAGTTGAGAGTCAATGTAAATTGAGTTGACAGTAGGCATCACACAAGATGGCAAGCGTAGGGTTAGAGTCTGCTAGACATGGATGGGAGTTCTGTGTCTGCCCTCTCTCCCTGTGTCCTTGGGAAAGTGACGTGCCTTCCCAAGGCTCAGCTTAATGTCAGTTAAATGGAGTTTGTAACACCTAGTTCCAAGTGTAGATACCATGAGATAACGTTTTTTTTTTTTTCAAGTCTCCAGGGTATTTTTTAAAACTCCCTGGTAACTCTTACATCTCATTAAGTGAATAGAATCTGATTAAATTATAATCACATGCAGATGAAGAACCAGATGGTGGCTTCTGGTTCGAGTACTTGTCATCTGAGTTGACTAATTTTAAAAAGCGCAGTGTGGTATGTGGGGAAGATGAGCAAAAATGCTCTGAGAGCATTTCAAGGAGAATCACAGTTCGAAAAGAGACCAGCTTCTGCCTCACAAGGGTGAAGTTGGCTAGGAAGATGGGGACACAGGCAGATACAGCTGGCTCAGGTAGGGGCACCAGGCACCCTGCCATTCTCATGAATTTTGTCTCCCGGTCTCCACCTGTCTCCAGCAGCGTTTGCTGGCACGGTCATGCCTGCTCTGATTTCATCCTGGGGGCTCCTTAAAGATTCCTTCTGGCTGCTGGTCTTATCCTTCACATGGGGACCTTACTGACAAATGCTGGTCATTTTGTTACCCTCGGGTTCGGCAGGTCAGTTTCTTCTTTAGTAAAATGAGTTACCTGCTCACTTCGGTTTCTTCAAATTCTAACATTAAACACTTCTAGGAGTATAATATCTTCAGGTACAATTTGCTGTTGTATGTAAGGAAATAAGGTGGCCCAGAGAACCTAGTTAATTTCTCCTGTGTTTCTTGAGTCAGCCAGCAGGAAATGGTTTCTCTTTGGATTAAGATATCAGATATATCATCTTAGAGGCTTTAAAACATCAGCAGGACTATTACACTTATTACGCTTGTTTTCCCTCTTAAAGTAGAATTAGTTATTGAAAATTAAAAATAGAAAAACTAAAAATTATCTGAGGAAAGAAATGACAATAGAGGAATATTTTTATAACAGAAATTTGTCAAGCTACGATAAAAAAATTTTTCATAGCTATGAATGGTGACGGATGTTAACTAGACTTATCGTAGTGATTATTTCACAATATATACAAATATCCAATCATTGTGTTGTACACCTGAAGCTACTATAATGTATATGTCAATCATACCTCAAGTTTTGAAAAGGACACAATGAGGAACAATGGCTATTTGTATATTTCTGTGCCGGGGCACATGGTTACCATTACTGCAAATTTTAAATAATTTTTGTCACCTTGTAGGACACACTCCTTGCCTTAATTGTTCTTGAATATTTTTATTCCAATATGTGGATTTTGTGTCAAGTTCCATGAAAAATGCTGCTGGGATTTTTTAAAAGAATTATATTAATTTATTAGATTAATTTAGGAAGGATTTATATCTTTATGATGTTAGTTTATTCTCCAGGGTCTTGAAAGTATTTTCATTAATTTAGGTACATAGTAGCATTTTAATATTTCTTTATATTTTTCAATAAAGATATTGCTAAGTATTTTGTATGCTTATGTAACTTTGTAAATTAGGCTATCATTATATCTTCCAACTAGTTATCTCTATATATGAATTAATGCTATTAATTTTTAAAATTAATGAATATTAATATTGTGGTTGTTCACCTTACTGAATATATATTAGTAATATATATTAGTATATATATGAGATATATGTTTATATATACAGATGGGATATATTTATGTGCACATTTATCAGAATCTACAACATATAAATAGCTTTCACAAATCAATAAGCAAAAATGTAAAACCCAGTAGAAAATCCAACAAAGGATAAAAGCAATGAGTTTACAAAATAAGAAAACCAAACAGCCAATAAACATGAAAAATGGTTTTACTTCACGAGTGACCAAAGAAGTAATATTGTATACACCAATATGAGAAAGGAGATATCATTTGGTAACAATATGGTCTATAATACCAGATACTGGCAAGAATGGGGTCAAGGAGGAGCCTAACATTCTTTATATGACTATAAGTGTGTGCGACCACTTTGGAAAGCAATTTGGCAATATCTGGAATAGTCCGTGCATACACACCTCCTATCCATCCCCACCAAGCAATTCTACTTCTAGTTATATTTCTTAAAGAAACTTTTACATCAAGGAGACATGCTATAAAAATGTTTAGTGAAACATGGTATGTGATAGTAAAATCTCTCAAAAATCCAAATGTCTGCCGATACCCACCATCGTGGTTGAGTAAGTTATGATATATGATGGGATACTGTATGGACACCAAAATGAATGAATTCAATTTACAAATGTTGCCTCTTGAAAAACAAGGCTGAATAAAAAGCAAATAACAGAATCTTAGATACAGAATGATGCAGTTTGTATACATTGAAAAAACCCAAAACAATGCTATTCTTTGACCCATAGACACGGAGTAACAACATGGCTGGAGAAGGACACAGGAAGTCGTGATAAGGACCCGCCTCCAGCAGGGAGGGAGGGAGGGATGAAAGGAAGGGAACTGGAGTAGAGAGGCAGATAAAATGGAGAGAGACTTCAGCTGTAATAGTCTCATTTCTTTCATTAAAAATAAATCAAAGCCCAAATAACAATATGCTAGCATGTATTAACTGTAAATTTTAGGCATGTAGGTGCTTGTTTATTATACCCTGAACCTCTCTGACTTTTTAAAACTTAAAAAAAAAAAATTTTGCATTAGCTTGTGCTAAGTAGCAGGCTGCCCTCTACAGTATCCCCTTGCCAATTTCATGTGTAGGTCACCTGTCTGTACACATCTGACCTTTTACTCTCCCCTTTCTAGTCATACTGCCCTATTTACCGCCTACTTAGCACCTATCACTGTCAGGAAACATCCCTTTGCTTACCTTCTAATTATCTGTCCTCCAGCCTTTCCATTAGAACAGAGCCGTAGGAAGGCAAAGTCCTAGCCTGCCTTCCTCGCTGCACTATGTTAAGCTGGCGGGCAGCGCCAGGCGCATAGTAAGGACACGTCTGTTGAATGAATGAACGCTCTAATGCAAAGCAAAGAGCTATGTGCTTCCTTCCTTCTTCTGTCAGCTCTTGGATACAGCTACCTGCAGCATTTCTCATCTTCCTTTCAGGGTCAAAATGAAAAAGTGTTCTGTTTTCAGAAAAGAACAAAGGTGAGGTTATACACTCTTCTTTAACTTTTGTATTACTGCATTTTTCCTACTCAGGAAAAAAGGTCTTGGAAAATTACACTAGGACAGTGCTCCAACTTACTATCCTTGACCTCTTTCCCCAGCCAGGGTCTTCCTCACACGGTGGAGGCCCGCTCTGCCCAGCAGGTCCCAGAAGATTCTGTAAGTCACTCGAGGAATCTATTTCTTAAAAATCCCCAGTCACCCTGCTGTTCTTGGAATATTTAAAAACATATTAAAATAAAATAGTGGGTGGAGTGGGTGAAATGAGTCAAAGCGGTAAAAAGGTGCCAACTTCTGGTTATAAAAAGAATAAGTCCTGGGGATGTAACGTACAGCATCCTAATTATAGTTAATACTACTGTAATTGCATATTTGAAAGTTACTAAGAGAGTTGATCTTAAAATTTCTCTCAAGGAGAAAAAAAATTGTAATTATGTGGGGTGATGGAATATTAACTAGAGATTGTGGTGATCATTTGACAAGATATGCCAAGATCCAATCGTTATCTTGTACACCTGAAACTGATATAATGTTATAGGTCAGTTGTGTCTCAATTTAAGAAATAAAATGAAATAGGCAACATATTTTTAAAAGCTTAATACTGTGATTTTTATCACATAAAAATAGAAACCGTATATTTGCTCAAAATCGGTTTTATTAATCCGTTTGCCCTTATATTATTTCTGTTATTCCTTATTAATTTAGGTGGACATTCCTCAGTTTTTCCACTTACATTTGCATTTTAAAAAGCATATTTAAAGTAAACCATCAGTATAAAACATTGGATCGTTTTTAAGAATAACATCCTTAAAAATATGAGCAATGCCATTATAATAATGATGCTGTCATAATATGTACCCCATTTACCTGAGTCCTCTAAGATTTGTCTCAGAACGTACACTGACTAGAGCTGTATCTTTACGAATGCCAAAGTTAAGATGCTTTGCATGAGAAGTAGAATTGTTCTGGCATGATCCTTTGTTTTCAGTACAAAGTTGTAAAATGGCAAGTAGAAAAAATCAGCATGTGGCTCCTTAAAACTTTCAGGTGTACAAGTATCTCGTTTCCATTATTGGGACCGTCGGGATGCATATTTTTGAAAGATTTTGTCTAGAAATCTCCTTTAGTAGGAGGGAGAACAGACCAGAGTCCACTTGCAACCTGGCCTATGCCCCTGAGCATGAGGAAGAGGCCTGAGCAGAAGGGCCATTTGTCTTTGTTATTAGGAAATAAATCAACCTTTGTTTTCCCTGGCCAAACTCAAGGAATGTCATTATTACCAAATAAATTGTGTCGTTACAAATCAATCAAGCCACCTTTCATTTAAATGTGAATCACTTTAATTGTCTGGGCTTCAAACTTAATTCCACCCCATGGAAACAAATGATGAGAGATATAGATCATTCAAACTCTACCTTTAGTCCAAAATTTTCTACAAAAGAAAGTTTTTAAAAAAATCTGTAGATTAGTCAATGAGCTAACTCATCATTCAATAAATATTCTCTCTTAGTGAAGGGGTCATCACAAAGCTTTCTTTGTGACTGCAAGATCACTTTGGCAAAAAGTCAAAGGCTGTCTTTCTCAGAGTATGGCAAAAATGACATACTAGAGATACCGTGAATGAGGTATTTATGTCTGATTATGCTTTGCATATTTTAAGATCTTGTATCCTCTGCTGATAAAAAGAAAACAGTTCCTATTTGGAGAAAATGTCCTAAGGACTTGGAGACAGAGTGAATTGATTACTTATTTTCAACAAAGTTTCAGTCTACCTTTTGCTGAGCAGAGACTTTCCATCTAAAACAACCCTAGCTTTTAAGTTCTGCTCTGGGCATTGTTCATTCGGCTATAATTTCATTAGCGTACAGTTACAAGGAACGTAATTCTGAACTAATGACGCTACTCAGTCCAAAGATCGCCCCGTTTCCCCTCTGGTTCTCACACTGTCCTTTCTCTGTGACCTCTCTCCCACCTCTGACCTCCTCCCCAGTTTTCACCCTTGCTTTAACAATTGATTTATGATGGGCCCATGGAAGGGTCAAGCCCACTTTTATGGTTTGCTTAAAATATTTCTTTTAGAATGAGCATCAGAAGTGGTCTTCAATCCCAGCTAACCAGTTTCCCCAAGACCTCAAAAGAGCTCCCTTTACTGCCTGCCCATCACTGCACCTTATTTATATCTTTTGTACTTGTGAAGAGAAACTCATTAAATAAGGCAATTTTGAAACTTTTGCCAAACTGAAGAACATATAAAAGATGTGTGGGATTGAGCTCCCCCTCCCCCTCCAACGAGAATGTCTATGAATACATATGTAACTCAGGGGTAGGGAGGTGGGAGGAAGAGAGAAGAAAAAGCCACTAAGAATAATTCGAAGACTAGGATTATTTCTTTTACGGGATCTAGTTTTCTTTGGCTGTGACGGTTTGATCTCTGCTAGCACTGAACCCTGCAGATCTATTGAGTACACTCTCACATTCATTGTCTCCACAGTAAATTTCACCCTTTTGTTTAATTCGACTTCCCGTTGTTGTTTCAATATACTAAATAACTGCCAAATTTTAGGAATGCTTTTTAATGGTTACTGGAATGGATCTATTTTTTTTTTTTTAACATTTTGAAGATTCTGAAGACAGAAAACGATTGGAAAGATAGAGGACCATTTATTTTTAAACACATACACAATCTGAAAGACCAGATAGCCCCTAAAATGAGGAGGGTTTAAACAAGATTTCTGGCCTGAAAGTGAATACAACCTTAATGCTCTAATTTGGATTTTAACATTGAACTTCAGACTGCTGTGACATATTTGCCACCTTGGTGAGCTTGCGTTAAATAACACCATATGATGTTTCTAAGGATGGCTTCCCCAAACTTATTGATCTCCCCCTCCTCGGCCATTAAAAATGTGATTTATTGGTCTGACATCTTTAGTAGGGCAAAGCTCAGAGGTTTATTGCGATGGCTTTCCCACTCCCATGTTGCTTTCAGCTGCTACCAGGGTAGACTGGCTGTCCAGATAACTACACTATTTTCTAAGAAGTGCTCTTTTTTTTTTTTTTTTTTTTTTAACTAAACGGCAACCTCTACATTTTTAAAGTGTTTTACACCTAGGACATAGCAATGAATTAATTTTTCCCATTTCTACATTTCATGTACTGCGAGGTGCTCCCCCCTAATTAAATGCCCTCATTTCCTCAGTGTGAGGCTTGGCAGGACTCCAGAAGTGAGCAAGCTTGAACTATAGGGTCTGCTACCAGGAGTCTGTGTGAGCTGAGACAAAAGAGTAGGTCTCTGACCCACTGCCTTCCTCACCAGGGAAGGAGCCACAACCGCGAACCAGGAGCCTCTCACACATGAAATCGCAACTCCAGCCATCTGAGGGTCGCTGACCCAGTGTATGAAAATAGGACACATGAAGGGACTGTGCTCTGTATCTTAACTTCCTAGGCTTTGTGGTCATGAATCTTCATGAATGGGACTGAGTTTGTGTGCCTACCATCAAATTTAGATTCATACTTCTGGATTCTGGCTAGTGCCCCGCAGAACTTTGGGGGGGGCAGGGGGTGAGTAGAGTGTCAGCCACAGCAGGGGTATTCAAATGAACCCATGGTGAGGGGCTGGATTCCTGCCCTGGATTTGAACCTTCCATCCCCCTAGAGCCATGTGGTTTCCTTTGCCCCAGTTCCTTCCAGTAATGCCTGTCCGATTTGCATGTATTTTATTCGGAAGAGGAGGAGAGATGAAGTTTTTTGAAAGAAAGAGCTATGGTTCTTTTGATCATAGTCGATTTAACTAGTCACCATACCATGAGTATGAGACAAACCTAGAATATCAGCTTCATGTCTTTCCCAGGTTGTGTGAATCAGAATCTTTTCTTACACACTCGCTTCAATTGCGGGCAGTGGTATACAGAGCCAGAGACACTGGGAGGGGAGGGGAACCGGGCACAGGTCTGTATGAGGATTCTCCTGCCAGCGAGAAACGGTTGCATCTGACATCCGCTAAGATGCGAATTTTTTTGACTAATGATTTTGAAGTGAAAAATGTGGGACCTGTACTTATTTTATGGTGGATTATAAAATGCCTCATGTGCTTTTCACCTTCCATGCTTCACTTTCTGTTTTCACTTCCTTCTGGCAAGTAAACGTCGTCAGCTGTCACCGTGGGGAAGCAGGTGCTGAGCAGGCCACCTGCCCTCTGCTGCCATGGGCCCCCCTCAGCGGGGTTCCTCCAGGAGTAGACTGACCACAGAGGTCCCCACACTTCAGGAGCAGTCCTGGTTAACGCCAGTGGTCCCGCATATTGATGAGCAGCCCCTCTTCCATTCTCAAAAGTGTGCTGATTTAGATAGGATATGTGGCCCACTTGTCAAAGGGGCGAGTCACAGGTGTGCCATGGGAGTGGAGTTCCACTTGGGGTTCACGTTCTCACCCTTTGTGGCGAAGTGAGGCCACAGGGAGGACCAGTTCCAGTGTTCCAGTCAGGTAGACCGGTGTTTGATTTTTGGCTCGGTCAGCATTCTTTAGATACATAAACTTGGAGAAGTTGCTTCACTTCACTGAGCCTCAGGGTGCTCACCTGTGAAACGGGACGCATGATAACCATTTATAGCAAATGATTAAATATTAAGTTTCAATATCAGTGCTTGTAAGTCAAAAACGAAGTTCATATATCCTTTCCCTTATTCCTCCTCTTAAGTGTTGCGGCAGGATCTTTCAATTCTAAGTTATGCCTGTCTGTGTACACATCAGTTCTGAGTGAGGTTACAAACCCACAGTGTGGTGAAGGTCGGGGTCTAGGCTACTGTTGCCAGTTCTGCCAATGACTTGATCCTTGCAAGCTGTTTGCAAACTGTCCAAGCTGTTTAAGAAGTCTATAATAAGGATCATGAGGGCAACAAAAAAGATTGAGAGATTAGTCTTTTTTCCTCTTAACGGAGCAAGTATTTATTATCGCTTTTTATTAAATTCCACCACTTGTGCCAGAAAGTGTATTATGTGAGTTAGAAAGAGAAGAGATGCTTCTTGACCTGAAGAGATCTGGCAACTGGTTGGAGAAGTCCGAATGGACCCAAATGCCACAGGGTTTCTCCATCTCGGCACTATCGACATTATGGGCGAGATAATCCTCTGTCGGGGTGGCTATCCAGTGCATTGCAGGGTGCTCCGCAGCGTCCCTGGCCTCTACCCATTAGATGCCAGTAGCACCTCCCCCGTCCACTTGTGACAATCACAAATGTCTCCCTTAAGGCCAGCTACGTAATTTGCAGGGCTCAGTGCAAAATGAAAATGTGGGTCCCTTCCTTATTCAAAGAGCAGGGAAAACGTGGCATCAAAGGGACTAAAATATGCCGCTTTTTTTTTTTTCTTTCACAGTCTTTCTGGATTTGTCATGATGCTTTTTGTTTAAGATTTTATTTATTCATTTGAGAGAGAGAGAGAGAGAAAGCGCACGAACAGGAGGAGGGGCAGAGAGAGAGGGAGAAGCAGACTCCCCGCTGAGCAGAGAGCCTGACGCGGGGCTCGATCCCAGGACCCCAGGATCATGACCTGAGCTGAAGGCAGACGCTTAACTGACTGAGCCACCCAAGGGTTCCTGCCATGATGCTTTTAAAACTTTGCTATTTAGTGCCATTCTAAAAAGAAAAATTAAAACTAAATTATTATCATGAATTTTACTGTTTATATTGCAGAATACCAGTTTTAATGCAAATATAGGAGCATTTATATCATATGTAGATTCACTGACATTACACCACTCATATTTCAGCCTCCCTAGAACAGTGACTACACCGCACAAAATATGCACACGTTCTACTCACACTCTACCTTCAGCTCCTTGCTGAGGAAGGAAGGTCAGAAAGGAAAGGACGTAGGGGCTGTTCTAGCTTTTCTTTTCCTTCTACATCATCATTTGTGGTGTAAGTGGTGGGCTAACACAGGGAAGTAACATGAACAAGAAGGCTCTGATGGGGTTTCTTGGTCATTTGTGTTTCTTAGAATGTCATTGTCTTCCTTCTGCAAGACTCAAAGCAATTCTGGTTCAAACAGAAAGTGTGGCTTCTGGGGCTGCCCCTACTTACTCAGCCATAGGTGAAGCATGCAGAACCTACTACCTTTGAGTCTGGCTGAACTCTTACTCAAAAGGCACCGGAATTCTGTGTTCAGGGGGCATCTCAAATGCTATACGTGAACAGGGTGCCAAGGAAAGTCATCCACATATTCTGCATGGATCCCTTCTGCTCATGTACAAGCTCCGTTGTCCACTCAGACTTCATGTACAAAATACAAGTTGAAGATAACATTCTTAGCCATTGTGAATGGTGACAGCAGAGGATTAAACCAGGAGCAGGGCCCTTCTGAACGTGCAGCCCTGTGCAAATGCATAGGTCACACATTTATCAAGCAGGTCCTGGTCACCAGACTTTGCCAACTGTTTCCTAAGGAGTAAAATAACCCCTGGTCAGGAGCCGCTGGGATGCAGTACACAGTAGGCTATGCTTAAGACCATGGCAAAAAAATATATATATATAATCATATGGATTTTAAGTGTGTTATTTAGAATGGGAGGAGCAAGGTAAGCTTTGCTTTGAGTGAGACCTTTGAGGATAAAAATTTGAAAATTGCCTGAGCTCATTCATTTCTGATAGTTCATTTGTTGTCTTTGGTGAAACACTGTTTTGAGGGTGTTTTAACTTTCTTTTCTTCTTTAAGTGCATCATACTCATGGAATATTTTTAATTTTTGCCTTAAAAAAGTTTCTGTCAGTACAACACCAACTGAAAAAGAAGTTATAACAAAACTTGGTTAACTATACTTATAATTATACACTATGTATTTTACTTATGGATAAAAAAATTTTGATCAATTCTATATTTTCCCAGGAGGTGCATTGCAGTGGGAAGTTCCAAGTTTTTCTATTTCATTAATCGTAATATGGAGTAGACAAGGTTGTACAACTCTTTTCTATTTTTAAAGAAATCAAAGTAAAGGAACAATAATTAACATTAGCCCAAGAATCTAGGCCATGCTGAAGACTTTGGCATGAAGATTGGGTATAAATATTAAGTTGAAATATGAATATGAGAAAGGAATTGGATAACAAAGCTAAGCATCATTTCTACCTCTTTGAGAATTCTCTGCTAAACATAAACAGTGGTAGATGGGCAGATGATAAAATGAGGGTTCAAGATAGTCTTGTTTAAATCTCAGCTTCTTCGGTCTACCTCTCTGCACTTCTGTTTCTTTATCTGTACCAGTGATAATAAGCCACTTTCTGTACCCTCATTGGTTGTATCAAGAGCCTTAAAGAAAACAGTGTGTGAAGGAGTTTTGCTGACTACAAAACGCATATGATTATTTAGTAATCTGTTGTTACTAATTACATCAGAAGGATCTGAATACCGACTTGTGTAATCAATTGTCTTCTAGACCATCTCTGAAAAGACAAGTTTTGTATTAGTCAGGATTCGTACTGCTGGTTGCTGTAACAAACAAACATCAAATCTTGGTGGCTTAACACAAATATGTTTATTTCTTGTGTGTGTTCCTCTCTGATGCAGGTCAGATGACCTTTTCCTGTGACTCTCCTCCAAGCTGTGACTCAGGGGCCCAGGCTCCTTCCTTCTCATGATGACTCCATCCTCAACGTATAGCTTCCACAAATGCTGTAGCGTGGGAATAGAGGAAGTTTAGAAGTCCATGCAGGGCATTTCAATGGCCAGTCCTAGAAATAGTGTCCAGAACATTTGCTTACATTCTATTGCCTGGAATGCAATCTAATAATGGCTTCAAACTAACTATAAGGGAGACTGGGGAGCACAGCCTTTATGTGTGCCCTTAAAAAAGGAACGATATGTGGTAAGAATCTATCTAGTCTCTGCCACAGTTCTGGAATAATGTGATGGCCCAATATAGGGCCAGAAATCTTATTCTTACTTCTCTCCAGAGTAGGTCTTGCCAAGGAAAATCTGAGGAGTCATTGTTTATCACTTTAAGAAATGGTCAAGTTAGACTTGAGTTTAAGTCTACTTAAACTCTTACTAGATGGGTGAAGTACTATGCATATTTGAGCTAGCTTCAGGGAAACATTTATTTAGATAACATTTGATTATATTAATGAAATTAACAACAGTGACTATGCATTTGTAACATATACTGGGCACAGAGCTAGGCATTGTGTGAAGGCCAGTACACACACACACACACACACACACACCCCATATATATTTATCAGGCCCCAACCTTTTATCCCAACCCCTAGTTCCAGGAACTATAAAAAAGCTGGGAAGTCAAAATTAGCCCCCATAAAATAACAGTGAACAAAACTGGGAAATCAACAGTTAAGCACTGAATCCTAAGGTTCTGACTATAAAGCAGAGGTTTCAAACTCTCAGTCCAGCTATTGAATTGATCTCATTTGGTTTGGACCACACAGTGTTTTGTTTTAAAAGTCTGAACGGTCATTTAAAAAATAAGATTTTATTATAAAGTTCTCTTGGACAAATAGAAAATCTGGCAACATTAGGCTGGCACTCTTCCATGGTATCAGCTAAGAGAGCTGCAAGGTGGCTGGCCCGTTGAGCTGGGGCATGCCTCTCTCAGTCACTGCGGGTCCCACCACCCCTGATGGAGGCCCCACAGTAGGGAATCACTGATTTCTACTTATCATGTGATCACAGTATTGTTTCCCTCTTAGTTAAGAAATATTTCTCTGTAGTCACATCTCTATCAAAATTAGGAAATAAAAACTAGAACAAGACAATCTTGAGTTTCATGAAATATGGGAGATTGCTATTTCTTTGTGCAATAGAAGGATTTCTTAAATGTTTACTAAGCCAAAAGAGTGTGTCTGCAACCAAATACTAAAACCTACACTTGCTTCCCACTATAAGCCTGGCCTGGTAGATGCTGTTTTTGTTTTGTTTTAAAATAGCTTTATTGAGGTATTATGTACATATTATAAATTTTACCCATAAAAAGTGTATAATTCAATGATTTTCTTAAACTTTTTGAGGTGTGCAGCCATAACCACAATCTCAATTGTAGAGTACCTCCATCACTGCAAAAGTTCCCTTGTGCCCATTTGCAGGCACTCCCAGCCCCAGGGGACCACTGCTGTGCTTCCCTTGTCCATCCGTCACACAGCCGAGCTCTCAAATAGTGCTCAGAGGGCCAGAAGGTATTCGGAAGAGGACGCCATTCCAGTCTGATATAAGAAGGACTCTGTCATGAAGGAGATAAGATTTGGACAGTTTGTATAAATAAATGGTGGCAAAGGAGAAAGGTATTCTGGGGCGACCATCCCTTTTTGCCTAAGATTTCCTTCAGATTGGCTGGGTAACTTTCCTTTAAATTTGTGATACAATAACCTGCAATTTTAGGAAAAAATACAAATTACATGATACAACTACATTTATTCTTTTCATTGGTCATTATCGATTAAGCAATAAAAATGGATAATATACAAATCAAATGTCTCCAAGTGGCTTTTTCTTCTCCTTTCCACCCAGTGGGGAATCAGTGGTCTTTGAAGACCCAAAGCAAGCCATCCATTTTCATAGAAGTATGAGAGATTACACTAACTCACAAGAGTTCTTTTCACAGGCCTCAAAACACATAGTCTGTATCCCACATTAGACAAGTTTTTGAGTTTTTGCCTGGGACACTTTCTGTACTTTTTCTTGTGCTATTCAGTTCTTGTCTTTATAGAATTCAGTTTGACGTGTGTTTATCAAAGATATCTAAATCTCTATTGTCTCAATGTTTAGGGACAGTTATAGTTTCTTCAACATTTTTGTATTCTTTGCACAAACCTTTATGTTCTACCATTCCTATAGTAGATGTTTAATAAAACTTGCTGAAGAGTGAATGTCATTTATGAAGTACAGTTAAGGATTATAATTCAGTGATTCTGTAGTTTTAAATGCAATAAAAATAAAATGAGTTGTTTGAGTCAATATAGACATGATTTAACGAGGGGCTCTCTTTATCTTTGTAACTAAGACCACTGAAAGAGCCCCAAAGCAAGAGGTGGGTCTGCTCATTTTAGTATCTTAACAACTGAAGCAGATCAACTGTTCAATTTATCCATTGCTTACAGCTCCCATTTAATCAGTTAAACAAGGAAGTCTGGGCTAGCAACTTTTCTATTGCTTCTGGGTGTTTCATTTTGTTTTTTCTTTTGTTTTTGTTTTGCTTTTTTTCTCTTCCTATCCTGGTGTCTGTCTGTGGCTTTATTTGTGTCTGTCTACTTCTCCCATTCCCCCTGAGTCTCTCCATCTCTTGCTCCCTCTCCCTCCCTCTGTCTCTCCTGATCTTTCCCTCTCTCTGTCTCTGTCTCTCTCCCCCCTTTTCTTACCCCTGTCCCTTTGTCCACTGGCATCTCTGTTGTACCCTCTGTTTGGTCCTTGGTCTCTTGCCTTTATGGTGTGAGCACCCTCCAAGTTCAAGGACATTTTCAGAGTACCAGCACTGGCTTGCCTCATGTAGCAAGCTCAGGAAGTCATTTGTGGCTTCAAAAATGGATCATCTGAGACATTCAGACAGCCTTTAACTTCCCATGGAGATATTTGTGCTAATAAAATGGGGGGAAAAGGCAAAGAAAAAAAAAATAGTAAATTCTCCATACAGAAAGACTGAAATGTTTTAGATCACATGGAAATGCCACATTATAAAAACTTAATCTTTGCTTTGACTCACATGGAATTTATTTAACAAAGGCCATTCCCTAGGAAAGAGTCTATATATTTGAATGAGCGACTCAGTATGAAAAGTATGTAATTCATCCTCTTTTTTTATGTTTCTCTCTCAAAATACAAGGACAACACTTTTTAAAAATTCCACAAAATCATTCTTTCAGGGTCAGATTATAACTCGATTGGAGAAAATACAATCTAAACAGGATTTATCTTAAAAATTCTTTTTTCACCCACGTCTGCTATTCTCCATCAAGACACTCTGAGACCTTGAGAAAAAAAGGATTTCTAAATAAATAAGTGTATCTTCCTGGGGGAAAATAATTCTACAGATGTCGCATCCTCACCCCACAAGACTGTCCCCCCAAAACCCTCCAGCTTTCCCACTGCTTCATATTCATTAATTAGTCTGAGGTTTCTTCCGTGTTTCGTTTACAAAGCCACTTAAACCCACGCACCCATTTAACATATTTATGACCCCAGTTTTCTTTCTGTTCTCTGAGACTGTACCGTAATTGTTCTCTGGACCCAGGAACGGCAGAGAGCCTCCCTGCTGAAAAGACACAACATAAAGAAGGAAATGAATGTGTGCGGGTTGAATACCTTCAACAAAACGACTGGGTGCAGTTTGGCCCCTGCCCCCCCTCCTCCCGGGGTCACTTTAATTGAGTGGAGCCTCACCCTCTATTGAGTGTATGGGAGACTATTAACTCTTAACAACGCTTCTCTCAGGTTATTTATTTATTGCTTAAATGATTTGTTATTGCTACTTGAATTTAATACACCCTCTGGGAACCAAGATGGCAGCATCATGTTACAGAAAAACTACAAGTTATTTTAAAACTGTAATTGACGTTTTATGAGAGCCATAAAATCTTTCTGAACAAATAACTTACCATTAGTCAAAAACTTCAGCAGGAGATCTGTAAAATTAAGGATATGGTAGAACAGTACTGTACTTGTGTGTGTCTGTCTGCATATGTGCTGGGGAGGATGGGGCAGGAGGTAACCAGAGAAAGTCCTGATGATTATTCTGCATGGCTTCCATGTGTCTTGATTTAAATCATCACGCTTTGGAGTCAGAGGGGTTTAGGAAATAGTGCACAGGATTCCCGGGAAAGATGAACTGTATCCGATGAGCACGTTTCAAGTGACAACCTGGGGTCTTTCTGTTTTTGCTAATTGAGACCCCTTCCCAGCCAGACACCAGTGTAGTCCACTGTGGTCGCACTACCTGGTTTCACCGGGTCAGCAGTTACCTGTTAGAATAACATCTCTCTGTCCCAACCACATGCAGATTTTTCGGATCTTCATGAGAGCTGTGAGAACCCATCACTGACAGGTTTGGACCATCTCATTTCCTGGTCCAGCAGAGCTCAACATTTTTAACATCATTTTGAGATAATAGGAAAGGCTTTGGCTGAAAATTCGTAATTCTGAAAATAGCATGTGCCCATCTTCTCTTCTCAAACCTCTAGGATTATGGGTCCCCAGGAGTCCTGAGTATTGGCTACTGATGTTCATAGCTGCAACCCCAGGAACTGCCTTTGGCAAGAGTGAGGTTGCCCAGGGTGCCTGGGTGGCTCAGCTGGTTGAGCATCTGCCTTCAGCTCAGGTCATGATCCCAGGGTCCTAGGATCGGGTCCCATATAGGGCTCCTTGCTCATTGGGGAGCCTGTTTCTCCCTCTGCCTGATGCTCCCCCTGCTTGTACTTTCTCTCTCTGTGTCAAATAAATAAATAAAATCTTAAAAAAAAAAGAGTGATGTTGCCTGCCCGAAGTAGGCCAAATCCACCAAGAAGGTAGGTACCAAAGCCCAATTTCCTTGACTTAATACAGGACAACTCTGAATGGCCTCCCCAGTTCTGGAGCTACCTGAGGGATCGGCTTTGGATTTGTTTGCAACCACATCCATGACAGTTCAATTTCTCCCTCTGCCCCATCCTGCTTCCCTCGTCCCCTTCCAAAGCTGATCCTGAGAGCATGCCCCAGTAAGCCTCCTATACACTCAGAATGTGTTCCCAGGGGAACCCAACATAAGACAGGTGTTCACTCTGCCTTCATTGACCTTTTGAGCCAACCACAGACCTATCCACCAGCCCAGGAAGCCCCAAGTTCATTTCATAAACTGCACAGGAATGTACTTGTCTGGCTTCTAATCTATTTTTGCTCTGAGCTCCTCCCTATTCGGCTCAGCTCTGAAACCCCCACCAAATCCTACTCCTGGCTCCCACACCCCAGTCACATTTTTCTCTTGTTTGTTCTTTGGCTTTTCCAACTGGCTTCTACTCAGAGCCCCCATGCTCTAGCTTGAAGGTGATTTATGTAGCCAACAGTAAGAATCTCCTCACAACAGCTCCAGATGAGAGAGGAATCGAACCCTGGATTCCAGTTAACCTAATGCTAGTTAAAGTAACCTGCTTGGTTAATGCTGACCTCCCTTCCCCACCGAGACCTCCACCTCATCCGCCCCGCCAATATTTTGAGGCAAGCACGCCGGACATATGACATCAGGAACATTCACAAAGCGACACACTATATATATGCTTTTTGTGACAGGAAATCATGATGTTTAAATCTGGTTGGGGCTGAATCTCTAATAAGTACTAGCAGTGTACTAGGCGTTACACAGAACACACCAGACGAAACTGAATATAAGTGGGCCGGCACAGAAATAAGTAGCACCACCCACGACTTCTACTGGATGTCCCTGGTTGTGTAGAATAACACATGAAAGACGAATCTTAAAAATTAACTAAGACACTTCCTCCCCTTGCCCAACATATACACACACAGCCTGCCAAACTGCATTCTCTGGACTGCTGTGTTCTGATTACTCTTCTTCAGGGATGCGAACTGCTTTATCCATGAAGGTCCCTTTCATTTCCCGAGACCTCTAGTTATTTGAAAGTTCTTTTCAGGGATGTTTTGAAATGGACCCCAGATTTGTTTGAATCAGGTCTAGTAAGACACACAGACACAGAAATGACTGACATGAAGGAAGAAGTTTCTACACTCAGTGATCCCTAAAATTAGGCCACACAGGGAAGCACCTGGGTCGGTCAGGAGGCAGAAGGAGTGAGGGAACCGTGTGGGCAAAGCCTCTATTGTGGTTTCCACAGGAAAGATCCAGCAGCCTGAGCAGGTTTAGGTTTGGCTTATTTGAAACTTGCAGCTGGCTCTGGGGCAGAGGCGGTGTCCGTAGTTGTCTGACACTTGGCTCTGGGATGATCAGGGCAGCTGGATGGTGGCCCTGAGTGTGTCAGCCCCATAAAGGAAGTGGTTGGGGTGCAGCCTCTGAATTGGTTGGTTTGCCTCTGAAAGGCACCCCCAATCATTTGCTGTGTCTAGGAATCAGCTAGCACAGGGAAGGGCAGTCCCTCCAGTGCCCCAGATGTCAAAGCACCAAATACAGAAACTGGAAGAAGTGGTTATTATAAGACGAGCTACAACCGCCTCCTCGTCCTCTCTACCCGAAGGTCCTAGTTCGGCCTTCTCGTGCTGTGGAGCATCAGCTGGAAATTCCCTAACTGGCTCTCGGGTGCTTGAAGTCCACCGTCTTCCCTCCGCTCCTCCTTCCCCTCCTGGGTCCCGACTGCAAACCACCTCCCAAACTCGTCTCACTTGAGAGACACCAGTTTGTCCTTTTCTTCTCCTGTGGCCTGGACATCACGCACCACATGGCTGGGAACCCCCTGCTCACTGGTTAACGCATTTTGAGTACCTACCAGTATATGCATAGGCTTCATTCTTAGATGGGAATTGTTTGCTCAAGGGAAATAGGGATTCGTAATCCTATACAGATTGAGAAATTTCCCACCATGGATGTTACTCCTTGCTTTGTTCTTAATGTATTTTTAAAATATATTCTACACTGAGTAAATTAATGTGGGTAACCAATATTCTCCCAGCTGTACTTCAGTAACATTAAAATAAGAAATAGCAAAAGTAAACTTTCTTTCCATAGTCTCCTGCTCTTTTTACACATTTTTACACAGAGGAGTTATAATAATGTTCACGTCATTCCACTCTGATAAAAAATTGGAAAAGCAATCCTAAGTCATTTAAAAAATCTGTCTTAATGAAAACTATAAATTCTGTAAATATTTTGGTTAAGTGAAAAATGATAGGGCTACTACAGGAAAGAAGTAGACAAGTCAATATAAAAAATGATAAAGAAATACAGAATATATATAGCATCTACAATACAGAAAGAATATAGAATATCTAGAGAAAAAGAAAAAAATGATAGGACAACTACAGGAAAAACTAGAAAAATCAATGAAGAAAAGTCATTGGCCTGTGTACTGTCAGGATAGGTGGAAAAGTCCAAAGTGGAGTGTCATCACTTAATGTTTATGAACAACAGTAAAGCTTTACAACGTTCACATCTGATATTTTGTAGAGACACTCTCAAGGCACCTAAGGAAAAAATAAGTATCAAGGGAAAGTACGGATAATAAGACCCATTTCTTATGAGTTAGAAATTACTAAACTATTGCAAAGACATTTGCTGTGTTGGAAGAAGAAACATTCTTGACTTTCCCATTTGGCCCGCCGGCCCCAGTGACGATCAACCTTTGAAATCCCATGATCCTGGGGAATTTCCAGCATGGATAAAGTGTTCAACCTTGGTACTTGATGGTTCCTCTGCAGGAGGACTAATATATGGGTAAAATTTTTATTTTTTGAAGCTTAACTCTTTGGGCATCTTGATGGCTGATATTGAACTCCTCTTTGTCTTTTTGTTTTGTTTTCTGCTCATATCTTAAAATTTCTTTTTTCTACTGTGGAGCAGCAAGACAAAAGCTCATCCTCTTCACATTTTAGCTAACACTTGGAGGTGTGTGTTGTGACCTGTAACATGATCGTGGGGGGGTGGGCAGGGGAGAGGAGCAGAGGGAGAGGGACAAGCAGACTCTGCACTCAGCATGGAGCCCAACACGGGGCTCGATCCCAGGACCCTGAAATCATGACCTGAGCCGAAATCAAGAGTCAGACTCTTAACTGACTGAGCCACCCAGGCGCCCCACCACATCCGTCTTTTATAAAACAGATTTCTTGGTATTGTTCACAGCACTCCCCTTCTTTAAAGCTGTCAATAACTATGGATACCATTGGCTACCATCAGCTGACCACTTTCTCCGCTCCAGGCACTGCCTTGGTTCATCCTTACAACTGCCTCCCCAGACAGAGAGACTCATTTACACAAGTGGAACTGATGTGGCCCGAACTTATAAAGGTAATAGGTGGGAGCGCCAGGCTTTGGTCTCTGATCTGTGTTATGTCAGAGACTATGATCTTAATGAGTCTGCATCCATCCTGGGATTTAGGTGCTGAGACATCAGGACTCAAATTATTTCTTACCAGTTGAGTTCTCTGCCTTCCCCCAAACTAAATTATTTTTCTCTCTCAATAAGCCTCTTAGGGGCCTCCGTTTTTATAATCAGTACAGAAGCTCTTAAAAGACACTATCTTACACTTCCTTCAGTTTTTCATAACACCATTACCCCCAGATCGATGAAAATACTTGGGTATTTTGGAGAAACTTGTTCATGCTTCAAGAGATCAGTGTATTTTGTCTTGGGTTCTCAACCTGCACTTTCCCAGCTGCACTTCTGGGCTCTATCTCCTTTGGGATGTTAGAGATGCTTTCTTCTGTTGAGAAGTGTCCAGAAATAGACATGAAGCTAACTCTGTGTAGGATCTTAAACGTGTGTAGATTTATGCCATGGTTTAGGGCATTCCTTCACTTGCCTTGAAAGAAGATAAAGGATGTTTCTGTAAGAAATGTCGGTGCATAAAATGCCAATGTGGGGTCATATGAATGCAGATTCCCGGGGAACCAGCACAGCTACACATGAGACTTTGGACTGCTTGCACAGACACCCTCCAGCTCAGCTGCACGTGCTGTAGATGAAGGAAAGGGAACATTATCATTGTCATTCCCTCTGAATACTTCCATATGATAAGGGACAGAGATACAGTGGGCTGAGAGTGATGGAAACAGAAGAAGACGTCTCATGGAATCAGGCATATGTTCAAGAGATATGGACAGTGTAGAAGTCATGTCCTTGAAAAGGAGCACCTGCTGCTCTTTTCTGGACACTCCGAGATGGGTCTGAGTCAGCAGCCACTGCTTCTCAACCATTAATTAACCTCCCTGTCAGGCAGTGATTTTCAACCTTGGCTGCACGTTGGAATCACTCAAGGCTTTAAGAGACTGATGTCCATGTCCCCCAGAGACTGGATTTTTACAAGCATCCCAGGTGATGCTAGTGCAAGCTGAAGCTGAGAGTTACTGCTTGTCTACACCCTTGTTACCAGTGTAGACCGTGAATTGGCAACTTCTCTGTCACCTGGGAGCTTATTGGAAATGCAGTGTCAGACCCCACTCCCAAATTATCAAGTCAGAATTGGCATTTTGACAAGGTTTCAAATGCACATTAAAGTCTTTAGAAACATGAGTCTAGGCCTTTTCTCTGCCTATAACTTCTGACCTCCTGAATGTCCAGAATACTCAAGGCTCCTGCTGACTCAGTGACTCCTACTGTCCCTGCTCTGGAATATTAACTCTGTCTGCAGGTTTTAGATACAAGTTGGCCTCCCATCCCTATCCCCCAGCTCCAGTGATATATACAAGGAGTTTCTTATCCCAGCCGGGCAGAGCCACCTCGGACCTCCTGACCAGCCTGCCAACAAGCTGCTTGGAAGGAGTCATCTGATCATCTAATCTATTCCTTCGTGACTAGATTTGTAGACATCCAGGGCCAGAGGCCAGCTTTCCGTGAGTGGAGCCATGGCCTGAGTGGGTATCCACAGAAGCCCTTCCTCTCATATTCTTTCCTGTCCAGAGCAATTATCCTGGGAAATCACCATCATCTCTCACTCTGGAAGTTAGACCACATGGTATATTGTCGACAGCTAAAAGATGCTTTAAAAGAAAGAGGGTTTGGGTGTTGATGAACCGGGCCTCTGAGGGTAAAGGTCCATTGGAATTATTCATCCTGTGATATAGGCCCCAGCATGAAGTTAAAGCAGCATCTGAAATATTCTTACCAAAGCCTAGCAGATTTTTTCTGTTTCCATTCAGGTCAGAAAAAGAAGGTGTAGATATAAGCTGCTGGGTCATTATAAAATGAGAATTACTTACAAAGTGCGCTCACATCTTTATCTAAATGCAAGACATATCAAGAGCAGCGGTCAACCATGGTGTTATCTTTAGAGCCAAATGCCATTTGGAGGAAGTGATCAGCCATTAGAATTTGCCAAGAGGACAGGTTGTGGAGGTTGTCTCGCTGCACCCAACTCCCACCACTGCCCCTCACCCCAACCTGGTCTAAACTTCCTTCTCCAGCAGCACCCCAGTGAGGTGTTAGGGACTTCTCTGGACAGATCTCTCCAGTCCCCTGTATCTGCATTTGAAAAGAAAACCCTAAGGAAAGGAGGGAGAGGCCACTGGAAACATTGCTGGGAGGGTTTGCTTATTGGTTGGTTTTGACTTGCAGTTGGCAAATGAAGAGGAATCTTTTCCCATTTCAAATCATTTTTCTCACAGGATCATTCTCCAAACAAATATTTGTTCCAAATTCTTTAAACAAAGTAAAGGACCACACATCAGATTTTGTGAGTTTTACCTGAGATGGCTTACTATAAATGAATTTAAGAATTTTTGTCTTCATAAGTATGCCAGCGGTTGTTGGCTAGGGGAAGATTTATACACAGCTAACTTCAAATCGACCTACAGATGGGCCTAGCTTTAGAAAAAAAAGTAATGTTAAGTTGCAGACTACAAGTTATGCAAATTGGTGCAGCCACTGTGGGAAACAGTATGGAGGTTCCTCAAAAAATTAAAAATAGAAATACCATAGGATCCAGTAATTCCATTACTGTACATTTACCCAAAGAAAATGAAAACACTAAATCAAAAAGATATATGCACCCCTATGTTTATTATAGCATTATTTACAATAGCCAAGATATGGAAGCAACCCAAGTGTCCATTGTTAGGTGAATGGGTAAAAATGATGTGGCACAGATATGCAGTGGAATATTATGCAGCTATAAAAAAAGAATGAGATCTTGCCATTTTCAACAACATGGAGGTACCTGGAGAGAGTATTATGCTAAGTGAAATAAGTCAATCAAAGATCAATACTACACAATTTCACACATACGTGGAATTTAAGAAACAAAACAAATGAACAAAGGAAAAAAGAGATAAACAAGAAAACAGACTCTTAAGTACACAGAAGAAACTGGTTGTTTCCAGAGGGGAGGTGGGTGAGGGGATAGGTGAAATAGGTGAAGGGGATCAAGAGTACACTTATTTTGATGATTAGTGAGTGGTGTATAGAATTGCTGAATAACTATATTGTATACCTGAAACTAATATAACACTCTATGTTGACTATATTTCAATTTAAGAAAGAGAGAAGGAAGGAAGGAAGGTAGGAAGGAAGGAAGGAAGACACATATTACCTGTGAAAGATCAAGCACTGCTTTCAGACTGGAATTCAGCTGTTTTGTTGATAACTTTTAGTCCCTATTATCTGACGATCTCACTATAGATCCTATTTGACCTCATTTACAGGGTTCAAAGAATTGCAATAGATGACATTTATAAGTGAAGCACAAAAAAAAGGCACTATCTCTCCATGTTTAGGATGCAATACATTTATGCATATAAGATATATATTATATATAAAATATAATAATATATATTTCCAAAAATCTTGCTTATTTTTCAGAAAATAACTTTAAATAATTTTTTCCATATTACTTTCTCTTTTTAAAAAAGATTTTATTGATTTATTTGACAGAGAGAGTGAGCACAAGCAGGGGGAGCAGCAGGCAGAGGGAGAGGGAGAAGTAGACTCCCCGCTGAGCAGGGAGCCCAATGTGGGACTCAATCCCAGGACACTGGGATCGTGACCTGAGCCGAAGGCAGCCGTTAACCGACTGAGCTACCCAGGTGTCCCTCCATATTACTTTCAATTCAATAAACTATTTTGCAGAGAAAAAAATGCAGACTGCAAGTTCAATTAGAAAAAGACTATACTGTACAATTTATAGTTAAATAATGTGAGCCTCAAGTTATCTGATCAAAGATAAATAGCCACTTTGATGAGAATCTGTGGAACAGAGTCAGTGGGAAAGAAATATATAATGAAGGGAAGGTGTCTCAGAAATATTTTCTGTACAGCATTATGTATAATTTAGAATAAAAATATGATATTGGCACACATTGAGATGATGTGAATCTTCCTGTGCACACTGGAAAGTGTAAGATGAGACTACTTTGACCATTTGTAGTTCAAACCCCTCCCCCATGCTGAGCTGGTACAAAATTCAATTTGAGTCACGTGGGAGTGTGGCAGACTGTGTTTTCTGAAAATAGTTAAAGACTACTTCTCTCTTTTTTTTTTTTCCAAAGATTTTTATTATTTATTTGACAGAGAGAGACACAGCGCGAGAGGGAACACAAGCAGGGGGAGTGGGAGAGGGAGAAGCAGGCTTCCTGCGGAGCAGGGAGCCCGATGCGGGGCTCCATCCCAGGACCCTGGGATCATAACCTGAGCCGAAGGCAGATGCTTAATGACTGAGCCACCCAGGCACCCCTAAAGACTACTTCTCATCCTACATGCTATACTTATAGGGTAGCTTTGACAATCCTTCATCAAATGATGAGATTGATGTCCCTCCCTATGAACCGGAGGAGGTAGAAGTGACATCATGTACTTCCAAGGCTAGGTCTTCCCAGGTCTCGTGCTCTTGGATATTAGCTACCATGCGTGAAAGAAAGCCCAAACAGCCTTTGGACAAGCCTGTGTGGAGAGGATCTAAAGATGCGAGATCTTAGCGTATAGTTGCATGAGCTCCCAGCCAATAGCAGAACCAACTCATCAACCATGGGAGTGAACCTTCATGAAAGTAGATTCTCCAGCCCTAAGTCAAGCTGTTCAGGTGAACTTGGAAGGAACAGAAAGGAGACCAACCTAAACTGCAGATTCATGAGCAAAATAAAAGGCTTTTTGTTATGTCAAGCCAGTAAGTCATGGGGTGGTTTGTCACACAGCAATAGATAATTAATACAGGCTCTTCCCCAGATACCCTGCAGAGTTATGCAAACATCTCAGGCATCTCAAGCAGAGCTAAATCTTAGGAGGAAGGAGCTCTGCTATTTGGACTCCTGGTTACAACTGGGATACCATTGGCCCGGCCAATAAGGGATCCTGAAATCCAGTATCTTTGGTTCCTCCTTGGGTAGCAAATGAGCAGGGCATCTGTCTACCCTCAAAGGACCATAGGCATCCTTCCACTGTCTGCCCCACCCCCACCACAGGGTCCATGGACCAAGGAACTCCATCACCTCCATTTCTTTCCCTTCTGGGGAACCTCTCTCCCCCATCTTCTTGACTATGTTTCTCCATCTTCTCCTCTGGGCAAAGGGCTCAGAGGACCTTCTTGAAAAGGAGATTGAAAGGATATTGAGATAGGAACACACACACACACACACACACACGCACACACACACACTAATAGCTCAGTAATTTACCTGTCACACTTACTTTTTGTAGGGGAGGTCACTGAGGGAACAGAATGGCTACAAGAAAGTGAGAACACTATTGATACTTATAGGAATAAAAAAACCCATTATGGGCCAAGGTGAGAGTAAAGTATCATTCAGGGATTAAACATTTCTCAAAAGCTATGCAAACACACATACTATACACACATTATTGGAAATAATAATACAGAGACTGGCTAACTCTAGGAGAGTAAAAGTAGCCAAAGTAACAAGATGGGTAATTAGTTTTTAAAAAAAGAAAGGATATTGAACTGGAGATCAGAAAGTTGGTTTCGTCTTAACATGTTTTCATATCCTGGGAAAGTAATTTGTTCCATGGCTTAGTTTTCTCATCAGGGAGATGAAAGTTTGAACAGGATCATTTTGAGCCCCACAGCCCTACAACTCCCATACAAGTCATGCTAATACAGACTGGCCCAATTAATAACCATTCTGCTTACACTATGAGAAAATTAGTTGGAATTTGGGTGCAAACATCAGAACTTTCTGCCACTCTGTGGAACCTTGCCAGAAGTTGAATTAGACTCATAACTTTATGTATCCCCAAAGTAGCCAAGAGTAAAGAAGATATGTAAAAAGAGTAGGGAACACATGGAAGTGTTTTATGAATACTTGTTGAGTGATAATTATAGTCCATGACATGATATCATTTGTTCTAGTTATCTTCTAAACCACAGTCAGGAGGCAAATGCTCACTTACATATCTTCATGTGTGTTTGCATGTACATGTGTTGTCAGATCCTGATCAAGCAGATAGTTCATGAAAAATTTTGATGATCATAATTTATATATATTCCACTTAAAGACTATGAAGAAAATCCCAATTGTCTATATAATATATTAATTACTAAGGCAAATAATATTCTTTTTTTAAAAAATTTTTTTATTCTTATATTATCCCCATACATTACATCATTAGTTTTAGATGTAGTGTTCCATGATTCATTGTTTGTGCATAACACCCGGTGCTCCATGCAGAATGTGCCCTCCTCAATACCCATCACCAGGCTAACCCATCCTCCGACCACCCTCCCCTCTAGAACCCTCAGTTTGTTTTTCAGAGTCCATCGTCTCTCATGGTTCGTCTACCCCTCCGATTTCCCCCCCTTCATTCTTCCCCTCCTCCTACCTTCTTCTTCTTCTTTTTTTTTTTCCTTAACATATATTGCATTATTTGTTTCAGAGGTGCAGATCTGAGATTCAACAGTCTTGCACAATTCACAGCACTTACCAGAGCACATACCCTCCCCAGTGTCTATCACCCAGTCACCCCATCCCTCCCACCCCGCCCCCCACTCCAGCAACCCTCCGTTTGTTTCCTGAGATTAAGAATTCCTCATATCAGTGAGGTCATATGATACATGTCTTTCTCTGTTTGACTTATTTCGCTCAACATAATACCCTCCAGTTCCATCCACATTGTTGCAAATGGCAAGATCTCATTCCTTTTGATGGCTGCATAATATTCCACTGTATATATATACCACCTCTTCTTTATCCATTCATCTGTCGATGGACATCTTGGCTCTTTCCACAGTTTGGCTATTGTGGACATTGCTGCTATAAACATCGGGGTGCACGTACCCTTTCGGATCCCTACTTTTGTATCCTTGGGGTAAATACCCAGTAGTGCAATTGCTGGATCATATGGTAGCTCTATTTTCAACTTTTTGAGGAACCTCCATACTGTTTTCCAGAGTGGCTGCACCAGCTTGCATTCCCACCAACAGTGTAGGAGGATTCCCCTTTCTGTGCATCCCCGCCAACATCTGTCGTTTCCTGACTTGTTAATTTTAGCCATTCTGACTGGTGTGAGGTGGTATCTCATTGAGGTTTTGATTTGGATTTCCCTGATGCCGAGCGATGTTGAGCACTTTTTCATGTGTCTGTTGGCCATTTGGATGTCTTCTTTGGAAAAATGTCTGTTCATGTCTTCTGCCCATTTCTTGATTGGATTCTTTGTTCTTTGGGTGTTGAGTTTGATGAGTTCTTTATACATTTTGGATACCAGTCCTTTATCTGATATGTCATTTGCAAATATCTTCTCCCATTCTGTCGGTTGTCTTTTGGTTTTGTTGACTGTTTCCTTTGCTGTGCAAAAGCTTTTTATCTTGATGAAGTCCCAATAGTTCATTTTTGCCCTTGCTTCCCTTGCCTTTGGCGATGTTTCTAGGAAGAATTTGCTTCGGCTGAGGTCGAAGAGGTTGCTGCCTGTGTTCTCCTTTAGGATTTTGATGGACTCCTGTCTCACATTTAGGTCTTTCAACCATTTGGAGTCTATTTTTGTGTGTGGTGTACGGAAATGGTCCAGTTTCATTCTTCTGCATGTGGCTATCCAATTTTCCCAACACCATTTGTTGAAGAGACTGTCTTTTTTCCATTGGACATTCTTTCCTGCTTTGTCAAAGATTAGTTGACCATAGAGTTGAGGGTCCATTTCTGGGCTCTCTATTCTGTTCCATTGATCTATGTGCCTGTTTTTGTGCCAGTACCATACAGTCTTGATGATGACAGCTTTGTAATAGAGCTGAAAATCTGGAATTGTGATGCCGCCAGCTTTGCTTTTCTTTTTCAACATTCCTCTGGCTATGCGGGGTCTTTCCTGGTTCCATACAAATTTTAGGATTATTTGTTCCATTTCTTTGAAAAAAGTGGATGGTATTTTGATGGGGATTGCATTGAATGTATAGATTGCTCTAGGTAGCATTGACATCTTCACAATATTTGTTCTTCCAATCCATGAGCATGGAACGTTTTTCCATTTCTTTGTGTCTTACTCAATTTCTTTCATGAGTATTTTATAGTTTTCTGAGTACAGATCCTTTGCCTCTTTGGTTAGATTTATTCCTAGGTATCTTATGGTTTTGGGTGCAATTGTAAATGGGATCAACTCCTTAATTTCTCTTTCTTCTGTCTTGTTGTTGGTGTATAGGAATGCCACTGACTTCTGTGCATTGATTTTATATCCTGCCACTTTACTGAATTCCTGTATGAGTGCTAGCAGTTTTGGGGTGGAGTCTTTGGGGTTTTCCACATAAAGTATCATATCATCTGCAAAGAGTGAGAGTTTGACTTCTTCTTTGCCGATTTGGATGCCTTTGATTTCTTTTTGTTGTCTGATTGCTGTGGCTAGGACTTCCAATACTATGTTGAATAGTAGTGGTGATAGTGGACATCCCTGCCACGTTCCTGACCTTAGGGGGAAAGCTCTCAGTTTTTCCCCATTGAGATTGATATATGCTGTAGGTTTTTCATAGATGGCTTTTATGATATTGAGGTATGTAACCTCTATGCCTATACACTGAAGAGTTTTGATCAAGAAAGGATGCTGTACTTTGTCAAATGCTTTTTCTGCATCTATTGAGAGGATCATATGATTCTTGTTCTTTCTTTTGTTAATGTATTGTATCACATTGATTGATTTGTGGATGTTGAACCAACCTTGCAGCCCAGGGATAAATCCCACTTGGTCGTGGTGAATAATCCTTTTAATGTACTGTTGGATCCTATTGGCTAGTATTTTGGTGAGAATTTTTGCATCCATGTTCATCAGGGATATTGGTCTGTAATTTTCCTTTTTGATGGGGTCTTTGTCTGGTTTTGGGATCAAGGTAATGCTGGCCTCATAAAATGAGTTTGGAAGTTTTCCTTCCATTTCTATTTTTTGGAACAGTTTCAGATGAATAGGTATTAATTCTTCCTGAAATGTTTGGTAGAATTGCCCTGGGAAGCCATCTGGCCCTGGGCTTTTGTTTTTTTGGGAGATTTTTTGATGACTGCTTCAATTTCCTTAGTGGTTATAGGTCTGTTCAGGTTTTCTGTTTCTTCCTGGTTCAGTTTTGGTAGTTGATACATCTCTAGAAATGCATCCATTTCTTCCAGATTTTCTAATTTGCTGGCATAGAGTTGCTCATAATATGTTCTTATAATTGTTTGTATTTCTTTGGTGTTGGTTGTGATCTCTCCTCTTTCATTCATGATTTTGTTGATTTGGGTCATTTCTCTTTTCTTTTTGATAAGTCTGGCCAGGGGGTTATGAATTTTGTTAATTCTTTCAAAGAATCAGCTCCTAGGTTCGTTGATCTGTTCTACTGTTCTTTTAGTTTCTATTTCATTGATTTCTGCTCTGATCTTTATTATTTCTCTTCTCCTGCTGGGTTTAGGTTTTATTTGCTGTTCTTTTTCCAGCTCCTTTAGGTGTAGGGTTAGGTTGTGTACTTGAGACCTTTCTTATTTCTTGAGAAAGGCTTGTATTGCTCTATACTTTCCTCTTAGGACTGCCTTTGCTGCATCCCAAAGATTTTGAACAGTTGTGTTTTCATTTTCATTGGTTTCCATGAATTTTTTTAATTCTTCTTTAATTTCCTGGTTGACCCATTCATTCTTCAGTAGGATGCTCTTTAGCCTCCATGTATTTGAGTTCTTTCCGACTTCCCTCTTGTGATTGAGTTCTAGTTTCAAAGCATTGTGGTCTGAAAATAGGCAGGGAATGATCCCAATCTTTTGGTACCGGTTGAGACCTGATTTATGACCTAGGATGTGATCTATTCTGGAGAATGTTCCATGGGCACTAGAGAAGAATGTGTATTCCGTTGCTTTGGGATGCAATGTTCTGAATATGTCTGTGAAGTCCATTTGGTCCAGTGTGTCATTTAAAGTCTTTATTTCCTTGTTGATCTTTTGTTTAGACGATCTGTCCATTTCAGTGAGGGGGGTGTTAAAGTCCCCCACTATATTTGTATTGCTGTCGATGTGTTTCTTTGCTTTTGTTATTAATTGCCTTATATAATTGGCTGCTCCCATGTTAGGGGCATAGATATTTACAATTGTTAGATCTTCTTGTTGGATAGACCCTTTAAGTGGGATATAGTGCCCTTCCTCATCTCTTATTACAGTCTTTGGTTTAAAATCTAATTTGTCTGATATAAGAATTGCTACCCCAGCTTTCTTTCGGTGTCCATTAGCATGGTAAATGGTTTTCCACCCCCTCACTTTCAATCTGGGGGTGTCTTTGGTTCTAAAATGAGTCTCTTGCAGACAGCATATCGATGGGTCTTGTTTTTTAATCCAATCTGATAGCCTGTGTCTTTTGATTGGGGTATTTAGCCCATTTACATTCAGGGTAACTATTTGAAAGATAGGAATTTAGTGCCATTGTATTGCCTGTAAGGTGACTGTTACTGCATATTGTCTGTGTTCCTTTCTGGTCTATGTTGCTTTTAGGCTCTCTCTTTGCTTAGAGGACCCCTTTCAAGATTTCTTGTAGGGCTGGTTTTGTGTTTGCAAATTCCTTTAGTTTTTGTTTGTCCTGGAAGCTTTTTATCTCTCCTTCAATTTTCAATGACAGCCTAGCTGGATATAGTATTCTTGGCTGCGTATTTTTCTCATTTAGTGCTCTGAATATATCCTGCCAGTCCTTTCTGGCCTGCCTGGTCTCTGTGGATAAGTCTGTTGCCAATCTAATGTTTCTACCATGGTAGGTTACATATCTCTTCTCCCGAGCTGCTGTCAGGATTTTCTCTTTGTCTCTGAGACTCGTAAGTTTTACTATTAGATGTTGTGGTGTTGACCTATTTTTATTGATTTTGAGAGGGGTTCTCTGTGCTTCCTGGATTTTCATGCCTGTTTCCTTCCCCAAATTAGGGAAGTTCTCTGCTATAATTTGCTCCATTATACCTTCTGCCCCTCTCTCTCTTCTTCTTCTGGGATCCCAATTATTCTGATGTTGTTTCGTCTTATGGTATCGCTTATCTCTCGAATTCTGCCCTCGTGATCCAGTAGTTGTTGATCTCTCTTTTTCTCAGCTTCTTTATTTTCCATCATTTGGTCTTCTATATCACTGATTCTCTCTTCTGCCTCATTTATCCTAGCAGTTAGTGCCCCCATATTTGATTGCACCTCATTAATAGCCTTTTTGATTTCAACTTGGTTAGATTTTAGTTCTTTTACTTCTCCAGAAAGGGTTTCTCTAATAACTTCCATGTTTTTGTCAAGCCCAGCTAGTATCTTTAAAGTGATGATTCTGAACTCTAGATCTGACATCGTACTAATGTCCGTATTGAGTAGGTCCCTGGCAGTCGGTACTACCTCTTGTTCTTTTTGTTGAGGTGATTTTTTCTGTCTTGTCATTTTGTGTCAAGGAGAATAGATTAATGAGAGAACAAAATGCTAGCAGAGTAACAACATCCCCAGAAAATATACTCTAAACAAATCAGAAAAGACCTGAAGCAGTGGGAAAAGAAAGGGAAAGAGAGAAAAAAGAAAAAGAAAAAAAAAAAGAAAAAGATAGATAAAGATAAAAACAAACAAAAACAGAACAAAACAAAACAACAACAAAAACCAGAATGTGATCAAACCTGATCAGGCTGGTATATAGATCAATGCCACAGACTAGATTTTGGGTGTATTTTGGTCTGTTAGAAGAAAGTGCCTCCCAAAATTTTAAAGAAAGAAAAACTTATATATGTACAAAAATAAGGGTTGATATGATGAAGGGATGGAATATGACTGTAAAGATGGAAATTATAAAAAATTTTATAAAAGGAATTGATAAGAAGTTGTTTGAAAAAAGAAAGAAGATGATTTAAAAAAAGAAAAAAGAAAAAAAAGGGAGAATGTGTTCAGGCAGGGGAGTAGAAAAAAACCATATACTAGAGATTTAGGGTATATTTTAATCTGTTAGAAGAAACTATCTCAAAATTTTAAAGAGAGAACAACTTATATATATATGCCAAAAATAAGGGTAACTACTATGAAGGGATAGAATATGACTCTAAAAATGAAAAATAAAAATGTTTTTTTAAAAAAGGGATTGATAAGATGTTGGTTGAAAAAGGGAAAAAGAAAAATTAAAAAAAAAAAAGAAAAAAAGACAGTTAAAAAAAATTAACTTTGAAAGATTAAAGAATCATGGTAAAAAAGCCATGAATTCTATGTGTAGTATTCCCCTAGCGCTGGAGTTCTGCTGTTCTCATTGATCGGTAAACTTGGTCTTGGCTGGCTGTTCTCGCTGACCTTCTGGGGAGGGGCCTGTTGTCGTGGTTTCCAAATGTCTTTGCTGGAGGCAGAATTGCCCCGCCCTTGCCCCCTCCCGGCTGAGTAATCTGCTCGGGTTTGCTCTCCGGAGCTTTTGTTCCCTGCGAGCTTTCCGTACAGCTTTGGAGGCGGAGAGTGAAAATGGCGGCCTCCCAGTCTCCGCCCTGGAGGAGCAGAGAACTCGGGGTCCTGCTCCTCAGTGAGCCCCCAGAGAAAAGAAGTCAGTCACTCCCGTCTCTCCGGTCTCCGGCCACACTCCGTGCTCACCCGGCCTGTGACCGCGCATTTCTATCTCTGGCACTGGACCCAGTGTGGAGTCTCCAAACCCAGCAGATCCCTGTGGTGCACTCCCGCACCGCTCCTCCTGGGGGAGGAAGGTGAGTCTCCCCGGATCTGCCACTTGTTGGGTCCCTGCTGGAGGAGCAATGGCCCGACTGTGCCCCGGATCATGGTTTATGGCAACCCCGAGCTGAGAGCCCGCGCCTGGGCTCTGCCTCTGCAGTCGGCTTCCCTGCTCCGATACCTGGGAGCTCTGCCACACTCAGGCACCCCCAGTCTTTCTTTGACCCTGAGGGTCCTGAGACCACACTGTCCCGGAGGGTTCCACCCCCCGCTTAGCCACCAGAGTGACGTCCCTCAGTGGAGCAGACTTTTAAAAGTTCCGATTTTGTGCTCCGCGGCTCTATCACTTGCCAGAAGCGGCTGACGGAGGCCCCTCCCCCGCCATCTATCCTCCCGAATATCGCCTCGGATTCACTTCTCTGCACATCCTGCCTTCCAGAAAGTGGTGGCTTTTCTGTTCAGAGAGTTGTTGCTATTCTTTTCTTCGATCTCCTGTTGAGTTTGTAGGTGTTCAGAATGGTTTGATCCCTATCCAGCTGAATTCCTGAGAGGAGACGAAATCCAGGTCTCCTATTCCTCCGCCATCTTGCTCCGCCCCCCTCCTTTTCTCCAAGGCAAATAATATTCTTAACTTTCTGTTGACGGTGGCTTCCCAGTATTTTAGGATGAAAAGTCATCTTTAAATAAGAATTTCTGGTGTGAAGAACTTAATACCTTATAACAAAACATAGTTGGGGGAGTACTGAATTTAGCAGGGATCCAATGGAGTTCTCATATTTTTCACATTTCTTAAAAATTAAAATAACTTTCTGAAATGATATGTTTAAATTATATTTATAGTAGCATCATTTGTAGTAGGAAAACATTGGAAACAAGATAAATATTCATCAGAAGAGGATTCATGAATTCAGTTATGATCCATCCACATACTGGAATACTATGTAGCCATTAAAAAGAACAAGGACATTTTCTATGTACACTGTCAAAGTGAAGAAAGCATGGTACAGAATAGTGTGGTGAACATCTGTTACGGTTTTTGAGTGTTTACTACATGTCAGGAGCTAGGAAGATATAGTAACTGTGACTAGCAGTTGCCTCTGGAAGGTAGAAAAGAGTAGGTAAGAACTCTACCATAGCCAGGGGAGAACGAGTCTGGATTTGCACTGTGCTTTCCTTCTTACCTTTTGGACTTATATAGCACGTGGGGAAAAAAATTAAGCTACAAGAACATACTAAATAAAGATGACATCAATGCCATTTTACACATGGGGAATCATAATGGTGAGGTACACCAAAGTGTCATACGTGGCTAAGCTTCTATCCCTATTTTACCTTCTGCTTCTCCTATCTCCCTTCAGATTTTTTTTTAATTATGTTGAATGAGATTAATTTAAAACATGCAGTGTAAAAAAATAAATAATACTCCTCCAAAACCTCCCAAAGTGCAAAAAAAAAAAAAGCCAAAAAACAAAAAACAAGAAAACAGATCTTCAAAGTTAAGAAAAAGCTATACAGAAGTCAATCCATGTACACTAGATTTTAGGAAAAGATTCTATAGTGAGGGAAGGATTATTGTCCTGTCTCCATTGATACAGCTTTTTCCCCTTATGATTTTGTACTGAATTCTTACACAGAGGTAGTGGTGAAGGCAGGCATGGATGCAGGGGACCAAAACTGTCCTCACAGAATAACTATTCTCAGAAACGATGGAGAGGGAACTGTCATATGATATGATTTTTCTAAAACTGGTGACCTTATCTAAGGATGCTGGGGACATGCTTGTCTTGGGAGAGATTTATTTACTTACTTTTAATATAAAGGCAGAATATTTTATGACGGTGACAGTGATGATGATGGTGATGGTGATGGTGGTGACAGTGATGA